>NC_086447.1:563190287-563556537 GCF_028390025.1 Pseudophryne corroboree | reverse complement strand
AGGTTGGGGAGCAGTCACACAGGGAAGAAATTTCCAGGGTCTCTGGTCAAGCCAGGAGGCTTGTCTTCACATCAACGTACTGGAGTTGAGGGCCATATACAATGCCCTTTGACAAGCGGAAAATTTGCTTCGCGACCTACCGGTTCTGATCCAGTCAGACAACATCACCGCAGTGGCGCATGTAAACCGCCAAGGCGGAACAAAGAGCAGAGTGGCAATGGCAGAAGCCACCAGGATTCTTCGCTGGGCGGAAAATCATGTAAGCGCCCTGACAGCAGTCTTCATTCCGGGAGTGGACAACTGGGAAGCAGACTTCCTCAGCAGACACGATCTACATCCAGGAGAGTGGGGACTTCATCAGGAAGTCTTCGCAGAGATTGCAAGTCGGTGGGGACTGCCTCAGATAGACATGATGGCGTCACGCCTCAACAAGAAACTACCGAAGTATTGCGCCAGGTCGAGTGACCCTCAGGCAGTGGCAGTGGACGCCCTGGTGACACCATGGGTGTTTCAGTCGGTCTATGTGTTCCCTCCTCTTCCGCTCATCTCAAAGATATTGAGAATCATAAGACGAAGAGGAGTACAGACAATTCTCATTGTTCCAGATTGGCTGCGAAGGGCCTGGTATCCGGATCGGCAGGAAATGCTCACAGAAGATCTGTGGCTCTTCCTCTCAGAGAGGACCTGTTACAACAGGGGCCCTGTCTGTTCCAAGACTTACCGCGGCTGCGTTTGACGGCATGGCGGTTGAACGCCGGATCCTAGCAGAAAAGGGCATTCCGGATGAGGTCATTCCTACTCTGATAAAGGCTAGGAAAGACGTGATAGCGAAACATAATCATCGTATATGGCGAAAGTATGTATCTTGGTGTGAGTCCAGGAATGCTCCCCCGGAAGAATTCCATTTGGGCCGTTTCCTTCACTTCCTACAGACGGGAGTGAATTTGGGCCTAAAATTAGGCACCATTAAGGTTCAGATTTCGGCCCTATCCATTTTCTTTCAGAAGGAATTGGCTTCTCTCCCAGAAGTCCAGACTTCTATCCAGTGCTGCATATCCAGCCTCCTTTTGTGCCTCCAGTGGCACCCTGGGACCTTAACGTGGTGTTGCAGTTCCTTAAGTCTCACTGGTTTGAACCACTTAAAACGGTGGAATTAAATATCTCACTTGGAAAGTGGTCATGTTGTTGGCCTTGGCATCGGCAAGGCGAGTGTCGGAGTTGGCGGCTTTATCTCACAAGAGCCCCTATCTGATTTTCCATGTGGATAGAGCAGAGTTGCGGACTCGTTCTCAATTTTTGCCCAAGGTGGTTTCTTCTTTTCATATGAACCAACCTATTGTGGTGCCTGTGGCTACACGGGACTTGGAGGATTCCGAGTCCCTTGATGTGGTCAGGGCATTGAAAATTTATGTGGCCAGAACGGCTCGGGTTAGGAAAACAGAGGCACTGTTTGTCCTGTATGCAGCCGACAAGGTTGGCGCTCCTGCTTCGAAGCAGACTATTGCTCGCTGGATCTGTAACACGATTCAGCAGGCTCATCTACGGCTGGATTGCCGTTACCAAATTCTGTAAAGGCCCATTCCACTAGGAAGGTGAGCTCTTCTTGGGCGGCTGCCCGAGTTGTCTCGGCATTACAGCTGTGCCGAGCTGCTACTTGGTCGGGTTCAAACACCTTTGCGAAGTTCTACAAGTTTGATACCCTGGCTGATGAGGATCTCATGTTTGCTCAATCGGTGCTGCAGAGTCATCCGCACTCTCCCGCCCGTTTGGGAGCTTTGGTATAATCCCCAAGGACGTAAGAGAAAATAAGATTTTAAACCTACCGGTAAATCTTTTTCTCCTAGTCCGTAGAGGATGCTGGGCACCCGTCCCAGTGCGGACTACATCTGCAAGACTTGTATATAGTTTTTGCTTACATAAGGGTTATGTTACAGTTTTGATCAGTCTCGGGCTGATGCTGTTTTGTTTCATGCTGTTAACTGGTTCGTATATTCCATGTTATACGGTGTGGATGGTGTGGGCTGGTATGAATCTTGCCCTTAGATTACAAAAATAGTTTCCTCGTACTGTTCGTCTCCTCTGGGCACAGTTTCTCTAACTGAGGTCTGGAGGAGGGGCATAGAGGGAGGAGCCAGTGCACACCCATATCTAAAGTTCTTTTTAGTGCCCATGTCTCCTGTGGAGCCCATCTATCCCCATGGTCCTTACAGAGTCCCCAGCATCCTCTAAGGACTAGGAGAAAAAGATTTACTGGTAGGTTTAAAATCTTATTATATATACACACACAGACAGTGTGGTCCCTTAGAGAGGGGTTAGCGTTGGTCCACCCCCAATACATAAGAACCAGGCGGCACTCTGAGGACTAATGAAGAAAGTGTGATTTTTAGTTAAGCATCAAGTGAAAAAAAGGCATAGCTTGCCGAAGTTTCAACGCCACGCAGGGCGCTTTTCTCAAGGCTGTATGCTGTGGAGAAAAACAAAACCAAACAGTGCAAGAAATCCTACCTTTATGTGTCTGTGTACCTGTAAGACCGCGTCGCAGGCAGCGCTGGCACCCCTGTTTGTGAATCACCATCCTTTCTTGGGTAACATCAGTTTTCACTAGAATGTCCTGTAAACTCCGTCCTCTTTTAAAGCAAGGCATAATGGACGTGTTCTTGAAACAAGGCAATGATGGATCAGTATTAACTATGGGCCACAAGGCACGTGTGGCCCTAGTAATAACCGAATTGGCTGTTGTGTACTGAGTGATAAGAGGTATCTTCTTGTTGGTTTGTCGTTTCAATGTTCCAAATAGCGTATCTCTAGGGATTAGCAGAATGTCACGTTTTGTGGATTCCAATCATCGCCTGTCGTATCCCCTTTGTAAAAATTGTAGGGCGACTTGATCTAATGCTGTCTTCAATTGTTTGCAATCACTCACGTGGCGCATCCCCTAATGGTATGTGGTGCAGTGTGGGCTAGTGAAGCCTTCCACCACTCCGCCGCTATGTTTATAAAGTTTATGCCGGCGGTGGGTGTTTAGTCAGGCAGCTCCACAGGAGGGGTGGTCACAGCCCTCTTCCAGGTGGCGGGGAAACTTTGTACGGACAGTGCCAGGCTGCTGTAGCAGGAAAACATTTGAAAACATGAGCCTCCGCTATTGCAGTCCAGGTTTTAAGTATATCCATACTTGAGTCCAGATAGTTAAATCAAATTGACTGAGGTACTTATTAAGTCGCCTATGCTCAAGTATAAATATCCTTAAAACCTGGACTGTAACGGCGCAGTTTGGGTTCCTCTGCAATGTACAATTATTGGGCCGATGATAAATGTGCACCGGTTTAAGAGATTGACGGGTCACCTTGCTTCAGTGTTTACTAAAACAGTTTAATCACCAAGCTATATATTCATCATTCGCATTTATGGAATAATACAGGACATATTTAATTTCTAGTGTGCTGCTAATTATATGAAATAACATGGCTGCAGTAAATGGAACAGGGAGGGTGTAACGTGTACTTGTTAAATGATCAGTTGACAGCCTTTCTAAAAACATGTTATTACCATATTATTACATTTCTTATGTTTATTTGCAAGGGTAAACGTTTGTTACGTTATATAGGACAGGTGGTATTTTTAGGATCCAATTAATAGGGGTTTCACACAAAAACAACACCCCGCATTAATAGTTTCTCCCGCCATGTGTAGTGAAACGTCATATGGTATAAAGTTACATGTGACAATGCGAGACACTATTAGAACAATGGTAAACATATATACTGTATGTATGTGTGTGTATATATATATATATATATATATATATATATTTTAGCTTGTACTGGTTTAGCCAGAGGTTTTGTACAAGGATAAGTTTAGTCTACCAATTTTAGGAAAATTAGATTTTATACGTAACTGACGGCGACTGTTTGAAACTTGGAGCCTATAAATAAAAAAAATAAAAATGCATAGTTTTATATATTTATGCCAAACTTCTTCCTTCTAGTATGTTGTAATAGCAATGTGTTATAAAATCTTGTTTGTTAGTAAGACAAAAGGTTATTGTAGTGACTGTGTTGTTGAAGGTGACAGTACATGCTATAAGCTTCCTTACTGCTTGCATCCATCCTCTAATTACAGGTGTTAGACACACTGTACGTACACAGCACAAACTAGAAGTGCAGACATCTGGTCGGTCAAGTTGCATAATGACATTTCCACCCATACAGTTCTTTCTGTCAGGTATAAATAGTGAGGGAGTGATTAACATAGTACTGCGTGATATGTTACGTCTGCAGTTTACCTGTTATGTTTTCCTATTGTATCAAATTTTGTCTGGTTTGAGGTATGCACATGCTTAGTAATTATTTGTCATCCCTTTTGTACAGCATTAGAATGTGTGTTATTGTAATCTCCCCATTTGTATAACACTAAAAAGTATGTTACAGCTTCATAAAGTAATTATGAAACTAATATTGCTTCAAGGGGACTTGGGGTCCTTTTAAGAACGTGGCAATAATGCAGTTTTATATTGACGCAATTAAGCATTAAATGTTGCTGAGGCAGCTAAAAGTATCTTTTTAAAATATTGCTCATTGAAGAAATACTTTATTCACAGAATTATTTATCGTCACTCTGATAAATTCTATCGCTGGCTGGGGCTTATTCCCTATCATTGGCACAAAGTCCTATAGTAATTGTGTCCCTTGTCTTGGAGTCACTCATAATGGCATCTTCTTGGTCACTATTACTCTGTTATTTATCAATTGTTTTTGAAAGGGATGAATATGATTCAAATGTAACTTACAGCCTTTCTTTCATAAACAAGGAGAGGCAGCGGAATGTACTATTCAGCACTTAGCTATTGGCACTTACTGTTACTTAGTTTGTCACCTGTAAAGCAAGTCATTTAATGTTGCTTATACAATGGTTTCACACATTTAAAACAATTTTCCCTTATTCTTGACATTTTAATAGTACCCTGTCTCATAACACATATAACATATTCGTAATAGCAAATGGCAATAAAACCATACTTTAATACGTTAGCATCTGCTATTATTATATATGGATATTTTGGCAGAGGGTTTAACCTGAAGAAAAAAAAGAAAAAAAGCAAATACTATGACTAAATCCTCAAGAAGGAAATTGAGGGGCAAAAATAGACTATTTATTAGAATTCTTATTTTACTATATTTTAAATTACACATGATACTGAACAATAAAAGTTTCTATGCATACCATTTCTATGATGTAATAGTCACCATTAAATTTTCACCATAAAATAACATTGGTAAAAATCCACTTGTTCATTCTTTCTGGTCAAGTAATGGAATATATTTCTATTAAACAAATGTGCTCTCTCATTTTCAACTCAATTCCTCTCAATATTGTTGCAGAAGGCTTCTTATTGGTATCCCTACTATATTAAACCATTTCATAACCTAGACAGCGTGGCTCAGTTGCTATGGCAACAAGATCTACATTGAAGGGGTATCGAAATTACCCTTGTGTGCTGCATTCTGGTTTAAACTCTCTGTTGCCTGAGACCAGAAAAAGAGTTGTATAGATGAGTAATTTGAAATCAGGTTGTCCTGTGTACCTGCGAGGGTGTGACGCATCACAGGGGCGGAGTGGAGGCGTGACAATAAAAGGAGGTGGTACAGGGCATGGTGGCCGCATCTGCAATATCATAGCCACGCCCTCGCTATACAGTGCTGAGATTACCAGCATTATACAGCAGGAGGCGTGGCTGCGATGACGCAATTCAGCAAGAATCTTGTCATCGGCCACTTGGACAGCCCACTTTTTGGATGCCTCCCAGCTGTTCCGGGAGATTAGACAAGTATGAAAAGAACTGTTACTATAATTAGATGGATATCATTTGTTGTTGAGACAATACACAAGAGCCATTTGGATGGTTTACGTACATCACTGATGTTTTTAGATCTGCCTATGCGCACAATCTATACTGTGCATGTGCAGATCTCTGTCTGCGATGGTGGTCACTGTCCCTCCCCCAAGCCACAACATGATTGACATGCTGGGGTTGGGGAAGGGGTGGTGACAGGCAACGTTCCAGAAGACGGGGGGAGTGTCAGACCCATTCTCTGGGTGTACCAAGGCCAGTGGCTGTGTCTTCTGATGGAGCTTCACTGACCATGACCGATATTGACTAGGTGTGCTAGGTGTTTAGGCGCAGCAAAGGATGACAGAAGTCATCATGAGACGTCTTTTTACACCAGACGCCTTGTATGCATTAGCATATTTTAGCACATACAAAGACACAGCGGTTGCGCTACTGTATCTATCTCTGGTTCCACTGAAAAATATAGGCTACTATAAACATAACATTTATATTATTTCCATTTCTATTGTTCTGACTGATCCCTGGTGCTAATTTTCTCCGAAAATGCTAAATATAAAACACCTTTTCAAGTGTCTGTCTGTAAAATATAATTCTTTTGTTCTAAAGTCACATTCAGATTCATTCTAGCACTTAGAAAACTATTAAAATAATGTTATTGGCAGTAATTTGCATGTCCAATTAAGTCTGAATCAGTTTGCCTGAATCACAATGAGCAGGCGATAGCGTTATAATGGAGCAATCAGCACAAATCAGGGACTAATGGTGTAAATGAAGCATTTTACAAGCTGTTTATTGCTCAGGCAAATGGATTTTTGTCTGCAGATTCAAATTTCAATTCTTATTTATCAAACCAATCCTTTCAGTGATTACAGTTTATATTTTATATGCTCGGACAGAAACCTTCAGTGGTAGCATTAAGGAACAGGTTTTTTTTAATTAATTTGAAATCCCTCTCCTTAAAAGTGGAATATAATTGATCATCTCCTCCTCCGCCTCCCGAAGGAGAGTGCACGTGTGCCGCTTTGTCCTGGGAGTACAGTCTTCATCCCTGCAGTTACAGATGCTTTTGGTGATTTGGGTAATTGTATAGTAACACATAGGAAGCTGCATCTATAGGGCGAGGAAATGCCTGTGAGGGGACTACATTTTCGGAGTGTGAAAAAGAAGAAATACACAAAGACAAAACGTGCGTGGTCCATGAAAATCAGACCTCCTGTACAAGGTATCTATCTACACGTAATGTGCTTTTCTCTATCGTCCTAAGTGGATGCTGGGGTTCCTGAAAGGACCATGGGGAATAGCGGCTCCGCAGGAGACAGGGCACAAAAAAGTAAAGCTTTACTAGGTCAGGTGGTGTGCACTGGCTCCTCCCCCTATGACCCTCCTCCAGACTCCAGTTAGATTTTGTGCCCGAACGAGAAGGGTGCAATCTAGGTGGCTCTCCTAAAGAGCTGCTTAGAGAAAGTTTAGTTTAGGTTTTTTTCTTTACAGTGAGTCCTGCTGGCAACAGGATCACTGCAACGTGGGACTTAGGGGGAAAGTAGTAAACTCACCTGCATGCAGAGTGGATTTGCTGCTTGGCTACTGGACACCATTAGCTCCAGAGGGATCGAACACAGGCCCAGCCGTGGAGTCCGGTCCCGGAGCCGCGCCGCCGACCCCCTTGCAGATGCTGAAGCGTGAAGAGGTCCGGAAACCGGCGGCTGAAGACTCCTCAGTCTTC
Source organism: Pseudophryne corroboree (assembly GCF_028390025.1). Taxonomy (NCBI): domain Eukaryota; kingdom Metazoa; phylum Chordata; class Amphibia; order Anura; family Myobatrachidae; genus Pseudophryne; species Pseudophryne corroboree. Next base: position 563,548,966 of record NC_086447.1, on the reverse strand, counting down.
ATAAGGTAGCGCACAGCACTGCAGCTGTGCGCCATTTTCCTCTCAGCACACTTCACTGGGCAGTCACTGAGGGTGCAGAGCGCTGGGGGGGGGCGCTCTGAGAGGCAAATATAAACCTTATACAAGGCTAAAAATACCTCACATATAGCCCATAGGGGCTATATGGAGATATTTAACCCCTGCCTGACTGGAAAAATAGCGGGAGAAGAACCCGCCGAAAAAGGGGCGGGGCCTATCTCCTCAGCACACGGCGCCATTTTCTGTCACAGCTCCGCTGGTCAGAACGGCTCCCAGGTCTCTCCCCTGCACTGCACTACAGAAACAGGGTAAAACAGAGAGGGGGGGCACATTAATGGCTATATATATATATATTAAAGCAGCTATAAGGGAGCACTTAATATAAGGATATCCCTTGTATATATAGCGCTTTGTGGTGTGTGCTGGCAGACTCTCCCTCTGTCTCCCCAAAAGGGCTAGTGGGTCCTGTCTTCATTAGAGCATTCCCTGTGAGTTTGCGGTGTGTGTCGGTACGTGGTGTCGACATGTATGAGGACGATATTGGTGTGGAGGCGGAGCAATTGCCAAATATGCAGATGTCACCCCCCAGGGGGTCGACACCAGAATGGATGCCTTTATTTGTGGAATTACGTGATGGTTTATCTTCCCTTAAACAGTCAGTTGAGGACATGAGGCGGCCGGACAATCAATTAATGCCTGTCCAGGCGCCTCAAACACCGTCAGGGGCTGTAAAACGCCCTTTGCCTCAGTCGGTCGACACAGACCCAGACACGGGCACTGATTCCAGTGACGACGGTAGAAATTCAAACGTATTTTCCAGTAGGGCCACACGTTATATGATTTTGGCAATGAAGGAGACGTTACATTTAGCTGATACTACAGATACCGTAAAACAGGGTATTATGTATGGTGTGAAAAAACTACAAACAGTTTTTCCTGAATCAGAAGAATTAAATGACGTGTGTGATGAAGCGTGGGTTGCTCCTGATAAAAAGTTGATAATTTCAAAAAAGTTATTGGCATTATACCCTTTCCCGCCAGAGGTTAGGGCGCGCTGGGAAACACCCCCTAAGGTGGACAAGGCGCTCACACGCTTATCCAAACAAGTGGCGTTACCCTCTCCTGAGACGGCCGCACTTAAGGATCCATCAGATAGAAAGATGGAAGTTATTCAAAAGAATATATACACACATGCAGGTGTTATACTACGACCAGCTATAGCAACTGCCTGGATGTGCAGTGCTGGAGTAGTTTGGTCAGAATCCCTGATTGAAAATATTGATACCCTAGATAGGGACAATGTTTTACTGTCGTTAGAACAAATAAAGGATGCATTTATCTATATGCGTGATGCACAGAGGGATATTTGCACACTGGCATCTCGGGTGAGTGCTATGTCCATTTCAGCCAGAAGAGCCTTATGGACACGACAGTGGACAGGCGATGCGGATTCAAAACGTCACATGGAGGTTTTGCCGTATAAAGGGGAGGAGTTATTTGGAGTTGGTCTATCAGACTTGGTGGCCACGGCTACTGCCGGGAAATCCACTTTTTTACCTCAAGTCACTCCCCAACAGAGAAAGGCACCGACCTTTCAACCGCAGCCTTTTCGCTCCTACAAAAATAAGAGAGCAAAGGGCTTGTCGTACCTGCCACGAGGCAGAGGAAGAGGGAAGAGACACCAACAGGCAGCTCCTTCCCAGGAACAGAAGCCCTCCCCGGCTCCTGCAAAAACCTCAGCATGACGCTGGGGCCTCTCAAGCGGACTCGGGGACAGTGGGGGGCCGTCTCAAAAATTACAGCGCGCAGTGGGCTCACTCGCAGGTAGACCCCTGGATCCTGCAGATAATATCTCAGGGGTACAGGTTGGAATTAGAGACGGATCCTCCTCATCGTTTCCTGAAGTCTGCCTTACCAACCGTCTCTTCCGAAAGGGAGAGGGTGTTGGAAGCCATTCACAAGCTGTACGCTCAGCAGGTGATAGTCAAAGTACCCCTATTACAACAAGGAAAGGGGTATTATTCCACTCTATTTGTGGTACCGAAGCCGGATGGCTCGGTAAGGCCTATTCTAAATCTGAAGTCCTTGAACCTCTACATAAAAAAGTTCAAGTTCAAGATGGAGTCACTCAGAGCAGTGATAGCGAACCTGGAAGAAGGGGACTTTATGGTATCCTTGGACATCAAGGATGCGTATCTACACGTTCCGATTTACCCCGCACACCAGGGGTACCTCAGGTTCATTGTTCAAAACTGTCACTATCAGTTTCAGACGCTGCCGTTCGGATTGTCCACGGCGCCTCGGGTCTTTACCAAGGTAATGGCCGAGATGATGATTCTTCTTCGAAGAAAAGGCGTATTAGTTATCCCATACTTGGACGATCTCCTAATAAGGGCAAGGTCCAGAGAACAGCTGGAGACAGCTTTAGCACTATCTCAAGAGGTGCTAAGACAACACGGGTGGATTCTGAATATTCCAAAATCCCATTTAATCCCGACAACTCGTCTGCTGTTCCTAGGAATGATTCTGGACACGGTTCAGAAAAAGGTTTTCCTTCCAGAGGAAAAAGCCAAGGAGTTATCCGATCTGGTCAGGAACCTCCTAAAACCAGGAAAAGTGTCAGTACATCAATGCACAAGAGTCCTGGGAAAAATGGTGGCTTCTTACGAAGCAATTCCATTCGGCAGATTCCATGCAAGAATATTCCAAAGGGATCTGTTGGACAAATGGTCAGGGTCGCATCTGCAGATGCACCTGCGAATAACCCTGTCACCAAAGACAAGGGTGTCACTTCTGTGGTGGTTGCAGAAGGCTCACCTATTAGAAGGCCGCAGATTCGGCATTCAGGATTGGATCCTGGTGACCACGGACGCCAGCCTGAGAGGCTGGGGAGCAGTCACACAAGGAAGAAACTTCCAGGGAGTATGGACGAGTCTGGAAAAGTCTCTTCACATAAACATTCTGGAACTAAGAGCAATCTACAATGCTCTAAGCCAGGCGGAACTTCTCCTGCAAGGAAAGCCGGTGTTGATTCAGTCGGACAACATCACGGCGGTCGCCCATGTAAACAGGCAGGGCGGCACAAGAAGCAGGAGTGCAATGGCAGAAGCTGCCAAGATTCTTCGCTGGGCGGAGAATCACGTGATAGCACTGTCAGCAGTGTTCATCCCGGGCGTGGACAACTGGGAAGCAGACTTCCTCAGCAGACACGATCTTCATCCGGGAGAGTGGGGTCTACATCCAGAAGTCTTCAACATGTTAATAGACCGTTGGGAAAGACCAATTGTAGACATGATGGCGTCTCGCCTCAACAAGAAACTGGACAAATATTGCGCCAGGTCAAGAGATCCACAGGCAATAGCTGTGGACGCACTGGTAACTCCTTGGGTGTACCAGTCAGTGTATGTGTTTCCTCCTCTGCCGCTCATACCAAAGGTATTGAAGATCATACGGCAAAGAAGAGTAAGAACAATACTAGTGGTTCCGGATTGGCCGAGAAGGACTTGGTATCCGGAACTTCAAGAGATGCTCACGGACGAACCGTGGCCTCTACCTCTGAGAAGGGACCTGCTACAGCAGGGTCCCTGTCTTTTTCAAGACTTACCGCGGCTGCGTTTGACGGCATGGCGGTTGAACGCCAGATCCTAAAAGGGAAAGGCATTCCAGAAGAAGTCATTCCTACCTTGATTAAGGCACGGAAGGAAGTCACCGTGAAACATTATCACCGCATTTGGCGAAAATATGTAGCGTGGTGCGAGGATCGGAGGGTTCCGACGGAGGAATTCCAACTGGGTCGTTTCCTACATTTCCTGCAATCAGGATTATCTATGGGTCTCAAATTGGGATCCATTAAGGTTCAAATTTCGGCCCTGTCAATATTCTTCCAAAAAGAATTGGCCTCTGTCCCTGAGGTCCAGACTTTTGTCAAGGGAGTACTGCATATACAGCCTCCTGTGGTGCCTCCGGTGGCACCGTGGGATCTAAATGTAGTTTTAGATTTCCTCAAATCCCATTGGTTTGAACCATTGAAAAAGGTGGATTTGAAATATCTCACATTGAAAGTGACTATGTTACTAGCCCTGGCCTCTGCCAGGAGAGTATCTGAATTGGCGGCTTTATCTTATAAAAGTCCTTATCTAATCTTCCATTCGGATAGGGCAGAACTGCGGACTCGTCCGCATTTTCTCCCTAAAGTGGTATCAGCATTTCATCTGAACCAACCTATTGTGGTGCCTGCGGCCACTAGCGACTTGGAGGACTCCAAGTTGTTGGACGTTGTCAGAGCCTTAAAAATATACATTGCAAGGACGGCTGGAGTCAGAAAATCTGACTCGCTGTTTATATTGTATGCACCCAACAAGTTGGGCGCACCTGCTTCTAAGCAGTCGATTGCTCGTTGGATTTGTAACACAATTCAACTTGCACATTCTGTGGCAGACCTGCCACAGCCTAAAACTGTAAAAGCCCACTCCACAAGGAAGGTGGGCTCATCTTGGGCGGCTGCCCGAGGGGTCTCGGCATTACAACTCTGCCGAGCAGCTACGTGGTCGGGGGAGAACACGTTTGTAAAATTTTACAAATTTGATACCCTGGCAAAGGAGGACCTGGAGTTCTCTCATTCGGTGCTGCAGAGTCATCCGCACTCTCCCGCCCGTTTGGGAGCTTTGGTATAATCCCCATGGTCCTTTCAGGAACCCCAGCATCCACTTAGGACGATAGAGAAAATAAGAATTTACTTACCGATAATTCTATTTCTCGGAGTCCGTAGTGGATGCTGGGCGCCCATCCCAAGTGCGGATTATCTGCAATACTTGTACATAGTTATTGTTAACTAATTCGGGTTATTGTTAAGGAGCCATCTTTAAGAGGCCCTTTCTGTTGTCATACTGTTAACTGGGTTTAGATCACAAGTTGTACGGTGTGATTGGTGTGGCTGGTATGAGTCTTACCCGGGATTCAAAATGCCTCCCTTATTGTGTATGCTCGTCCGGGCACAGTACCTAACTGGAGTCTGGAGGAGGGTCATAGGGGGAGGAGCCAGTGCACACCACCTGACCTAGTAAAGCTTTACTTTTTTGTGCCCTGTCTCCTGCGGAGCCGCTATTCCCCATGGTCCTTTCAGGAACCCCAGCATCCACTACGGACTCCGAGAAATAGAATTATCGGTAAGTAAATTCTTATTTTTGTCTTTTGTTTACAGTACGACATACGTTTGTAAGGATTTTAGAGGGAAGCTGAATGATTGCTGTAGTTGTGATTTAAAGGTGACTGTTAGCACATTTACCATCTAGACTGGGCAGTAATATGACCAACCATAACTGTGTGTAGTTGTTTGTGGTATAAGCAGGCATATTCAGATGTCATTGATGTTTGTACAGGTAAACAATACATGGCTAAAAATAGATATACACATATGTATATGACTGGTATAGTACCACGTTGGACTGTCACCATCTGTCTTGATCAGTCATGGCCAAATGGTGAGCATCATTTGTTTAAAAAGAATAATATAGAGGGGAGATGTATCAAACCTTGGAGAGCGATAAAGTACCAAGCAATCAGCTTTTAGCTATCATGTTTTCAATCACAGCCTATAAAATGGCAGTCACTGGTACTTTATCTCTCTCCAAGGTTTGATACATCTCCCCCATAGTCAGCCAACGACCAGAGTTTAGAGGTATTACAGTCAATGGGAAGAACATTCTCGTTGATTTAAACTTTTGTTATCCTTTTGGCATTAAAACGGTTTGTGTAATTTCATTTTTAAATGAATGAATGCAAGGAGTCAAGGGTGCTGGCACCAAATGTTATATGGAACATGCAAACTGTAGAGGATATTTGTTTCTCTGATGCACTAAAGAAAGTTTCTTCCTTGAAATATGAAATGGCTTTTAAACAAAATGACGGACTAACGTTATGAATGCTTCTGTTTGCGGGATAACGATACCTTTGTGAAAACAAAGTGATATTTAAAAAAGTAATTGTATTGGTTGTGTTTTCCATTTGCACCACGATTCCTACATATCTCCCAGCATTATGTGTAATATCAGTAATTTAACAATCATGAACTGTTTCCCATCTCCTTTCATTTTAATTCTGTGCCTTGCTGGAGGGCACATGACACTTTAAAAATAGTAGTCAATAGTGTCACTAAGCTTCATAGGAATTGTAGTTTTGTCACTAGGTAGGTTCACCAAACACGAGTCTACAGTGCTGCGGCTGCTGCCAGAGAGGAGGGGGCCTGCATGGAGCCTGCACATGGACCCCCCTCCTCTGTTAATCCGTCCCTGTCACATTGACATTATTACATCCAGTCCATTTCATGCTCACTGATTAAATTATGTGGTTTGTTTTGAAGAAAATAAGTAAAAAAAGAATTGGGGCTATATATTGTAACCATCATCATAGGTGCTTTTGGTGGAGAATAGTATGAATGGACATAGCTTTATATTCAAAGGACTTATTGTTTCTTATTCTGAATATAATTCCTTGTTTGTTATTCAAACTGTATTCATTTATGTGGGTGCTTGGTTTTCTTTTATTCCTCTGTAGGAGTATAGATTGGGGTTGTATAATTTCTTATACATGCAGTAATACGCACTTCTCTGTCTGAGGGGTCTATTTACTAAGCCTTGGATGGAGATAAAATAGACGGAGTTAAAGTACCAGCCAATCAGTTCCTAACTGTCATTTTTCAGAAACCCAGCCTGTGACATGACAGTTAGGAGCTGATTGGCTGGCACTTTATCTCTGTCCACTTTATCTCCATCCAAGGCTTAGTAACTAGACCCCTATATCCCCTAGCAGCTAAATTAAAGATGCAATTGTATTTATTTATTTTCTGTTGTAACAAGTTTTTCAACTTTTTACACAAAGCTGGAGCACTTTTATATACATTTTACAGGCACCCTGATACTTGGAACTATTGTTTGTCATCAGACCCCTCTACCTGCCTTCACATTTTAAAAGAGGCAGTTGATAAGTGATCTTATATTGAAGTCTGGGGGACTGTATAATTATTTTTATTTATATACTACTGTGTGTGTGTGTGTGTGTGTGTGTATATATATATATATATATATATATATATATATATATATATATATGAAAAAGGGGGGATGAGGGATGTATAGCGACCACGGTGTCAAAATTACAAGTGTAAAATTGCCAATTATATTAAAAAGTATTTATTAAAGTACAGTTATACATAAAGAAACATAAAAAAAAAATGGGACAACAGTAAAAACACAACTGAACTAAAAGCACTTAAATGATTATATAAAACTACAATAAGAACAAGTAAAAGAAAGTTTTCCTTATCTTAAATGAGGTAGGTAAAGGTTTTCCAACGCGTTTCGTCTCATAAGACTTCGTCAAGAAGTCTTATGAGACGAAACGCGTTGGAAAAGCAGGTGCACTCACACTATAATAGGGGAAATAAATGGAAATTCACCTTCACTTATTTTATCCCAACCCCCTCCCTCCCCTCCCAGAAGGTTTGTTTATTTTTGATGCTCTTAGATAAACTGCATCATGTACTGCAGTAATATATGTTATATAAGTAATGCTATGTACACATTATATGATCCCATACGATACAATATCATATGATATTGTATAAGATCTATCGGATCGGATTGTGTGTACACACTACAAACGATGTCAAATGATGTCTAGAAACAAAGTCATCACTGGAGTACAAAACCACACAATATCACCTCATCAAGACTGCATGCAGTCCTACGTACGACGGATGCTGCGTACACATTATACAATATCATTCAGAAACTAACAATATCGTTCAAATAGTAAATTATATTGCATAGTGTGTACGGGCTATAACTAATGTAAAATGTTTCAAATAAAACAAAAAAAAAGCTCCCATACTTAATTAACAGAGAGCAATTTATCTTCTTTTTAAGGACACTAATGTCTTTGCAGTTTGACACTTTGCTTATCTCATCTTCCCCTAAAGCAAAGTCATAAAGATTGCAATCTGGGGTATTTTTTGGCTAATCATTAGGCAGTCCACACAAATACAATTTCACTTGATTTTTGCAGGTTTGCTCCTTCCACTTCAGTAGGAGTATTTCAAGTCTGCAGATGTTTGTCTATGGCTGTCATGCATTTGTATTTATTATGGAATGTTTATGCTTGAAGTGCGTCTCTGACATGGTGGATTGTAATCGCCTAAACAAATGTGTAGTTGTACAGGCAAATCAAAAGGCTGTTGTAATTTTTCTAGCTTTAACTAGTTCACTGACAGGTGGATCTCATTTTACTCTTTTTCAATGTTTCTGTCCAACATTACAAACATAATTCCCTTGTTAGCATATTGGATTCCATATCATCTTCTAGCAAATTGACTCATAAGCCACAAAGCAAGCTAGTTCATACACTTATGCTATGATTCTGATGCATTGTTCCAGCAATTGAAAATGTCATCCAGCAATTACATGTTTAAGGGACAATACATACAGGATTGATTGTAACTTTACCTGATATAACATCCTCATTCACATAATGTTGTGTCTACAGTATCAACTCTGTAACTCTATGCAATAAATGTTACTGAGGGGCATATTTATTAAGGGCAGTCCTCCCTAAAATCATGTACCTGGGCTATTTAAGCTCACAGTTTCACACTACCATCTTAAGTTTGTGTTAACTGTTCTCTCCCTATGGGAAGATAATCAATGGGGAGGGATCTTCTTATCCCTCCTTGGGATCTTCCCCTTATGGCCATTGCAGTTTTCTTATAAGCATGTTTGGCTTGAGCCGCTCATACACCATATCCGAGACTGCAGACAATTGGTAACTACCACTTTGCTGCTAACGTCTTCATGAGCAGTTTGTTAAATATCCCTGAAAAGTCATTTATTGTCGCATGATATACAGTGATAAGAAATTATGCTTTTTGGGGGCTCACTGCCACCAATGATAGATATGACTTTAAACTCATGTATCAAACTCCTATTTCTTTATAGAATGTAAGCTTGCATCATTAAGAGCAAACAAGCTTGTGCAGGGAATAGGACTTGACTGAAACACAGAGGCACTAACAGGGCAGACAGAGGGGGAGGTGTATCGCTCCTTGGAGAGAGATAAAATGAGGAGAGATAAAGTACCAACCAATCAGCTTCTGTTATTTTATAGGCTGTGATACAAAAATGACAGAACCTGATTGGTGCATTATCTATCTCCTCCATGAAGGGAATATAATTAAGCAAGGAAGTCTCAGCATAATTTTTGACTTGAAGCCAAAACCTGACTAGTGGACAGGACCAAAATCAGTGGTACAGGTCTGCATAGTCCTCGTCAAATCCACCGTTTTAATTAAAATATTATTTCTCTGACGTCCTAGTGGATGCTGGGTACTCCGTAAGGACCATGGGGTATAGACGGGCTCCGCAGGAGACTGGGCACTCTTAAAAGAAAGATTAGGTACTATATCTGGTGTGCACTGGCTCCTCCCTCTATGCCCCTCCTCCAGACCTCAGTTAGTATCTGTGCCCGGCCAGAGCTGGATGCACCCTAGGGGCTCTCCTGAGCTTCCTAGAAAATAAAGTATTTGTTAGGTTTTTTATTTTCAGTGAGATCTGCTGGCAACAGACTCACTGCTACGTGGGACTGAGGGGAGAGAAGCAAACCTACCTGCTTGCAGCTAGCTTGGGCTTCTAAGGCTACTGGACACCATTAGCTCCAGAGGGATCGAACACAGGCCCAGTCCTCGGTCGTCCGGTCCCGGAGCCGCGCCGCCGTCCCCCTTGCAGAGCCAGAAGAACGAAGAGAAGTTGAAAATCGGCGGCTGAAGACTCCGGTCTTCATTAAGGTAGCGCACAGCACTGCAGCTGTGCGCCATTGCTCCCTTAGCACACCACACACTCCGGTCACTGATGGGTGCAGGGCGCTGGGGGGGGGGCGCCCTGGGCAGCAATTAGATTACCTTACTTGGCGAAAAGCACATCATACAGTCTGATAAACTGTATATGTGCATTAACCCCCGCCATTAAAGTACATAAAAGGACAGAAGCCCGCCGCTGAGGGGGCCGGGACTTCTTCCTCAGCACACCGGCGCCATTTTCTCTTCACAGCTCAGCTGGAAGGAAGCTCCCCAGGCTCTCCCCTGCAGTATCCTGGTACACAAAGGGTAAAAAAGAGAGGGGGGGCACATAAATTTAGGCGCAAAACTGTGTATATAAGCTGCTATAGGGGAAAAATCACTCAGTATAGTGTACATCCCTGTATTATATAGCGCTGTGGTGTGTGCTGGCATACTCTCTCTCTGTCTCTCCAAAGGGCCTGGTGGGGGAACTGTCTTCAAATAGAGCATCCCCTGTGTGTGTGGTGTGTCAGTACGCGTGTGTCGACATGTCTGAGGTAAAAGGCTCCTCTAAGGAGGTGATAGAGCGGATAAGTGTGTGGGAGGGTGTCTCCGTCAACAACGCCGACACCTGTTTGGATATGTGTAAGTGCTGAGGTAAAATTATTGCACAAAAGGTTAGGGAACAGAAAGGAAATCTACCCTGGTCTGTCCCTATGTCACAGAGTCCTTCAGAGTCTCTCTATGCTCACTATCCAAAATAACAAAGTATCGACACGGAGTTTAACTCCACTGTCGACTACGATAATGCAAAGTTACAGCCAAGAGGGCTAAAAGATATTCAATATATGATTATTGGAATGAAAGATGATTTGCATATCACTGATGACTCATCTGTCCCTGACACGAGAGTACACATGTTAAGGGGAAGAATGCTGAGGTAAATTTCCCTCCTCTCATGAGGAAAAAGAGCGGGAATCTCCAGACAAGAGACGGCAGCTTCCCACAAGAGAATTCTCAGGCTGTATCCTTTCCCCACTAGGGCCAGGATATGTTGAGAATCTTCCCCTTGGGTGTCCTGTTTGCACTAGCTATTCTCAGGGATCCTGCAGATAGCGTGCACATTCTAGTATACTACCCAGACCGGCGATTGTGTCGGCATGGGTTTATAGCGCTGTGGCAGCGTGGACAGGTACCTTATCAGCAGAGATTGAGACCCTAGTATGCATATAAATATGATAGATATATAATTATAAAGCATGCCCAAAGGGACATGAGTATACTGGGTCCTAGAGACAAAAGCTATGTCGATTTCTGCTTGACGTGTCCTGTAGAATATACATTGGACAGATGATGCCGACTTAAAAGGCATATGGAAGGCTGAGGATTGTGTGGAGAAAGGTTCTCGGGCCTGGTCTCCACAGCTATAGCTGGTAATTCTGATATTTTGCCTTATATTCCTGCACAGCCTAGGAAAGCACGACATTATCAAATGCAGCTTTTCGAATAAAGAAACAAGAAAGTCTGAGGTGCGTCCTTTCTTGTCAGAGCCGGGGACAGAGGAAAGAAGCTGTACAACACAGCTAGTCCCCAGGAACAGAAGTCCTCCCCGGCCTCTACAAAAATCCACCGCATGTCGCTGGGGCTCCACAGGCGGAGCTAGGCCCGGTGGGGACACGCCTTCGTAAGTTCAGCCACAAGTGGGTTCACTCCCTGTTAGATCCCTGGGCAATAGAAATTGTATCGCAGGGATACAGGCTGGACTGTGAGAAGATGCCCCCTCACCGAGGACCCGGCGGGCTTCCCCCCCAAGAGAGGGAGCCAGTGTTAACTGCAATTCGTAAATTGTATCTTCAACAGGTGGTGGTCAAGGGTCCCCTCCTTCAACAAGATGGTGTTATTATTCGACCATGTTATAATCCCGAAACCAGACGGTTCGGTTAGACCCATATTGAATTAAAATCCCTGAACATATACCTGAAAAGGTTCAGGTTCAAGATGGAATCGCTAAGAGCGGTCATTGCAAGCCTGAAATGAATCGGGACATAAGGGATGCATACCTTCGTGTCCCCATTTATCCACCTCATCAGGCGTACCTCAGAATTGCGGTACGGGATTGTCATTACCAATTTCACCAAGGTAATGGCGGATATGATGGTGCTCCTGCGGAAGCAAGGTGTCACTATTATCACATACTCCTCATAAAAGCGAGATCAAGAGAGCAGTTGCTGGACAGCGTATCACCTTCTCTGGAAGTGAAACGGCAACACGACTGAATTCTATATATTCCGAAGTCGCAGTTGGTTCCTACAGCTCATCTGCCTCTCCTAGGCATGATCCTAGACACAGACCAGAAGAGGGTTTATCTCCCGATAGAGAGAGCTCAGGAGCTCATGACACTGGTCAGGAATCTATTGAAAACCAAAACAGGTGTCAGTGCATCACTGCACTCGAGTCCTTGGAAGGATGATGGCATCATACGAGGCCATCCCCTTCGGCTGGTTCCATGCAAGGACAATGGAACTTACTGGACAAGTGGTCCGGATCACATCTTCAGATGCATCGGTTAATCACCCTATCCCCCAGGGCCAGGGTGTCTCTCCTGTGGTGGCTGCGGAGTGCTCACCTTCTCGAGGGCCGCAGATTCGGCATTCAGGACTGGGTCCTGGTGACCACGGATGCAAGCCTCCGAGGGTGGGGGGCAGTTACACAGGGAAGAAAATTCCAAGGTTGTGGTCAAGCCAACAGACTTGCCTTCACATCAATATCCTGGAACTAAGGGCCATATACAACGCCCTAAGTCAAGCGGAGTTCCTGCTTCGCGACCAACCGGTTCTGATCCAGTCAGACCGCAGGGGCTCATGTAAACCGCCAGGGCGGCACAAGGAGCAGGGTGGCGAGGGTAGAAGCCACCAGAATTCTTCGCTGGGCGGAGAATCAAGTAAGCGCACTGTCAGCAGTGTTCATTCCGGGAGTGGACACGACCTCCACCCGGGAAAGTGGTGACTTCATCAGGAAGTCTTCACGCAGTTTTGCAAATTGATGGAAACTGCCTCAGGTGGACTACATGGCGTCCCACCTCAATAAAAAGATAAAAAAGGTTTTACGCTGGGCCAAGGGACTCTCAGGCGATAGCTGTGGTCGCACTAGTAACACCGTGGGTGTTCCAATCGGTCTATATATTCCCTCCTCTTCCTCTCAGACCCAAGGGCTGAGAATTGTACTAAACGGAGGAGTGTGAACAATATTCTTTGCTCCGGATTGGCCAAGAAGGACTCGGTACCCGGAACTGCAAGAAATGCTCTCAGAGGACCCATGGCCTCTGCCTCTCAGTCAGGACATGTTGCAACAGGGACCCTGTCTGATCCAAGACTTACCGCGGCTGCGTTGGACGGCATGGCGGTTGAACGCCGGATCCTAGCGGAAAAGGGCATTCCGGATGCAGTTATTCCTACGCTGATAAAGGCTAGGAAAGACGTGACAGCTAGACTTTTTCACTGTATATGGCGAAAATAGGTTGCTTGGTGTGTGGCCGGGAAGGCCCTACAGAGGAATTCCAGGGGGGTCGATTCCTGCACTTCCTACAGTCAGGAGTGACTATGGGCCTAAAATTAGGATCCATAAAGGCCAAGATTTCGGCCCTATCCCTTTTTCTCTCAAAAAGAACTGGCTTAACTGCCTGAAGTTCGGACGTTGTTACAGGGGTGCTGCATATTCAGCCCCTTTTGTGCCTCCAGTGGCACCTTGGGATCTTAACGTGTGTTGGATTCCTAAAATCCCACTGGTTTGAGCCACTTAAGACCGTGGAGCTAAAATATCTCACGTGGAAAGTGGTCATGCTTTTGGCCTTAGCTTGGACTAGGCGTGTGTCAGAATTGGCGGCTTTGTCATGTAAAAGCCCATATCTGATCTTCCATATGGAAAGGGCAGAATGGAGGACTCGTCCCCAATTTCTCCCTAAGGTGGTATCATCGTTTCATTTGAACCACCCTATTGTGGTGCCTGCGGCTACTAGGGACTTGGAGGATTCCAAGTTGCTGGACGTAGTCCGGGCCCTGAAACTTTATGTTTCCAGGACGGCTAGAGTCGGAAAAACTGACTCGCTATTTATCCTGCATGCACCCAACAAGCTGGGTGCTCCTGCTTAAAAGCAGACTATTGTTCGCTGGATCTGTAGCACGATTCAGCTTGCACATTCTGCGGCTGGACTGCCGCATCCTAAATCAGTAAAAGCCCATTCCACGAGGAAGGTGGGCTCTTCTTGGGCGGCTGCCCGAGGGGTCTCGGCTTTACAACTTTGCCGAGCTGCTACTTGGTCGGGTTCAAACACTTTTGCAAAATTCTACAAGTTTGATACCCTGGCTGAGGAGGACCTTGAGTTTGCTCATTCGGTGCTGCAGAGTCATCCGCACTCTCCCGCCCGTTTGGGAGCTTTGGTATAATCCCCATGATCCTTACGGAGTACCCAGCATCCACTAGGATGTCAGAGAAAATAAGAATTTACTCACCGGTAATTCTATTTCTCGTAGTCCGTAGTGGATGCTGGGAGCCCGTCCCAAGTGCGGACTCTCTGCAATACATGTATATTGTTATTGCTTAACTAAAGGGTTATTGTTGAGCCATCTGTTGAGAGAGGCTCAGTTATTGTTCATACTGTTAACTGGGTATAGGTATCACGAGTTGTACGGTGTGATTGGTGTGGCTGGTATGAGTCTTACCCTGGATTCCAAATCCTTTCCGAGTAATGTCAGCTCTTCCGGGCACAGTTTCCCTAACTGAGGTCTGGAGGAGGGGCATAGAGGGAGGAGCCAGTGCACACCAGATATAGTACCTAATCTTTCTTTTAAGAGTGCCCAGTCTCCTGCGGAGCCCGTCTATACCCCATGGTCCTTACGGAGTACCCAGCATCCACTACGGACTACGAGAAATAGAATTACCAGTGAGTAAATTCTTATTTTTAACATACACTGTTTCATCTGAATATTTCTAAAGTTATTTATATAGTGCACACATATTCCGCAGCGCTTTACAGAGAATAGTGGTAAAGGAAAAAAACATTTAAATAATGTTGCCTCTTGGTCCAAATGCAATAGGCTGCAAGATGTGGGCAGTGGCGAGATTGTAGCGATGTACAGTAGCTGCTAGATTTAAAGCAGCAATCTTTTTTACTAGTCAAACCATGCTGGGTTTGCTTAGAACAATCTGCCGCTTTTAAATATAGTGGTTTCATCACCTAAATGATTACATTTGGGGCCTATTCTACTAACACTTGTCTACACTGCTGTGCTTATTCTAATGAATGTATGCCAGTGTATTGGCCCTGTTATGTTAATAAATCTGGTTTGTATAAACGAGCCTGACAATCCCACAAGATGTTCAGCATTTATTATGTGACTAAAATAACCTGGATGTGAAGACTGTATCCATTGTCTGGCTTGTCGGCATGCTTTTAATGAGCATTCTCCTATAAAAGTTGGACATATTTAGTCATTTAATCTGCCACATCATGTTTTCCCTTACCTAAAAGGAAATACATTTTTCCATTGTCTGGGCCATTATACACCTACCTATTTCTAGAGTATATAAAGGTCTAGGAGCCAGCTGGGAAATGTCTGTAAAAGAACAAAAGGCAAATCAGTTTTCCATACAGATAGTCCTGTGCGGGGGATTTACATAAAGCTGTCAGATGTTGAAAAAACGTTTTCATCTTATAATGGGTTAACCTAAATGATTTCCACTTTGTAAATATTATGTCAAGTAGCATAGTGAATAAGGGGCCCATTTATCATTGATCGCATTTGCAATGCAATCTGGGCGTGATATTGGTGCCCAAGATCGCATTGTAGAATACGATCACATTGGCTGGATGTATCATCTGGCACTCCTGTGATGTGCTGGGTGTGATGCCAGGGCTGCTGTACATGCGCTCTCCCGCCGACCGCACATGCACAGTGGCTATTTCTAGTGAGGGTTCCGGGAGAGCCCTCTGCTGGCTGCATATACGAATCATAGCTCATAGGCTACAGTGGGCTACCGCCATCTTCAGATGGTGGTAGCTGAGGGAGGCAATCTCTGGAATGTTTCGCATTCCAGATATTGGTAAATCTGACAGGAGTGGGAGGATCGCAGCAGGTATCGTGACATCTGCTGCTGACCTCCTACATACATTCAGTGGATACTTTACTTGCTGCTAACCAGCAGAAAGCAGTTGTTTTGGGGGTAATAGCCGCAAATATTGTTTGATAAATGGGCCCCTAAGTGAGGACATCTACTTACATCTTCATGTACATATAACCTAGGATTTTTGTATAATACAAATCAGTTTGTTCCATATAGATTTATTAAAGTTTAATGGCGTGCACAGAATTACATGTTTATGTTAGCCAATATACTTAGCTAGATAGCAGTCATCACCAGGTCACATTTGTTCTAGCCTGTATATTTGGAGCAAAAGATCCATTTGAGAACGCACTGTTACACCCTTCAGTTGCAAGTAGAGGACTGAAATACATGTCGATAGTAACTTACGCTTGGGAGGAATTCAGTTATCCGCTGCAACATTTTTTTTTAGCATTGCTTGAATGAACGTGGCTATCGTGCAGCAATTTTACTTAACACAGCTATGCGCACTCCCGACTAACGCTCAATCCAAATTTATTAAGTTGTCAATTCAATTTGTTAAAAAAAACCTGTAAAAACATCTGTCCCCATCTATACAATAATAAGATTTTACTTACCGATAAATCTATTTCTCATAGTCCGTAGTGGATGCTGGGGACTCCATCAGGACCATGGGGAATAGCGGCTCCGCAGGAGACAGGGCACAAAAGCAAGCTTTTAGGATCACATGGTGTGTACTGGCTCCTCCCCCTATGACCCTCCTCCAAGCCTCAGTTAGGTACTGTGCCCGGACGAGCGTACACAATAAGGAAGGATCTTGAATCCCGGGTAAGACTCATACCAGCCACACCAATCACACCGTACAACTTGTGATTTGAACCCAGTTAACAGTATGATAACAATGAAGTAGCCTCTAAAAAAGATGGCTCACAACAATAATAACCCGATGTTTTGTAACAATAACTATGTACAAGTAATGCAGACAATCCGCACTTGGGATGGGCGCCCAGCATCCACTACGGACTACGAGAAATAGATTTATCGGTAAGTAAAATCTTATTTTCTCTAACGTCCTAGTGGATGCTGGGGACTCCGTCAGGACCATGGGGATTATACCAAAGCTCCCAAACGGGCGGGAGAGTGCGGATGACTCTGCAGCACCAAATGAGAGAACTCCAGGTCCTCCTCAGCCAGGGTATCAAATTTGTAGAATTTAGCAAACGTGTTTGCCCCTGACCAAGTAGCTGCTCTGCAAAGTTGTAAAGCCGAGACCCCTCGGGCAGCCGCCCAAGATGAGCCCACCTTCCTTGTGGAATGGGCATTTTCAGATTTTGGCTGTGGCAGGCCTGCCACAGAATGTGCAAGCTGAATTGTACTACAAATCCAACGAGCAATAGTCTGCTTAGAAGCAGGAGCACCCAGCTTTTTGGGTGCCTACAATATAAACAGCAAGTCAGACTTTCTGACTCCAGCCGTCCTGGAATTATATATATATATATTTTCAGGGCCCTGACAACGTCTAGCAACTTGGAGTCCTCCAAGTCCCTAGTAGCCGCAGGCACCACAATAGGTTGTTTCAGGTGAAACGCTGACACCACCTTAGGAAGAAACTGGGGACGAGTCCGCAGTTCTGCCCTGTCCGAATGGAAAATCAAATATGGGCTTTTGTAAGACAAAGCCGCCAATTTTAACAATCGCCTGGCCCAGGCCAGGGCCAACAGCATGGTCACTTTCCATGTGAGATATTTCAAATCCACAGATTTGAATGGTTCAAACCAATATGATTTGAGGAATCCCAACACTACGTTGAGATCCCACGGTGCCACTGGAGGCACACAAGGGCTGTATATGCAATACTCCCTTGACAAACGTCTGGACTTCAGGAACTGATGCCAATTCTTTCTGGAAGAAAATCTATAGGGCCGAAACTTGAACCTTAATGGACCCCAATTTGAGGCTCATAGACACTCCTGTTTGCAGGAAGTGCAGAAAACGACCTAGTTGAAATTTTTTCGTGGGGCCTTCCTGGCCTCACCCACGCAACATATTTTCACCACATGTGGTGATAACGTTGTGCGGTCACCTCCTTCCTGGCTTTGACCAGGGTAGGTATGACCTCTTCCGGAATGCCTTTTCCCTTAGGATCCGGCGTTTAAACCGCCATGCCGTCAAACGCAGTCGCGGTAAGTCTTGGAACAGACAAGGTCCCTGCTGGAGCAGGTCCTTTCTTAAAGGCCGATGCCACGGTTCCTCTTGGAACAGACATGGTACTTGCTGAAAGCAAATCCCTTCTTAGCTCCCGAGGCCATTAGTCCTCTGTGAGCATCTCTTGAAGTTCCGGTTACCAAGTCCCTCTTGGCCAATCCGGAGCCACGAGTATAGTTCTTACTCCTCTATGTCTTATAATTCTCAATACCTTGGTTATGAGAAGCAGAGGAGGGAACACATACACCGACTGTTACACCCACGGTGTTACCAGGACGTCCACAGCTATCGCCTGAAGGTCTCGTGACCTGGCGCAATACCTGTCCCATTTTTTGTTCGGGCGGGACGCCATCATGTCCACCTTTGGTCTTTCCCAACGGTTCACAATCATGCGGAAAACTTCCCGATGAAGTTCCCACTCTCCCGGGTGGAGGTCGTGCCTGCTGAGGAAGTCTGCTTCCCAGTCGTCCACTCCCGGAATGAACACTGCTGACAGTGCTATCACATGATTTTCCGCCTAGCGAAAAATCCTTGCAGTTTTGCCACTGCCCTCCTGCTTCTTGTGCCGCCCTTTCTGTTTACGTGGGCGACTGCCGTGATGTTATCCCACTGGATCAATACCGGCTGACCTTGAAGCAGAGGTCTTGCTAAGCTTAGAGCATTATAAATTTGCTCTTAGCTCCAGTATATTTATGTGGAGAGAATTCTCCAGACTTGATCACACTCCTTGTGTGACTGCTCCCCAGCCTCTCAGGCTGGCCTCCGTGGTCACCAGCATCCAATCCTGAATGCCGAATCTGCGGCCCTCTAGAAGATGAGCACTCTGTAATCACCACAGGAGAGACACCCTTGTCCTTGGATATAGGGTTATCCGCTGATGCATCTGAAGATGCTATCCGGACCATTTGTCCAGCAGATCCCACTGAAGAGTTCTTGCGTGAAATCTGCCGAATGGAAGCGCTTCGTAATAAGCCACCATTTTTACCAGGACTCTTGTGCAATGATGCACTGACACTTTTCCTGGTTTTAGGAGGATCCCGATTAGCTCGGATAACTCCCTGGCTTTCTCCTCTGGGAGAAACACCTTTTCCTGGACTGTGTCCAGAATCATCCCTAGGACCAGCAGACGTGTCGTCGGAACAACTGCGGTTTTGGAATATTTAGAATCCACCCGTGCTGTCGTAGAACTACTTGAGATAGTGCTACTCCGACCTCCAACTGTTCTGTGGACCTTGTTCTTATCAGGAGGTCGTCCATTTTCTTTGAAGACGAATCCTCCTTTCGGTCATTACCTTGGTAAGGACCCGGGGTGCCTTGGACAATCCAACGGCATCGTCTTGAAACTGATAGTGACAGTTCTGTACCACGAACCTGAGGTACCCTTGGTGAGAAAAAGCTAATTTTGGGACATGGAGGTAAGCATCCCTGATGTCCCGGGACACCATATAGTCCCCTTGTTCTTTGCTATCACTGCTCTGAGTGACTCCATCTGGATTTGAACCCTTGTAAGTGTTCAAATTTTTCAGATTTAGAATAGGTCTCACCTAGCCTTCAGTACCACCATATAGTGTGGAGTAATACCCCTTTCCTTGTTGTCGGAGGGGTAATTTTATTATCACCTGCTGGGAATACAGCTTGTGAATTGTTTTCAATACTGCCTCCCTGTCGGAGGGAGACATTGGTACAGCAGACTACAGGAACCTGCGAGGGGGGAAAACTCTCGACATTCCAATCTGTACCCCTTGGATACTACTTGTAGGATCCAGGGGTCCTGTACGGTCCCAGCGTCATGCTGAGAACTTGGTAGAAGCGGTGGAGGGCTTCTGTTCCTGGGAATGGGCTGCCTGCTGCAGTCTTCTTCCCTTTCCTCTATCCCTGGGCAGATATGACTCTTATAGGGACGAAAGGACTGAGGCTGAAAAGACGGTGTCTTTTTCTGCAGAGATGTGACTTAGGGTAAAAAACGGTGGATTTTCCAGCAGTTGCCCTGGCCACCAGGTCCCATGGACCGACCCCAAATAACTCCTCCCCTTTATACGGCAATACATCTTTGTGCCGTTTGGAATCTGCATCACCTGACCACTGTCGTGTCCATAAACATCTTCTTGCAGATGTGGACATCGCATTTACTCTTGATGCCAGAGTGCAAATATCCCTCTGCGCATCTCGCATATATAGAAATGCATCCTTTAAATGCTCTATAGTCAATAAAATACTGTCCCTGTCAAAGGTATCAATATTTTTAGTCAGGGAATCCGACCAAGCCACCTCAGCTCTGCACATCCAGGCTGAGGCGATCGCTGGTCGCAGTATAACACCAGCATGTGTGTGTATACTTTTTAGGATATTTTTCAGCCTCCTATCAGCTGGCTCCTTAAGTACGGCCCTATCCGTAGATGGTACCGCCACTTGTTCTGAAAAGCGTGTGAGCGCCTTATCCACCCTGAGGGGTGTTTCCCACCGCGCCTTAACTTCTGGCGGGAAAGGGTATACCGCCAATAATTTTCTATCGGGGGAAACCCACGCATCATCACACACTTCATTTAATTTATCTGATTCAGGAAAAACTACAGGTAGTTTTTTCACCTCACAC
Organism: Pseudophryne corroboree; assembly: GCF_028390025.1. Classification (NCBI taxonomy): domain Eukaryota; kingdom Metazoa; phylum Chordata; class Amphibia; order Anura; family Myobatrachidae; genus Pseudophryne; species Pseudophryne corroboree. Next base: position 563,528,207 of record NC_086447.1, on the reverse strand, counting down.
ATAATACCCTTTTTTGTGGTACTTGGAGTATCAGAAATATGTAACACCTCCTTCATTGCCCTTAACGTGTGGCCCTAAAAGAAAATACGTTTGTTTCTTCACCGTCGACACTGAAATCAGTGTCCGTGTCTGGGTCTGTGTCGACCGACTGAGGTAAATGGGCATTTTACAGCCCTTGACGGTGTTTGAGACGCCTGGACAGATACTAATTTGTTCGCCGGCCCTCTCATGTCGTCAACCGGCTTGCAGCGTGTTGACATTGTCACGTAATTTCCATAAATAAGCCATCCATTCCGGTGTCGACTCCCTAGAGAGTGACATCACCATTACAGGCAATTTGCTCCGCCTCCTCACCAATATTTTCCTCATACATGTCGACACACACGTACCGACATACAGCACACACATAGGGAATGCTCTGATAGAGGACAGGACCCACTAGCCCTTTGGGGAGACAGAGGGAGAGTTTGCCAGCACACACCAAAACGCTATAATTATCCAGGGACAACCTTTATATAAGTGTTCCTCCCTTATAGCATTTTAATATATATATACATATCGCCAAATCAGTGCCCCCCCTCTCTGTTTTAACCCTGCAGTGCAGGGGAGAGCATGGGAGCCTTCCCACCAGCCTTTCTGTGAGGGAAAATGGCGCTGTGTGCTGAGGAGAATAGGCCCCGCCCCCTTTTCGGCGGGCTTCTTCTCCGGAGTTTTAGATATCTGGCAGGGGTTAAATACATCCATATAGCCTCAAGGGCTATATGTGATGTATTTTTCGCCATACAGGTATTATACATTGCTGCCCAGGGCGCCCCCCTCCAGCGCCCTGCACCCTCCGTGACCGCTGTGTGAAGTGTGCTGACAACAATGGCGCACAGCTGCAGTGCTGTGCGCTACCTGATGAAGACTGAGAGTCTTCTGCCGCCTGGTTCCGGACCTCTTCATCTTCAGCGTCTGCAAGGGGGGTCGGCGGCGCGGCTCCGGGACGAACCCCAGGGCGAGCCCTGTGTTCCGACTCCCTCTGGAGCTATGTCCAGTAGCCTAAGAATCCAATCCATCCTGCACGCAGGTGAGTTGAAAATCTCTCCCCTAAGTCCCTCGATGCAGTGAGCCTGTTGCCAGCAGGACTCACTGAAAATAAAGAACCTAAAAACTTTTTCTAAGTAACTCTTTAAGAGAGCCACCTAGATTGCACCCTTCTCGGCCGGGCACAAAAACCTAACTGAGGCTTGGAGGAGGGTCATAGGGGGAGGAGCCAGTACACACCATGTGATCCTAAAAGCTTGCTTTTGTGCCCTGTCTCCTGCGGAGCCGCTATTCCCCATGGTCCTGACGGAGTCCCCAGCATCCACTAGGACGTTAGAGAAACCTCCATATACCTAAAAATATTCTTAGGGTTGCTGTGGTGCGCTCCCTGGGTCAGATCACGACAATTCACAATACGCTCCAATGGCAGGATATATGTTCATCCAAACTTGACCAGCAAAAGTCAGACAGACGTGGGTAAATTACTTTTATCTTCTATCTGAACACTCCACCAATTCACCATAACAGGTAATCCCCAAAAAAGAGGTTATAAATACATATATAGTGAAGTACAATTTTTAATCGGTGTGCAAATTAGCATAAAACATTCAGTACGAATGGAATATTCAGTGCAAATAAAAATTCATAGGGTATGACTTCCCATTTGTTACATAGAATAGCAGCAATAGATAGAGAATTTCAGTACATCTAGGGTTAGTTTCAGGGATGATACTTCCCACAATAAATAGTATAATAGCAGCAATCAATGAAATATATAAAAAGAAAATCCACCACTGATTAGGCGGACCTGCGTACCCGCCTAATCAGTGGTGGATTTTCTTTTTATATATTTCATTGATTGCTGCTATAATACTATTTATTGTGGGAAGTATCATCCCTGAAACTAACCCTAGATGTACTGAAATTCTCTATCTATTGCTGCTATTCTATGTAACAAATGGGAAGTCATACCCTATGAATTTTTATTTGCACTGAATATTCCATTCGTACTGAATGTTTTATGCTAATTTGCACACCGATTAAAAATTGTACTTCACTATATATGTATTTATAACCTCTTTTTTGGGGATTACCTGTTATGGTGAATTGGTGGAGTGTTCAGATAGAAGATAAAAGAAATTTACCCACGTCTGTCTGACTTTTGCTGGTCAAGTTTGGATGAACATATATCCTGCCATTGGAGCGTATTGTGAATTGTCGTGATCTGACCCAGGGAGCGCACCACAGCAACCCTAAGAATATTTTTAGAAACTGTGTAGGACTAAGGTGACTGTCCTGTCTGTTTGGTTGCTGCACCTTTGTATTGAAGCGCCATCTTTACACCTTTTTTCTTTGTACCTCCATATACCTGATCAAAAATTCATTAACCCATTATTCTGCTTTTTGCAAAATATCGCCCCAAAATGATTTGTCGTTTTCAGCCAAATGATGCTAATTAAATACTTCTAAGTGCCTATATAATCATTAGGGGAAAGGGGTCCCAAGGGTCCTGAAACAAGTCTGGCATTTTTACCTTAAAATACAAATTTAGTTTTTTCCGGTTCCGGCGCCCATGTGAGGAGAAGCTGATTGCTGCAGCTCTCCTGCACCCTCGGCAACCGGAGCACACAGCGCCTCCAATTCACGGCTTTTCTCCGCGCCGGTCGCACAATACCAGTGGGAAGGTGTAGAGAACTGGATGGAGAGATTTCTGTCCTCCCCTATGCCCCCTAAAGTCCAAAGATCGAGGTCTGAAAAACGGCCGGGAGAATCCAAGATGGCCACCGCATCTAACTCACAAACGAGTCTGCAGGCTGCTGGCAGCACCAGACAGGCTTCTGCAAAACACACTTCTCCCTCAGGTGAGCCTGACTGTACCCCTGTCTCTCCAGTGACTTATGCTGATGTAGTAAGAGCTGTTAGGGATGCCATGGAGCCTATCATGGATGCACATGCTGTTAAAATGCAGCAGGCAGTAAAAGATCTAAAATCCCAAATCAAGCAGCTCACCAAGACTGTTCTTACAAATGAACAAAGGCTGGGGGAGACTTTTCAGGATGTTGGGGATCTTAAGCACAGATATGATGAGCTCCAGAAATCTCACTTTCAACTGCTGAACAAGGTTGACGATCTTGAAAATAGATCGAGGAGATCGAATCTTCGGGTACTGGGGCTCCCTGAATCACTGAAAGGTCCTGATTTGACTCTGTTTTTGCAAACGTCCCTCCTTGATTTACTGCATATCCAAGATGAATGCACCGGCTTAGTTATTGAGAGAGCCCACAGACTGGGTCCCCCACGTTCTGCACCTAATAGCAGACCACGTGTGGTCATATTTAAATGTCTGAACTTTCTCCATAAGGAGGCAATATGGTCGGCATCCAGGAAGCATAGAAATTTACAATGGGAGGGAGCTCGTTTGGCCATTTTCCAGGACTACTCCGCGGAGGTTTCCCGGGCCCGTCGAGAATTTACCCCCCTTTGCTCTCGTTTGGTAAAGGCGAATAAAAAATTTGCTCTGCTCTTCCCTGCAAGACTACGTCTGTTTGATGGAAATTCCTTTCGGGACTTTACAAATCTTGCAGATGCAGAGGCTTATGTTTCCGAGGCCTCCCAGGCAGATGAAGACTCCTCTCAGGTGGACGACACCCTGGAGAGGGATGGCTGAGTATTGCTCCTGGACTTCTCTGTTTCTGGCGATGCCCGCCAATCTAATATAATTTAATTATTGCGGTAGAAGCTGCTGCAGGTGTTTTTCCCCACAAAAGAGCATTTGGTCTAATATAACGGGCCAAACCATTTTACTTTGTTTTATGTTATAGATTTTTCTTATACATCTGCTGTTTTCTCCTGGAAATGCAATCTTTCTAGAATGTTTACATATGTTTAGAGGAGATATTTCCATCCTTTTATTTATGTGACAGGCTGCATTTTTCTTTTTCTGTAACATGCTCTGTGTGCTCTGATATTGTCTGGTTAATTTTCTTAGATATATTTTCATATAATATGTTGCCGAGGGTGGGTAAGGGCGCCCCCTCCCTCACTTTTTTTTTCTCAGGTTATCAAATTCTGGCTGGCTCAGTGGTGGTCTATGACGGCCTCTGTGCTTGCTCGAACCGGTTGTTCTTGTTTTCTGAAGTTATGATCGTCCTTAGCAGGACTTTCTTTCACAATTTTAATGTTATATTCTGTGTGTTTTCTATGTTTTTGTTCTTCTTTTCTTCTCCCCCTCCCCTTCTTTTCCTTATGTGTCCACCCCGGTATGTTTGGTATTTGTTTCTCGACGGCTGTAGATATTATGGTTACTGTGCATGTTTTCAGGTTCTCCCAGGTCATTTGATGCATGGCTAGTTTGAGTGTCGGCACGTGGAATGTGGGAGGGATCAACTCCCCAGCTAAACGCAGAAAGATTTTGCTCTATCTTCGGAAGGTGGGCATGGATGTTGTTTTCATTCAGGAATCTCACCTTATGCCAAATGAGGTGGTAAAACTGAACACTATGGGTTGGTCTGTGGTAGCCTCTTCCTCCTTCTCTTCTAAGGCTAGAGGAGTGATTATATTAGCATGACACACGGTCCCTATCTCTGTCCAAGCTATTATAGATGACACTCAGGGTAGGTATGTATTGGCAGATGTCACATTGTATGCATCCAGGTTCCTACTTTGTAATATTTATGCCCCTAATCAGTACTCTAGGCAATTCTATACGAACATGGTCACTAAGCTACTAAGTTACTCTGAAATTCCCATAATACTGGGTGGAGATTTTAATATATATTCTTCTTCAACCTTGGATAAATCCCCTCCCCCCCGCACTCCCCCCTCGTTACCACGTATTGGTATCCCCTATATTTGCTCGCAGCTGTCCTTAGTGGATGTGTGGCGCGCATGCTATCCATTAGAAAGGGAGTTTACATGTCTCTCAGCTGCGCACCACACGTTCTCGAGGATTGATTATCTGCTGTTATCTGAATCCCTTTTCTCAAAAGTGGCTGACTCAAAAATTGAGAATATCTGTATTTCAGATCATGCTCTATGCTGGATGAAATTGATGCACCTCTCAGAAAAATCCCCATTCCGCTCCTGGCACTTCCCCTCTCATTTAAGTGGCTCTCTAAAATTCCGCTCCTCATTAGATGCAGCGTGGCTGGATTATCATATGCACAATGGAGAAACTCTGAGCGACGATCCGGCTCTTTTCTGGCAGGCGTCAAAATCAGTTATCCGGGGACACATTATTTCCTATAGTAAAAAAAGGGATTTAGAATTAAACTCACAATATTTGGAAGCCCAGGCGTCTCTCACTCTCGCTTTCCAGGAATTTAAGTCCTCCCCCTCCCCTTCTACTAGAGAACGGTACCTTACACAAAAAACACTGTTCGATACCCTCCTCTCTCAATTGGAAGCAAAATATTCATTTTCAAGAGACTGTAGCATTTACAGATATGGCAACAAGTCTGGCAAACTGTTATCACGTTTATTAAAGGGCAGACACCCTAAAGTGATCATTCACTCACTGCTCACCCAAGGTGGAGACAGAGTACGGACCTCGGCCGAGATTGCTGAGGTGCTACAGTCTTTTTATTCCACTCTGTATGCACGTCCTATTATCAACCAGACACACAAGTCTAGCTTTTGGTCTTCTACTGATCTGCCTCAAATGTCTGAGTCGCATTGTACCTCTCTTCTTGCACCTATCACCACTGAGGAAGTTTCTCTAGCAATAGCTGGACTGAAGACTGGGAAGACTCCGGGTCCTGACGGGTTCGCCAATGACTACTATAAAATTCTATCTACTAGACTGAGCGAACCTCTTTCTGTCTTATTTAATTCTTTTATGCAGGGTGCTTCCTTGCCCCAATATTTTAATTCAGCCGTCATAAAGGTTATCCCGAAGCCTGGCCGGGATCCTGAGTCTCCCAGCTCTTATCGTCCGATCTCCCTTTTAAACACGGATTATAAATTATTCACTAAAATCCTCTCAAATAGACTCAAATTCATAGTCCCTGACATAGTGCATACGGACCAGACTGGATTTGTCTGGGGTAGGCAATCAGTGAGCAATATCCGAAAGGTCTTGACTGTTATGCAGGCCTTTCAGCTTTCCAAACCCACGGATACTAATGTATTATTATCCATTGATGCCGAAAAGGCGTTCGACCTGGTCACCTGGGACCATCTGTATGAAACGCTCCATCGCTTTGGTGCACCTGAGGAATTTGTCTCTCTTATTTCCCGTCTATATGAATCTCCCTCCACTCAAGTTTTGGGGAATAGTATTCTCTCTTCCCCTTTCCTTATCCAGAGTGGCACACGACAGGGCTGCCCCTTGTCACCTTTATTATTTGCCTTAGCTTTAGAACCCTTAGCTGTTTCCCTGAGAAACTCTCCCGAATTTGCAGGTATAAAAATCATGGACACCACGGTAAAATTATCACTGTATGCCGACGACATGCTGCTATTTATTTCCCATCCTGATACGTCCATCCCTGCGATTGTCTCCCTGATTAATCAATTTGGTTCTTTTGCGGGATACAAGATTAATATATCCAAATCCGAGCTCCTCCTCCTTTCAGGGGACTCCTCCCTCTTTCCATCACACCCGGTCCTGTCCCGATTCCCAATTACCCGAGATAGTCTTAAATATTTAGGAGTTCAGATCCCTACTTCTCTCCCGGATCTATATGCGATTAATTTTGGTCCTATTTTGTCCAAGGTGTCTAAAATACTTACTGACTGGGCGTCCCTGCCCTTATCTCTTATGGGTCGTGCAGAGGTTATTAAATCTGTGATATTTCCCAAGATTGCTTACTTCCTGCTTTTGCTCCCTATTGCCCTCGTTGAGAAAGATGTCCTTTTTCTTAAGCAATGTTTCACTAGATTTCTATGGGCCGGAAAACGACCAAGAGTCCCCTACGCTAGATTGCAGCTATTACGTGAAGAGGGAGGTATGGGAATCCCGGATCCAGTCCTATTTAGTAGAGCAGCAATGTACAGGTATATCACAGACTGGCTTTGGGGCAGATCAGTATTTACGAACCTGACACTTGAACTGGCCGTATTTCACCCTTTCTCCCCTGCTGCACTCTTACACACCCCAAACTCCCGCCTCCCATCTGGGATAAAACAGAATATTTTGTTTTGGCATACATATCGAGCATGGCAGGTCACACACACTAAAGCACAGAGAAAACCTGACACCTCTCTTCACACCACGTTCTGGGGTAACCCATGTTTCCTTCCTGGCCTTGATCACACATTTTTTGAGTTGGAGAGAAAAGGGGATCGCAGCTATTAGAGACATATATGACCCAGGAGGCAACGCAGTGCTTTCTTTCTCTGACATCCAATTAAAGTTTGGTATATCCCACCAGGAATTTTTTATGTACCTACAGGCTAGACACTTTGCTCAATCCCAGTCTCATCCTATGATTTCTGAGGCTACTACAGACCCGCTGCGCACCTTAATGGTGCTTACTAAAGATTGTCCTTACCATCTCAATTATTTCAGAAACACCTTTAGGGTCTCATATAGAGACCGGCTCTGGGAACCCACGCTGTCCTCATGGTCCAGAGATATCCCCAATATGGGATCGAGCGCTGAATTATTAGATAACATTTTACCCATTTTTAGGTCCTTATATTCTGCCTCTTTGCAAGAGGTACACTTGAAAACGCTCCAAAGGGCATATATAGCACCTAATCAGAGGGCACACATGGTCCCAGACGACACTGGCTGTTGCATCAAATGTACTGCGCAGAATGCCACCTTGTACCACAATATGTGGTCTTGCCGGAAAATATCTAAGTTTTGGTATAAGGTGGTCGCTTATCTCAACACAGTATTTAACTTACAGTTAATAAAACGTCCTAAGGCTTGCTTGTTACTTGATTTTAGGGAATGGTCTCTTGGGCCTGAAGATAGAGATATTGTTCCGGTAATCTCTGTCATTTTGACAATTGCCAAGAAACAAATTCTTAATAATTGGATCAAACCGTCTACCCCTTCTTTGATGGCTGTAAAACACATGACCCTCCGAATTATTTATTTTGAGAGGCGTGCTACTCTTCCTAACATAGAAATGGGGGTCAGGCGGTTTGCCAAGAAGTGGGAGAGGTACATTGATACTCTAGATCCGGACATACAATCTTTCATCTATAAACTATTTGAGACCACAAAGTGGTACTTATATAGACAAATCGATAGGGCCTATTGATAACTTAGGCCTATGTACTGTTCCTTTGAGACCTCCTGTTCTTTTCCTAGGAAATGTAATCATACTAATCTTAATACCCCACGCTGTATGTTTAGTCTGAGGCCAATTAGATACTGAACCTTCTCTTTGGTTAGAATGGCTAACCATGCCGGAAATGCCTTTTTATTATTCTTAATTAAGATGTCTTTGGCCGTTACTCAGTCAGGAACTGATCATACTTGTATTGTCTTCCCCATTTGTTCCCCCCCCTCCTCCTGTCTGTCTTCTTCATTGACCTCTCCGGTATATTGATGTTCTGTGAACTCTCAGGTAAAACTAGGTGCTTGACCTTGGGTATATGATGATTTCGTATGCTGAGACGCAAACGGGCACTGTTTTCATCATTTCTTAGACCTCATGTAGATTAAGACTGTCCATCCTTTGCCTTTTACCCAAGCCCACAGCTACCGACCATATATGTATTTGTTGATTTTACTGATGTGATTTAAAAGCACTTTACGTTGGAACACTGTAACTATACCGGTTCCTCTCCGGTCTTTGGTTTGTCTGTACCATGAAGGTCTTCCCTGTTTTTTTGTATTTCTATATAAAAATCTAATAAAAATTGTTGAATTAAAAAAAAAAAATACAAATTTATAGAAAATTTACGCAGCTACATTTCCGCTGCCAGTTAGAGAGCAAAAAACTTGCAGCCAGTAAAGTTAAATTGCATTTAGTCGAATTAACACCTGAAAAGGGGTCAGTGCAGCTAATTGAATTGCACCCCTAAACCATTATAATGCGTTCCTAGTTCCATGTGTTATCACGGCTCTGAAGGGCTGCTTATCGGGGATTATGCGTTGCATACCTGAGGCAGACTGTTGCAAGGCTCTTCTCCCAACCCCCTGCCTCTAGCCTTGGCCATCTCTGCCTTGCTTTTTTCCGGGAGGCAATCAGGAGACCGCCAGTTGGGATCCCGGTGGTCACAATCCCGACGCCGGAAACCTGACAGGCATTAAATGCCGCCGCTGGAATACAGGCGAGCCAGGCTATTCTCCCTCTGTGGGTGTTCACAACACCTATAGAGAGAGAATAAAACCTGTGGCGAGTGCAGCAAGCCATTGTGCCTGCAAGGGGCTTTCTAACACTCGCCCCGCTGCCGGCATACTGGCGGCCGGGATGCTGCTGTTGGGATCTTGACAGCGGCATCCCGGCCGCTGCTAATTAGTATGTTTTCCCTTATTTCCTTCCGTTTGCTCACGCCTCATGTCACCTGTCCCCCCCCCCTCCATAGATTGTAAGCCCCTTGGAGCAGTGCCCTCTTCCCTCTTGTTTTCAAAGCCCTCTTCTCTTGCACTTCAATTACAGCTCTCTTCTGCTCAGTAACCGTCTATACCTGCATCTCCTCTCGCTCGTTACTGTTCATCTCTTCCAACGGCTCCTGCCCCTAGTAGTATGCCAATTACTTCTTTTCCTCCTTACATCTCATCTGTATTGTGTACTGGGTATTGTGGTGCTAATTGTTACCTATGCTCTGTTTTAGTTTTTCAGTAACTGTAATGTTACGTTCTATGTACCCTATATTCGTCTAATGTGTGCTGTATGTACGGCACTGCAAAACACTTGCGGCACCTTATAAATAAAATGTAATAATAAGAATGACCACATGAGTCTCAACTACACATCATATACATGCACTGCAACACGACTTCCTCTTGTACGTTGAAATGGGAGTGGTATGTAGGGTCGACCACACCTAGGTCGACAGTGTGTAGGTCGACCACTATTGGTCAACAGTAAGTAGGTCGAAATGTGCTAGGTTGACATGACAGCAGGTCGCCATGAATTTTTTCACTTTTTTTGGTGTTTTCGCCGTACAGTGACTGGGAACCCCAATTAGTGCACCGCGTCCCCTCGCATGGCTCGCTTCGCTCGCCATGCTTCGGGCAAGGTGTCTCGCTGCGCTTGGCACAGGTTACCGTTCCCAATTGTAGTCCACGTGGATCGTAAAGTATGAAAAAGTAAAAAAAATGTAAAAAAGTGAAAAACTCATGTCAACCTTTTGTCATGTCGACCTAGAGTCCATGTCAACCTACTTACTGTCGACCTATAGTGGTCGACCTAGACATTGTCGACCTAAGTGTGGTCAACCTAGAGACCACATTGAAATATAGTTGAAACTCATCTTAATCCACCACAGATCCTGTTGACGGAAACTAGATAGCTTCCACCTGCTTCAGAATAATCCAGGCTACAAGGTAGAAGTAATAGTTATTTATTGAATAGCGTATGACTTTGTAGTTGCAGAACTTCATGTAATCATTCTTAATTTCAGTAGAATGGTTACTGTATAGCACTTGATGTCTGCATGCTTAGAAATGCTTTTAAAAGATGTGGTTATATATTAAGTTTGAAGGAAATAAAAGTCTACCTGTTATAATTGTACAGGTAAAGTAGTGGGAAGAAATGAAATGACACCATGAATTGTTCATGAGCACTTTTGAGTTTAGCTAATACAACATCCATAATTTAAAACCTGTTTGAATAGCGAATGCTTATTTGAATATGTCCTACAAAAGCTCCTTTCTATGCAACTGTCAGTCTAGCAGCCCTGCCCCTCTAATGGATGGTTCACAAATGCATTTCACAGAATGTAAAGCACTGGAGCTTTTGTGATATTTCTGAGGTTTAGATTCCAGCATGTGCTTTCCCCTCACTATTCACAGCATCATTATGACGTAATGATAAGCGTTGCCGGGGGGTAGGAGCTGTGTCGGCGCTGCACAGCTTAGATGTGTATAAAGAAGTTTCTTGTTTCACACAACAGCTTGCAGAGTCTGTCATTTTCCCTCTAGCATGTATCTGAAGTGAATGCTTAAACAATAAAGAACATTTAGACATACTGATAGCTAAATGCATGTAGCAGTTTATTTATATCAGTGATGGGTGTATCAGTTGTGAAGTCCCTTCTAAAATGTTCTCAATCACTTAAGAATTGACAGCTTTGTAAGCGTATTAAATCATCCCACTTCTCCTTTCTTTTAATTGTCTTTAGGGGTTGTACCTCAACATATCTGACTTCTACACCTGAGTAGTATTCTGTTGTGTTCTGCCACTGATAAATACTGATTCCCATGCATCTTACATTTTCAATTAGGACTCTGGGCTAAAGTATTTTCTAGTGTAGGGGAAAAAATGATAACTTCTGGTCTTCCACTGTGTTACTAAGCCTTATTGTACTCAGTTTGAACTTTGAAACTATTCTGAAGTTCCCAAACCACTCAGCACATAGCCTCCCCCAACCCAACACCACACAACGGAACATTATCCCACTTTAAGAATTGCAGTGTTTCATAGTAAGAGACAGTTCTCCTCATTAAGTTATTGTTTGAAAGTCTTATAATGGGATATTATATAGTTATATACAGTATAAGTGATTGTAGCCACAAATGCTGTCAGTTCTTTTTGCATGTACAGATGTGTCCTCATACACTGAGCATTTTTACTCTATGTGGTGCAAGATGCCTGGTGTAACTGAGATGCACCGTGACGAGTAGTGTACCGGATTTTTATGTAACTTTTGCATTGTAATGATATCGTAGTTGCAGCGAAAAGCCAGTTATAGTTTACTAGATATGTTAAGCTGAGACTTTCGTTGCACAATAATTGGTATAACACACGTACAAAGACACAGATGAAGTAGAAAGGAACATGACATGAGGAGACCTTTTTTGTTTTTTACACAGATTCAGACACATGTAACCCACAGTGTGAATTTTGTCCACAAAAATTTTGAGAAAGTATTTGTCGACTACAGTTTATTTCAGGACTAAAATTAGACTAAAATGAAAGCTGAGATCCACTGACTAAATAATGACTAGAAAAAAGCAAAAAAAAGCGACTAAGACTAAAACTAAATTGAAATTCCTTGCCAAAATTATCACCGGAAATAAATAGGGTTTTACATTTTTAAAAGAACAATTATGTGTTTTCTGGATATTTGCAGAAAATAATTATGATGTGCTGTGAAGGAAATAGGATTGTGTATTGCACTTGTTTGTTCTAACAAACTTAATGTATTAATTTATATATGATATATGGGAGTACTATGGTAAGTCAGACTAAGTATGTAACACATTCTCAGCCTACTCAGCCTAGATTACTAAACACATAGTTAAAGGTATGCAGACTTCTTAGGGGAATTTTAGAGAAGTGTTCTTCAGCAAAACCCATTACAGTATCATTGAACTGTTTGCAAGTGATGACTAATACACTGACTAAAATTAGACTAAATGAAAACTGAGATCCACTGACTAAATCTGGACTAAAATGAAGCAAAAGGCTAAAATGTGACTTTAAACCAACTACAATTTTAAGTACGCAACTAAGACTACTGTAAAACTAAATTGATTTCCTTGTCAAAATTAACACTAGTAATCCATACTTGCCAATATTTTAGTAAAGGCTCAAGTGGGAAGTGGTGGAGTCAATGCCTCAATTTGTGCCACTGGTTGGCAGGGCCATGATAATGCTATTCACAGCAGACGGCAATTCTGGGAGGTTGATTTAGTCTTCTGCAGTTTGGGAGTCTTCTGGACAATCTGGGAGAGTAGTCAAGTGTGACGTAATCCTATACACAGAAAAAAGTCCAACCCCTGCTAAGTTTTTTTTCTGTCTGTCCTCAGCCCTATCTACCCTACTCTGACCCCCTCTCCCCCTGACTCACCTGAACGAGTCTTACACACCGGTACTTTGTACCTCAGTAAAGATACTACACCATCAGGGAAAACACTTTACGACTAAAGTGGGCACTTTTATTCTAGGGCCCTAAAATGATATCCGATCACTAAGAAGGTACACTTACTTTCTATCACTGTGCTCAGGTGAACTAGCCAGGCAACGTAGACACATTCTGCTCACTGCAGTATTTGTGTTAGGGTGACTAGGGAAAAAATGTCTTCTTTTTGTCAGCTTTCCACTTAAATAAAAATATATATCTATTATAATTTACTTAAATGTAAAATCCATGTGGCAAACTAAGACATAAAAACCAGAGCAGAGCAGGAGACCCAGGGCTGGGCCTTGGAGGGAGAGGACAACAAGTTATTGCTGGCTCCCTCTCACTTCTAGCCTCCGTAGTCGGTTATCCGATATATGCCGGTCATCCGTATTGAAGTCGCTCATTTCAAACGTGCAGTAACTGTGTCTTATTTAGGAATCACATACAGCAGCTGTGGCAACAGTGTTTCCCAAGGATTGTAACACATTGTTACATCTGAACTTTTAATCAGCCAGTTCAGTGAAGTTCCATTGATACAGCATTCATTGCAATAGCTTAGATAATTCATGTGTTTTCATATTTATATATGCGGTAAATCAGTAAGTTACGATCAATATTACCTATGAATTGTTTCTATTAAGTGGTATTTTTATTAGATCATTGTGAACATTAAATATATATTTTATAAATTCATCTGACTCTTTGGTTGTTATAGAACCTGGGAAATTATGGTGTTCGGATGTCATGAGCGCCTCTATTAATTTCTCTCCCTGGTTATGTTGGTAGGAGTATCGCACAACTCCTTATAGCGGCGAACGTGCTCCTTACACCATTAGTTCCAGGTTCGTTTTATTAAGATTGATCAATTAATAATTGTCAGACACAGGCGCAGCAAAAGATTTCCTCTCTTTTTTCTGTTTGGATGAAAAAGGATGTGGCTGGCTGGAGAGGGTGCGTGGCCCATCCAGCATCAGTATTGGGGGCGTGTCCCAGCCTTCGGCATCACTGATGGGGGCAACGAAGGTGCTGGGCTTCCCCCAAGCTCTCCCTTTAATGTGAATAGATGGTACAGCATCTATTCACGTGGTAGCGTAACGGCAGCGGGAAGGGCTGTTTTAGCAGGGCAGTGATAAAGAGGCAGGGTGTATCTTGCTCCTTAAAAATTAGGCAGGGTGCAGCGCTTTGCTGAAACAGCCTAGCCTGAACACTGAATGCATTCGTGTCCTCAGTTAAAGAGGTCAGCAGCCATGTTTTTTGTATACCAGTCCAGCAGCAATGGCCATGTAGTTAAGTTACTGTAGATGCGGTGCCCATTTTCTGCTGATTGAGCCAAAGCAAGCAGGAACAGTCTAGAAAGCAGCCAAAGTTGTGACTGAGAGCAGGTAATGAGGATTACTATAATTCAGGTGGCACAGACGCCATTGTTGCTATAATACAGGTTGCACAGTCTCTTTTGTTACTATAATACAAGTGGCACAGTCTCTTTTATTACTGTAATACAGGGGGTGCAGACTGAATTGTTACTATAATACAGGTGGTGCAGACTTTGTTGATAAACAGTCTTAAAACAGTCCGGACCCTTAAAACAGTCCGGACACGCCTGCGTTGTCCGGACCACTCTCCTATAACAATAGCTGCTGACGACCACAATACGATCGCATCCTTCAGGAATGCGATAGTACTGTGAAAGTCTGGCACGCGTTGTGTGCCCACTGCATATGCACAAATGCCCGAAAATCGCCCATTTGTGATGTTCAGATGTTTACAACTGAAGCTGAGTAAGGTTCTATATGTGCAGTATTTTTTTCATAATATACAGTACTTTATTATTGCTCTGCTTTACGGCTCTTATTTGTACATAATAATGTACGTGTGTATTTTTATTTATTTATTTTAGCTCAACTTAAATCCTGTGAACTGGAGTTAGTAAAATTTGTATCACCATAACTGCATCACTTTCATCAGAAAATGAATTCAAAACGTGTGCTAGCCTGCCACCTTGTGTACAAAACATAGTTATGCACCTAAAGATTTCTGCTGGTCTGTGCACTGGAACTGCAGTCAAGGGAGGCATAGCAAGAGACTATTTTAGTTAGCACATATAAAGTATAAAATACCATCTTTTCAATTTGATCTGTTTAATGTTGCTACAAAAGCGCATTCACTGAGGATTAGTATGCATTGTAAAATCTTTAGTATGATTTGTAACACACATAAATAGGAGTACGCACATGATGTCACCATTTACTAGTTAATTTATTTGTTTTGCAGTTTCATTTTTTTTTTAATACCTTGATATACATGTTTTAGTGGTACTAATGGTTATTCAAGCATCTCACCTGACAGAAATGAATACATAAATACATACATAGTATCTACATGTTAATTAGTGTTGGAACTAATAACAATAATTCATTTTGTACTTTCCAATTGCTTATTTAGTCATATTTGCATTTTTGCAGAGCTATGTGTTATAACACTGAATTTAGTATAGTTTTCTGTTATCCGAATATAATTAACATAATTTTGTTGCGATTCAAAACAGCACCTTTCTTTTTCTGAGACCATCGGTGGGATGTAATGGAGTCCAAGATCGTTGGAGGCGATGGAGGTGTCGGATGTTTTTTAAAAGGCACAATCACTCGCAAGGCATGGTTTTGCTTTGTAAGTGATTGACCCTTTAACCACTCGCCTGGCATTGTGGCATAAGATGCGACAACACCAGAAAATTCTTTATCAGTCCTGAGGGTGCCTAATTCAGCATGGGCTGTAGTTGTGCGAAAAGTTGCACAACTATAAACTTTTACACTGACCCCGCAAGGGGAAAGTCTGCCCCACATTCCGGTGCCCCCCCTCTCCCCTTCCCCCACACTAACATGCGAGAGATCGACAGATTCGCTAAGCAGAAAAGTTCTAGCATTATAAGGGTAGCTCCCGTGTAGGCAGACAGGGGGCCACCATCTTTTTGGTGGCATCGGCTGCGGAGCCCGCCCCCCCCCCCCGCACACTGTCCAGACAACGCAGGCGCCGATGACCACAAAATGCGGCGTCGACGCCCTGTTACCACCCCCCATTAGGACCTAGACTGCGTTCTGAAGACCTTGCACATGCACGCACCAGTGTGTGTGTATGCACACGTGCTGAATTCGCCTAATAGCGTTTTCAGCACATTTACGAGTGATGCTGAATCAGGGCCAATGTTTTCAATGCTTGCGATGTTCCGATGGTGCCGCCGATGTTCTGATGTTTTCAGAAACAATTTTTTTCTCTTTAATTTTACAAATATATATATAAAAAAATATATATATATTTTTTTTTTATAAAATCATTTTGGATAAGATTAAATATATGTTCTTTCCTAATTCACTCAGAAAAAACCTGTCAATTTCACTACAGTTTTTAGGGAAAAAATTGTCAGTTAACTGGTTAAAAAAGTCTAAGATCGTCCTGGCAACCCGCACCTCTGGCAATCTCTGACTGCATTACATCCCGTCAAGTATCTTAGTGGGTGTTATGAGCAGTAGATTTGAAGAAGAAATCAGAGTACATTTTAACGTTGGAAAGTGGGGGGTTGAAGGTTGGATAGTCCCTGAGTGGTTCCACCTGAGCCTCGACGTTTGCAGGGATGCAGGAAGGTGTATTGAAGGTGTCATGCAAATTTCCCCTAACATAGGGGGTCATTCCGACCCGTTCGCTCGCTGCGTTTTAATGCAGCAGAGCGAACGGGTCCCTGCTGTGCATGCGCCGGCGCCGTAGTGCGCCTACGCATGCGGGACGCCGAAGGCCGTAGCAGGACAGTGATCACCTCTGCCTGATTGACAGGCAGAGGCTATCGATGGGCTGGAGGGGGCGAAACGGTGGCATTTGGCCGCCGTTTCGTACGTGCGGTTTGGCCAACGCAGGCGTGGCCGGACTGAACGGGGGCGGGCCGCAGCGGCTGCGTGACGTCATTTGCACTTCTGCGAGGGGGGGCGGACTGACATGCGGGGCGGACTAGCCCCGTGCTGGGCGTCCCTCCATGTCAGGAAAGATGATCGTAGCTGTGCTAAATTTAGCACAGCTACGATCAACTCGGAATGACCCCCATAATTGGAGCTTTTTCTCCCTGTTCTGCAATGACTGTGATTAATACATATGTAACATTGTTTTGCCTGCTATCAGGCGGTATCCTCGTTTAGCAGTGCTTTATTGAAGTGAGGATACTGGCTTCATGTGTGCCTTATTAGCAGAGGTGTCTTGCTTATAATGAGCGCTGTATCCTCGTACCCTGTGAGTCCTACATAGCACAGGAATGACACAATAGAAAGGTACTAGAATATTTTTATTTTACACAGCACACAATGTAACACAGTAAAAACAGTACTATGAAGTATCTGTTCACCCGGAGTGCCCCCCACCCGCTAAGAGTTCCTCAGCTTACGCAGATTTCAGCATATGTCTCTTGCTTTCCAACATTTGCTGGGGAAATACTGCTGATGAAAAAGTCATTGAGAGAAATATCACAGATTGACTTCCCACTTCGTCGTGTTGCCAGGTGGCTGCTGGTTCTTAATCTTTGATGATCTTGGCTGCTTAGCCTGCTTTTCCTCTACCACCATGGTAGAGACCAGATTGTCGGCCAGCCCACATCTGAGGGATACAGTGTTCACCAAGTCTGTTGGTAGTTCCTGATGGAGTAAGCAAATATACAGAAGGACCTTGCTGCGCCTGGCAGAAGCCTCAATTTCAACGCCAGTTCCTACCTAGAAAATGTACAAATACAACGCCATGCAGATAGTACTTTGGTGGGACTTGAACCCAGGACCTCAGTGCTGTAAAGCAGTAATGCCAACTGTGCAGGTATATATACTAGTAGGTTAATTGACCCCCTACAAAGATTAACCTAAGTGTGTATGTGTGTACATGTGGTAGGGAATATAGATTGTAAGCTTCACTCAGGCAGGGACTGTTGTGAATGACTAAATATTCTCTGTAAAGTAATGTGTAAAACATATCTACCAACATTCACGTTCAGACATTCAGGACTTGGCCGCTCATGCTCAAAAAGGGGGTGGGACCTTCCTGAAAGGGGGTGTGGCTTAGTGGGAATTCCACGCATTTAATTTACGTTACTGAGACGGCATACCCAGCACTCTGTGAGCTGCTGACATGCCCCCAGCCCCTCTGTCTCCGTGTACACATGCACACAGCAGCTATGCACCGCTACTCTGCTAACTGACAAAGAACTTCCCAACTGCCCCTCCCCCCCACCACCACGTGACACTGCAGCTCGTGGGTGGGACAGCCGGAGAGGCCAAAATGGACTGTCCCATGAAAATAGGGACAGTTGTGAAGTATGGTAATATGTGTGCACTATATATATAACTGGTAGAAAATTATAATAAGTGGCATAAGTTACATTTTGCTGTATAAACAGCCTATGTCAGTTAATCAATCACAATAAATAATGTCTTCCCTTAAGGCAGTGATTTCACCTTTCATTACATTTTCCAGCTTAGCTGATATCATCTTGATTGCATACTTCATGTTTGGTTAGATCATAGAGCATATATAGCTATTAGTGAAACAGATTGACTATGCCATGATAACAAATCTGTACTTATAATAAAGTTGTAATGGTTGTGTCTGTACATAGAATTCTTTTTCTCTTGACAATGCTAAATTCCTTTGTCGTATAAACAACCCTTTATGAAGCTAAGAACACTGTACGCTGTTTACTTAAGAAGTACCGTAATGGTACGCTAGTTGCGTAACGATCGCTCAGCCGTAGGCGAGACGCTCAAGCGTCACGTTCGCTCACGGCCCAGGGATCACAGGACACGTTATTGGCTATGACTAGAGTAATGATTCGCTATGGCGTAGCTTACGCTCGAGACCACGAGGAGGTCACTAGCGGCGCAGACGCTCACAACGCTATACCTTAATGTTTAAACCTTATACCAAAGAAATACAAAGAATACCTTAATGTGAGTACAGGGCGTAAGTGCAACCTTGTGTAACCTGACTAACTACAAAGCTGCTTGAGCGTCACCGACGCTCAAGTGAACACTTAACGCTATAGAAAACACACAGATACTGGTTTAGGTTCCAAAGCCTATTAACTGTATTATATCTAATATACTTGTAAAAGGGGATAACAGTACAAATGATACACTACAATATAACAGAGACTTCCTAACCACAGAACTAAAATACAAAAAGACAATACTACTCTGACCTAAATGAAATACAATACAATACTATAATACTATGGGAGATATAAGAGAAAAGAGGAGAGAGAGGGAGAGAGAGAGAGAGAGAAAGATAGAGAGAAGTTGGCTCACAGAAAGACAATGATTACGGAGAGAAACTTACGCACAAGGGGAAACGATCGCATGCGCCTGGACATCCAGCACCCGATTTTCAGCAATGAGAACCGTTGAAGAGTGAGAGCTGGATGTGGTCGGCCTGCCTATTTATGCCCCACACACAATGCAATCTCCTGGTCCTACAATCCCATTGTCCATTGGCCGAAGGAATTCGGCCCTGTATCATAACAAAAGGTCATAGGGTGATTCATACAGGTGGGCTGTGACGATTTCCAACAGCTCAGGTGGGTGGGAAACTGGGTTTCCCGCCGCATACCTGAGTATGTGTAAATAATAGAAATGGACATAAACTTCTTATGTCCATAACTATTCGCACGAGCGATTAATACGCTCCAAACCAACACCGGAATATTGCTAATTAAATACTCTTCCGATGGGTACCAAACACTGCTGTATGATTCCTGTTAGACCCTTCGTACGATATAAAGAGGGATTCCTCAGCTCTGGGACATTGTATTTTAACCAAACTTTCAGAATCTATCAAAGGGACCATGATCTATAAACTACATTAATTGTGAACATTTGTAACGAATGAGTCGCACGCTACGACTACATAAACTCTACCGTAAATACGCATACCGCGCCTGCGAGTGCACGCTATTGCGGGTATGCGCCTCCACGGGAGAGCGTACGCACGCGCAGCGCGGACCAGTGTGCGGTGCAAATATGGCAACGTGCATTGAGACATTTTTCTGACTTTGACAGTCCACCCTTTGGCAGTCAATAATAACTGCCACAAAACATTTAAGGAGAAAAATGCAAGTCAGGGGTTAATTGATTTCCATGGTTGGGTAAGGGAGGAGAGAGGAGAAGGTGTGAAGAGGGTATGACCTAGTGAGATAGCAGAAGCATGTGTGTATGAATCCATGTTTGGGGGGTCATGTATCATCGTGCCGTACGTGTTGTAAATCAAGCTTCGAGGTATTGCGAAGTATACATTTGAATTCCTTCTTATCCTGTGGTACAGGTCTGTGGATGGGCTGTCAAACTTTACCGAGCTCTTTTCGGATTTTGAACAAAATGGGGAGCACATTTTAGTTGATGATACATGAATGGGGGAGGTATGTGGTTGCTGATATCTGTGCCTGTATTCCCTATCGTCTATGTGTGTCATTACCTGAGGGTTGTAGAGATGAAGATAAAGAACACTTATGGAAAATGCAATGATATTCTATGTCAGGGAAATGTACATCTGTCGTCGAAGTTGTGTTCGGTATCTGTTGAGAGTCGTCTTCTTTGCGCTGTATTGCTCCTTGGGCATGAGCAAATAGCTTTGTCTGAGCCATCAGATTTACAAAAAATGTTGGGCTAGCGTGAGTTTAAAAGTACTAGGGAAACTGGGGATCCATGGCAAAGTTCATCAAGTGTCCATATTTAAAGTTGTCAAATCTTCTTCTTTGGTCAATCCGTTGTCTGTATACATCTCGTCTCGTCAGCTTCCTCGTCCAAGGGGGTCTTTGTATCTTGGAGAAAAAGCAGAAAAACAGGTGAAAGAAACGGACCGTATAATCGCATTTTCATCACATCCTGGTTTCTATCATTGGGTCATAAATCAAATCCAGGTTAATTACGGTTTCCTCACTCCTCAAGCTCATCACTTTTGTACTTTGTTTGCACCTCATTAAAGCCTGCCCGCATCTAAATATCAATCCAATCGATATAATGACACCCAAGATACATAGTAGAAACTTTCCAACATCCATTATGACTCCTTGAGCCCAGTCTCCCAAACCGGAGAACCAATTTCGCGGGTTCAACCATGACACCCAACCAGTCAGCTCATTACCTACAGCAGCAAGGGTAAGATTGTGTTTTCGACGAAATTCCCACTTCAATTGGAGAATATCGTCCATCTTTTGGTCTATGACCTCTACCGGGTCCTCGGTGCTATTTGTGATATACGTGCAACACTTTATGCCGTACTGTGTTGCCAATGTAACACAATATCCGCCTGTTACTGCTGTAAGATAATTAAGAACCATCCTATGCTGAACTAGTTCTGTTTTGTAAGCTTGAAGTTCTCTTCCAGTGTATCTAAACGTGTCATCATACATTTCAGTGATATTATCTAACAAATTGGCGAGTGCGGAAATGTATCTATAATTCATCACTCCTCGAGCTGTACGAGTGAAATCTAACGCTACCAGAACCTGAATCCCGGTGGATTCATGGATAAGATCAGAGGCCGGATGCTCTAACCTTTCTGACAGTTGTCTTTTAACTCGGTGCTCGTAATGAGTGTGAGTATAAGGAGCTTGGGCACCACGGTGTATGTCCTTCATTTTGTCATGTGTTACAGTCATCACTTCAGGCAATACTTTTCCAATATAACACAATCCTTCAGAGTTTGGGGCAAGCCACTTGTACGCCTTTCTCCCGCATATGAAATATGCATCATCGGGGAGAACATAAGGGACGGAGAAGGACATTACCATGTTACAAACCTTCCAGGTGAAATCTCCTGACCCTAATTCTTCCATCTGCTTAATGCACGTATCGGTTTGTACGATATGTGCACAGTATCCTGGTGATACCTCTCCAACTCTAGTAATCCTATTTCCTAAGGTATATCGATACCGGAAAGATTTTCCTCTACTGGCTATGTGGCGTACGAGCTCTGTATCTGTAGGCATTCTATCTGCTCTGTGTGAAAAGGTCATGGTAAGGTTGCTCCATGACACTTCCCAATTTCCCGGTTTTCTGGGATTGGAGATGTTAAAACATATGAGGGACCTATCCACATGGTATTGGTGGAGCTTCAAACTAGGAGGGCTGGAGATGTTAAACCTCCGATCCACCGGTCTCCCACCACTTAGCTCAAGTACCTCCCCTAACGTTAAAGGAAATGGTACTAGCCCTGATTTGCTGTGACCCTGAGGTACTTGAGAGCATACCCAACAATCTGTTTGGTTTAACACGTTACCCACTAGAGAGTGATAGTCACTCAATGGATGCCGGTCCATATGGATATTAAAACTAGATTGGCATTTCTTTATGCATCCATCTTCAACCAGATTATCACAGAGCCTACAGATACAATTTTCTTCAGCTAACAATCCATCACAATTTCTTCTATCGGATCGTTTTCTGATACTCGCCTTTGCTTGTTGGTTTGGTTGATCTTGGAAAACTACGCCTCCATCATCATAATCGGAACCCATTCCAGAACCTCTCTCGACCTCTATGGTACTCTCGCCGGAACAGACTGCTCTGGTCAACATCATGGTTAACATCAAAATCCGGATCACAGTCTCTTGGGGCAAGTCCATCTTTGAGGAAAAAATAGAGAAGAATGAGAAGGGGGAAAAAGAAATCTTAAGGGAGAGGGGCTGGGAAGTGGAGAAAAACAATAAAAGGGAGAAGGGAGTCGACAACTGCTTTCGGTCTTCAAGGCTCAGGTGCCGCCTCAGTCCTCCTGGAACAGACACTCCAGTGATACAACCTCTACCGTCTGTTCCTTATCACGGGACTTCTCTGGATCGGCAACCTTTTTGCAGTGGGATGAATGGACCCAAGTCTCTCTCTCAGCAACCTTCAATGCTGTGGTGCTAGTCAATAAGACCTGGTATGGTCCTTCCCATCTATCAATAAGACAACCTGAGCGTAGAAAATTTCGTATCATTACATAATCCCCAGGTTCAATGTCATGACAATTACTATCTGGTAAATCAGGAATCACCAACTTCAGATTATCATTTTGATTCCTCAACTGTTTACTCATGTTAATCAAGTATTTTACAGTTACTTCATTGTTACATTTCAAATCATCCTGAGGGTTAATCATGACATGCGGTTGTCGACCAAACAGAATTTCAAAAGGGGACAGGTTAAGAGGGGACCTGGGAGTGGTTCTGATGCTATACAAAACAATGGGTAAAGCTTCTGGCCACGTCAATCCTGTCTCTGCCATTACTTTACTCAATTTATTTTTAATAGTGCTGTTCACTCTTTCGACCTTCGCACTCGCCTGTGGACGGTACGGAGTGTGCAGCTTACTATCAATTCCCATCAACTTACACATTCCTTGAAAGACATCACCTGTAAAATGGGTACCCCTATCACTTTCAATGATTCTAGGGATACCATATCTACATACAAATTCCTGCACAATTTTCTTAGCTGTAAACATAGCGGTATTTGTAGCTGCGGGAAAAGCTTCGACCCAATTCGAGAAAACATCTATACAAACAAGTACATATTTCAAATTTCGACATGGGGGTAATTGAATGAAGTCAATTTGTATTACCTGGAAAGGGCCGCCGGCAGGTGGGATATGGGATGGTTCTGTAGGTATTGCTTTTCCAATATTCTTTCTCAGACAGGTAAGGCATGACATTGCTCTTTTACTCGCATGAGAGGAGAATCCTGGGGCGCACCAGTATGCTCTTACCAATTTGCACATCCCCTCCTTGCCTAGATGAGTCAGCCCGTGAGCTGCTTCAGCCAGACATGGAAGGTATGCCCTGGGGGCCACCGGTTTACCATGTCCATCCGTCCAGAGCCCTGAGGACTCCTGGCCATATCCCTTTGCCTTCCAGACTGCTCTTTCCTGTGTGGAACACAAATTCTGCATCTCACACAACTTCTGTGTGTTGATGGTATTAAATACCATCAGTTGTGTGGTGTCTGTCTGTATGGGGGTAGCAGCTGCAAGCTTTGCGGCTTCGTCTGCTCGGCTGTTACCAAGGGATACTGGGTCTTGGCTATATGTATGTGCTTTACATTTGATAACAGCCACTCTATCGGGTTCCTGTATCGCTGTTAGAAGCCTTTTTATGTGAGCTGCATGCGCTATCGGTGTACCAGCTGCCGTCATGAAATTTCTGAGACGCCATAGCGCTCCGAAATCATGTACTACCCCGAACGCGTATCTAGAATCGGTGTAGATATTGGCAGACTTACCCTTAGCCAATTCACATGCTCTGGTTAGGGCGACCAGTTCAGCAACCTGGGCTGAGTGAGGTGGGCCTAGCGGTTCCGCTTCTATGGTGTCTTGGTCATCTACGACTGCGTATCCAGTACACAAGTCTCCCGAGTCTGACTGTCTGTGACAACTACCGTCCGTGTAGAACGTGAGTTCTGCATCTTCCAGTGGATTGTCACTGATGTCAGGCCTTGCGGTAAAATTTTGGGTCAAATATTCCATACAATCATGTGCATCTTCCTTTGCATTAAATCCTCCTTCCCCATCACTCTCACCTTCCACCCTTTGTGTCTGACCAGGCACACCTGGGAGAAATGTTGCAGGGTTTAATGCACTGCATCTCCTTATGGTGATGTTTACTGGGGCCATTAATGCCAATTCCCATCTTGTAAACCTTGCTGATGAGACGTGTCTGGTTTGGGCAGAATTCAATAAGGCAGATACCGCATGCGGTGTATGGATTGTGAGGTTGTGGCCTAGCACGACATCTTCGCTTTTTGTCACTAGCAATGCAATCGCCGCAACGCTACGCAAGCATGTGGGGAGGGATCGTGCTACCGTGTCTAGCTGGGCGCTGTAGTATGCAATTGGCCTGCTGGCGTCACCGTGTTTTTGGGTTAGTACACCTGCTGCGCACCCAGCACTTTCTGTTCCGTATAGTTCAAAGGGTTTCCCATAGTCTGGCATACCTAGTGCTGGTGCCTGCGTTAGACACTGTTTGAGTCTCTCAAATGCTGTTTCGGATTCGTCTGTATGCGAAATCCGATCAGGTTTGTTTGAAGAGACCATTTCCTGCAGAGGTAGCGCCAATATGGAAAACCCTGGGATCCAATTACGGCAATACCCACACATTCCTAAAAACGTCCTGATCTGTTGCTGGGTTTGTGGCAGTGTCATGTCTCTAATGGCTTGGATTCTATCAGCGGTCAGGTGTCTCAGTCCTTGTGTTAGACAGTGTCCCAAATATTTTACCTTAGCTTGGCATAATTGCAACTTGTCTTTGGAAACCTTGTGACCTGTGTCTGAAAGATGAAACAGGAGCTGTTTCGTATCCTTCAGGGATGCCTCCAATGAATCAGAACACAGTAGTAGATCATCCACGTACTGTATCAACACTGATCCACTCTCCGGTTGGAAAGACTGTAAACAATCATGCAAAGCCTGAGAAAATATACTTGGACTGTCTATGAAACCTTGGGGTAACCGAGTCCACGTGTATTGGACTCCTCTGTATGTGAATGCAAACAAATATTGGCTGTCAGGGTGCAGAGGTACCGAAAAGAAAGCGGAGCAGAGGTCAATAACAGTGAAAAATTTGGCAGTGGGAGGAATTTGCATTAGGATGACAGCTGGATTAGGCACTACGGGGAACTGACTCTCAACTATTTTGTTAATCCCCCTTAGATCCTGCACTAGCCTGTAACCCCTCCCCCCACTCTTTTTAACAGGGAAGATGGGACTATTTGCGGTGCTGGACGTTCTTACTAGAATGCCCTGTTGTAGCAAGCGCTCTATTACGGGAAAAACTCCTAGCTCCACCTCTGGCTTCAGAGGATACTGTGGGATTTTTGGAGCTATCCTACCATCTTTTACTTGCACAACTACTGGAGCTACGTTTGCCATTAATCCAGTGTCCTGTCCATCTTTTGTCCAAAGCGACTCTGGTATCTGAGATGTCATCTCTTCTACTTGGGATGGATTCCTATTTGTCATAATGGAATGTGACATTAATTTTGATGGGGAGTCTAGCATGTCTCGTACTTCCTGAGCGTGATTCTCAGGAATGTCCAAGAATACACCTTCAGGAGTACAATAAATGACGCAACCCATTTTACATAGTAAGTCTCTTCCCAGGAGATTAGTTGGTGCAGATGCAGCCAGCAAAAAGGAATGCTTGGTATGCAAAGGCCCTATTGTAATCTCGGCTGGTTTGCTAACAGGGTAGTGCTGGACTACTCCTGTTACTCCCATGGCTGGAATTGTCCTACCAGTGGTTCTCATGCCCACTGTCGAATTTATCACTGACTTGGCCGCCCCTGTGTCTACAAGAAAGTTTAAAGTTTTGCCAGCCACATTGATTGCAATCTCTGGTTCGCTTCCAAGACTGGCAATCAACTTAACTGGCTGCAGATTACAGGTATGGCCATACCCCTATTGGGTATGCTGACCTCCCTGAATCCCATTGGCAGCAACTACTTGTGGGGGAGTTAGCTGGGAACTACCAGAGGCATGCCAATCTCTGTTCGGGGGATATCTTTTTGTTTCCCCTGTATGTGGCTCAAAACTCCGCCTCTGTGGACCCTGCTCCCAATGTCGTGTGTTGTGTTGTTGTCTAGGGGGTTGAAAAGATCTTTGTACATTCTTTGTTCTACATTCTCGTGCATAGTGTCCCGGTCTGTTACAAGAAAAACATGTTATTACACTTGCCTTACCCACTGGATTCGGTGGTACATACGCAGGCTGCCTTGTGGTCAGCGCCTGTATACTTACGGACATCAACTTATCACTTTGCGACTCTCTGTGCCTAGTGATGTTTCTGTCGTGATCAATAGCAGCCTCTCTCAAGCCGGACACTGACAGACCTCGCCAGCATGGTTGCGTGGTCTGAACCCTAGTCTTTAATGTTTCCTTTAAACCATCCATCAGTACAGATACTGCTACTTCCCGATGGTTTGGGTTGGTCTTTATGTCTTCTATACCCGTGTACTTTGCCATTTCTAATAGTGCCCGGTGAAAATATTCTATTGCCGTTTCGGACTCCTTTTGCTTAATGGAAAATATTTTATTCCATTTAACAACGGCTGGGAAATACTCTTTTAGCTGTAAATTTATCCTTTTTACATTATCCTTGTTGTACACGTCTGTAAGCGGTACATCTTTATCCAATGCACAATCAGCTAAAAATTGAGTTGCGTCAACATTGGAAGGTAAACAAGCTCTTAGCAGTATCTGCCAATCCTTGTTGTTGGGTTCTACAGTGTTACCTAGATCCCTGATGTATTTTTGGCTAGCAACTAAATCCTTCCTGGGGTCAGGAAATTCGGACACTATTGTTCTTAATTCCATTCGGGAAAATGGAGTGTACATGGCAATGTTCCTTATGGGAGTGGCTCCAGACACATCTGTTTTTCCATTGGGAACTGCTATTACCCTTACAGGAGCAATTCTAACAGCCTCTTCCTGTGTAGATTCTACTGCTTGTTGTGGTACAATTGTTTCAGTGTAGTGCATGGTGCCGTACTTACCCGTTGACACGACCTCACCTATCCCTCCGCTAGGGGCTTTCACTAATCTCGTGGGTGTCGCTGTGCCTACTGTGGTCTCTGCTATGGTGGCTGCAAGAGAGAGAGCTGAAATTGTTGCTGAATCGTCTTCTTGATCACACTCCTGAGGAAGGTTCAAAACAGGGTACATCTTGCACGGGTTAATACTTGCATGAGTTATTTGGTTAACGTCATTAACATTTACAGGGTTACTAAGAGTTTGTGTTTTACAACCCAGTGCGTTTCTCTCCGCAATCAACTTCTCTCCTGCAATGTATGGTGGAGGAGGAGCTGTGGCAATCAACTTCCTGACTGCCCCAGATCCTGCCGCCAGAGCCAAACCTCTCTGTATCTCACCTTCCTGGTGCCATAACTGTAAACAATCATGATGTTGAATTCGTCTCTTTGTTGATTTTACGAGACATATCCTCCTCCTTAAATTTTGTAACACTTCTGGACTGAAGCTACCTATTCTTGGGAATTTGTCCCTGTCTTGTACAGTCATTCTCTCCCATTCATCACATAAAACCTCTGTGTGACTACCGTATTTTTCACACATTACATATCGTGCCGACCCAGCTGGTCGGTTCTCTGAATCAACCCGAACCGAGGTTGATCGCCCCCTACCTGAACAAATGGCCCCCATAATCTGCAGGCGTTGCTTATTCCTCCTTGGATCTTTATCTCAAGGTTTTCAGCGAACCCTTACAAACAAACCAAGATGTCCTTGGGCAGGCCGGCGGTGGTGGTTTATCAAGTACCCCACTTACTTCTCGCCCACGTTGGCCAGTACTGCAATCACTGTAACCAGAGCTGCTGTACCCAACCTAGGGCCCCTGTGAACCTTTATTTACTGGGGCGCGTTCCCCAGCAAGTATCGGTTGTTGGATAGTTCCTGAGTGACCAGCGAACTTCCCTTCCAAAAATAAAAAATTACACAAATCACGTCAGAATGTACAAATAGCGTTTGTGACCACTTTACTCTAATGGTATTAGGTCAGATTACTAACTACTGCACACAATTACGTGCGGTCCAATCGTTCAGTACACGAGCACTACTTGTCATGTACTGAAAGATCAATGGAATCGATGTTTCCGGCCGCGATTCCTTCAGCAAGAGCTTGTATGGCCTATATGGGTTCTGCACCAACACCCCAGGCGTTGTGCCACTGGACTTTTATAGCGGACCTCTTTGTCTATTTTACCTGTTACCTTATGACCTCCTGGTCTTGTTACCTTATGGTCCGCTATACTCTAATGCTCAAATATTATTTAACCAGGGATGCCTCCCTAGCCACCGTATATGTCACTTACACGTATGTCCCTTGACGAGTACCCGGCTTTCCTTTTGGTTCCACCTTAAAGTTATATAAACTTTTGTATACAAAACACACTCACTCAACACATGTACACTTTTGTTTCTATATCTATTTCTGCGCAGAAATTGTCTTTAGGCCAAAAGTGTTACCAATTAGGAGCAGGATCTGTTAAACTAAATTTCAGATTTTTCCAAAAATAGATTTGCGTTATTTACCGCGTCGCGTTATCTACCGCTGTGCGTTAATTATTGCCTTTGCGTTACTTCACTTTATCACAGCTTGAGCTACGTGGGCGTAACCGGACGCTACGTTGCGTAATGAACGCTGCGTGCGTCTGCCTTTGGATTGCGTACGCTAGTCTTTGTTAGCGACACGTGTACGCAATATAAAGATCCACCGTAACACAATTTCTATTTTTATCAATGTAAATGATCCCTGATCATCTACCGCAATCCACACTGACTGCCTTGTATCTCAGACAAACCGTGTGTTTGTTCTATACTTTAACTATTACCTCTACTATGAAATAACAGCAAATCTCTTTTTAGCACTTTCTATCAACTATAAAATTGGCAAACAGGAATAGTGATATACGAAAATGAAACAGAAAATGCAGATATATGTATGCGTGCGTGTATACGCAAGACAGAAGAGAAATAAACAGTTTTAAAAGACACAAGCGTTTTGTTCTTACTTCCGGTTCCCGGATTCCTTCAGCACTCTTTATCTAAGCGAAGCAGACGCTTATCCCGTCAGCACTGGGAGACAACCTCCCACCCTTTGCTGGGGGATAATGTCTGCTGATCTACCTAGTGCAGATATGAGAAGGATAGGACGAGTCCCCAATTGACAATGCTAAATTCCTTTGTCGTATAAACAACCCTTTATGAAGCTAAGAACACTGTACGCTGTTTACTTAAGAAGTACCGTAATGGTACGCTAGTTGCGTAACGATCGCTCAGCCGTAGGCGAGACGCTCAAGCGTCACGTTCGCTCACGGCCCAGGGATCACAGGACACGTTATTGGCTATGACTAGAGTAATGATTCGCTATGGCGTAGCTTACGCTCGAGACCACGAGGAGGTCACTAGCGGCGCAGACGCTCACAACGCTATACCTTAATGTTTAAACCTTATACCAAAGAAATACAAAGAATACCTTAATGTGAGTACAGGGCGTAAGTGCAACCTTGTGTAACCTGACTAACTACAAAGCTGCTTGAGCGTCACCGACGCTCAAGTGAACACTTAACGCTATAGAAAACACACAGATACTGGTTTAGGTTCCAAAGCCTATTAACTGTATTATATCTAATATACTTGTAAAAGGGGATAACAGTACAAATGATACACTACAATATAACAGAGACTTCCTAACCACAGAACTAAAATACAAAAAGACAATACTACTCTGACCTAAATGAAATACAATACAATACTATAATACTATGGGAGATATAAGAGAAAAGAGGAGAGAGAGGGAGAGAGAGAGAGAGATAGAAAGATAGAGAGAAGTTGGCTCACAGAAAGACAATGATTACGGAGAGAAACTTACGCACAAGGGGAAACGATCGCATGCGCCTGGACATCCAGCACCCGATTTTCAGCAATGAGAACCGTTGAAGAGTGAGAGCTGGATGTGGTCGGCCTGCCTATTTATGCCCCACACACAATGCAATCTCCTGGTCCTACAATCCCATTGTCCATTGGCCGAAGGAATTCGGCCCTGTATCATAACAAAAGGTCATAGGGTGATTCATACAGGTGGGCTGTGACGATTTCCAACAGCTCAGGTGGGTGGGAAACTGGGTTTCCCGCCGCATACCTGAGTATGTGTAAATAATAGAAATGGACATAAACTTCTTATGTCCATAACTATTCGCACGAGCGATTAATACGCTCCAAACCAACACCGGAATATTGCTAATTAAATACTCTTCCGATGGGTACCAAACACTGCTGTATGATTCCTGTTAGACCCTTCGTACGATATAAAGAGGGATTCCTCAGCTCTGGGACATTGTATTTTAACCAAACTTTCAGAATCTATCAAAGGGACCATGATCTATAAACTACATTAATTGTGAACATTTGTAACGAATGAGTCGCACGCTACGACTACATAAACTCTACCGTAAATACGCATACCGCGCCTGCGAGTGCACGCTATTGCGGGTATGCGCCTCCACGGGAGAGCGTACGCACGCGCAGCGCGGACCAGTGTGCGGTGCAAATATGGCAACGTGCATTGAGACATTTTTCTGACTTTGACACTCTGACGTCATAGTGGATGCTGGGTACTCCATAAGGACCATGGGGTATAGACGGGCTCCGCAGGAGACTGGGCACTCTTAAAAGAAAGATTAGGTACTATATCTGGTGTGCACTGGCTCCTCCCTCTATGCCCCTCCTCCAGACCTCAGTTAGTATCTGTGCCTGGCCAGAGCTGGATGCACCCTAGGGGCTCTCCTGAGCTTCCTAGAAAAGAAAGTATTTGTTAGGTTTTTTATTTTCAGTAAGATCTGCTGGCAACAGACTCACTGCTACGTGGGACTGAGGGGAGAGAAGCGAACCTACCTGCTTGCAGCTAGCTTGGGCTTCTAAGGCTACTGGACACCATTAGCTCCAGAGGGATCGAACACAGGCCCAGTCCTCGGTCGTCCGGTCCCGGAGCCGCGCCGCCATCCCCCTTGCAGAGCCAGAAGAACGAAGAGAAGTTGAAAATCGGCGGCTGAAGACTCCGGTCTTCATTAAGGTAGCGCACAGCACTGCAGCTGTGCGCCATTGCTCCCTTAGCACACCACACACTCCGGTCACTGATGGGTGCAGGGCGCAGGGGGGGGGGGCGCCCTGGGCAGCAATTAGATTACCTTACTTGGCGAAAAGCACATAATACAGTCTGATAAACTGTATATGTGCATTAACCCCCGCCATTAAAGTACATAAAAGGACAGAAGCCCGCCGCTGAGGGGGCCGGGCCTTCTTCCTCAGCACACTGGCGCCATTTTCTCTTCACAGCTCAGCTGGAAGGAAGCTCCCCAGGCTCTCCCCTGCAGTATCCTGGTACACAAAGGGTAAAAAGAGAGGGGGGGCACATAAATTTAGGCACAAAACTGTGTATATAAGCTGCTATAGGGGAAAAATCACTCAGTATAGTGTACATCCCTGTATTATATAGCGCTGTGGTGTGTGCTGGCATACTCTCTCTCTGTCTCTCCAAAGGGCCTGGTGGGGGAACTGTCTTCAAATAGAGCATCCCCTGTGTGTGTGGTGTGTCGGTACGCGTGTGTCGACATGTCTGAGGTAAAAGGCTCCTCTAAGGAGATGATAGAGCGGATATGTGTGTGGGAGGGTGTCTCCGTCGACAACGCCGACACCTGTTTGGATATGTGTAAGTGCTGAGGTAAAATTATTGCACAAAAGGTTAGGGAACAGAAAGGAAATCTACCCTGGTCTGTCCCTATGTCACAGAGTACTTCAGAGTCTCTCTATGTTCACTATCCAAAATAACAAAGTATCGACACGGAGTTTAACTCCACTGTCGACTACGATAATGCAAAGTTACAGCCAAGAGGGCTAAAAGATATTCAATATATGATTATTGGAATAAAAGATGATTTGCATATCACTGATGACTCATCTGTCCCTGACACGAGAGTACACATGTTAAGGGGAAGAAAGCTGAGGTAAATTTCCCTCCTCTCATGAGGAAAAAGAGCGGGGATCTCCAGACAAGAGACGGCAGCTTCCCACAAGAGAATTCTCAGGCTGTATCCTTTCCCCACTAGGTCCAGGATGTGTTGAGAATCTTCCCCTTGGGTGTCCTGTTTGCACTAGCTATTCTCAGGGATCCTGCAGATAGTGTGCACATTCTAGTATACTACCCAGACCGGCGATTGTGTCAGCATGGGTTTATAGCGCTGTGGCAGCGTGGACAGGTACCTTATCAGCAGAGATTGAGACCCTAGTATGCATATAAATATTTTAAGATGCTGTCTTAAGTGATAGATATATAATTATAAAGCATGCCCAAAGGGACATGAGTATACTGGGTCCTAGAGACAAAAGCTATGTCGATTTCTGCTTGACGTGTCCTGTAGAATATACATTGGACAGATGATGCCGACTTAAGAGGCATATGGAAGGCTGAGGATTGTGTGGAGAAAGGTTCTCGGGCCTGGTCTCCACAGCTATAGCTGGTAATTCTGATATATTGCCTTATATTCCTGCACAGCCTAGGAAAGCACGACATTATTAAATGCAGCTTTTCGAATAAAGAAACAAGAAAGTCTGAGGTGCGTCCTTTCTTGTCAGAGCCGGGGGCAGAGGAAAGATGCTGTACAACACAGCTAGTCCCCAGGAACAGAAGTCCTCCCCGGCCTCTACAAAAATCCACCGCATTTCGCTGGGGCTCCGCAGGCGGAGCTAGGCCCGGTGGGGACACGCCTTCGTAAGTTCAGCCACAAGTGGGTTCACTCCCTGTTAGATCCCTGGGCAATAGAAATTGTATCGCAGGGATACAGGCTGGACTGTGAGAAGATGCCCCCTCACCGAGGACCCGGCGGGATTCCCCCCAAGAGAGGGAGCCAGTGTTAACTGCAATTCGTAAATTGTATCTTCAACAGGTGGTGGTCAAGGGTCCCCTCCTTCAACAAGAGGGTGTTATTATTCGACCATGTTATAATCCCGAAACCAGACGGTTCGGTTAGACCCATATTGTATTAAAATCCCTGAACATATACCTGAAAAGGTTCAGGTTCAAGATGGAATCGCTAAGAGCGGTCATTGCAAGCCTGAAATGAATCGGGACATAAGGGATGCATACCTTCGTGTCCCCATTTATCCACCTCATCAGGCGTACCTCAGAATTGCGGTACGGGATTGTCATTACCAATTTCACCAAGGTAATGGCGGATATGATGGTGCTCCTGCGGAAGCAAGGTGTCACTATTATCACATACTTGGATGATCTCCTCATAAAAGCGAGATCAAGAGAGCAGTTGCTGGACAGCGTATCACCTTCTCTGGAAGTGAAACGGCAACACGACTGGATTCTATATATTCCGAAGTCGCAGTTGGTTCCTACAGCTCATCTGCCTCGCCTAGGCATGATCCTAGACACAGACCAGAAGAGGGTTTATCTCCCGATAGAGAGAGCTCAGGAGCTCATGACACTGGTCAGGAATCCATTGAAAACCAAAACAGGTGTCAGTGCATCACTGCACTCGAGTCCTGGGAAGGATGATGGCATCATACGAGGCCATCCCCTTCGGCTGGTTCCATGCAAGGACAATGGAACTTACTGGACAAGTGGTCCGGATCACATCTTCAGATGCATCGGTTAATCACCCTATCCCCCAGGGCCAGGGTGTCTCTTCTGTGGTGGCTGCGGAGTGCTCACCTTCTCGAGGGCCGCAGATTCGGCATTCAGGACTGGGTCCTGGTGACCACGGATGCAAGCCTCCGAGGGTGGGGGGCATTTACACAGGGAAGAAAATTCCAAGGTTTGTGGTCAAGCCAACAGACTTGCCTTCACATCAATATCCTGGAACTAAGGGCCATATACAATGCCCTAAGTCAAGCGGAGTTCCTGCTTCGCGACCAACCGGTTCTGATCCAGTCAGACCGCAGGGGCTCATGTAAACCGCCAGGGCGGCACAAGGAGCAGGGTGGCGAGGGTAGAAGCCACCAGAATTCTTCGCTGGGCGGAGAATCAAGTAAGCGCACTGTCAGCAGTGTTCATTCCGGGAGTGGACACGACCTCCTCCCGGTAAAAGTGGTGACTTCATCAGGAAGTCTTCACGCAGTTTTGCAAATTGATGGAAACTGCCACAGGTGGACTACATGGCGTCCCACCTCAATAAAAAGATAAAAAAGGTTTTACGCTGGGTCAAGGGACTCTCAGGCGATAGCTGTGGTCGCACTAGTAACACCGTGGGTGTTCCAGACGGTCTATATATTCCCTCCTCTTCCTCTCAGACCCAAGGGCTGAGAATTGTAATAAACGGAGGAGTGTGAACAATATTCTTTGCTCCGGATTGGCCAAGAAGGACTCGGTACCCGGAACTGCAAGAAATGCTCTCAGAGGACCCATGGCCTCTGCCTCTCAATCAGGACATGTTGCAACAGGGACCCTGTCTGATCCAAGACTTACCGCGGCTGCGTTGGATGGCATGGCGGTTGAACGCCGGATCCTAGCGGAAAAGGGCATTCCGGATGCAGTTATTCCTACGCTGATAAAGGCTAGGAAAGACGTGACAGCAAGACTTTTTCACTGTATATTGCGAAAATAGGTTGCTTGGTGTGTGGCCGGGAAGGCCCTACAGAGGAATTCCAGGGGGGTCGATTCCTGCACTTCCTACAGTCAGGAGTGACTATGGGCCTAAAATTAGGATCCATAAAGGCCAAGATTTCGGCCCTATCCCTTTTTCTCTCAAAAAGAACTGGCTTCACTGCCTGAAGTTCGGACGTTGTTACAGGGGTGCTGCATATTCAGCCCCTTTTGTGCCTCCAGTGGCACCTTGGGATCTTAACGTGTGTTGGATTCCTAAAATCCCACTGGTTTGAGCCACTTAAGACCGTGGAGCTAAAATATCTCACGTGGAAAGTGGTCATGCTTTTGGCCTTAGCTTGGACTAGGCGTGTGTCAGAATTGGCGGCTTTGTCATGTAAAAGCCCATATTTGATCTTCCATATGGAAAGGGCAGAATGGAGGACTCGTCCCCAATTTCTCCCTAAGGTGGTATCATCGTTTAATTTGAACCAACCTATTGTGGTGCCTGCGGCTACTAGGGACTTGGAGGATTCCAAGTTGCTGGACGTAGTCCGGGCCCTGAAACTTTATGTTTCCAGGACGGCTAGAGTCAGAAAAACTGACTCGCTATTTATCCTGCATGCACCCAACAAGCTGGGTGCTCCTGCTTCAAAGCAGACTATTGCTCGCTGGATCTGTAGCACGATTCAACTTGCACATTCTGCGGCTGGACTGCCACATCCTAAATTAGTAAAAGCCCATTCCACGAGGAAGGTGGGCTCTTCTTGGGCAGCTGCCCGAGGGGTCTCGGCTTTACAACTTTGCCGAGCTGCTACTTGGTCGGGTTCAAACACTTTTGCAAAATTCTACAAGTTTGATACCCTGGCTGAGGAGGACCTTGAGTTTGCTCATTCGGTGCTGCAGAGTCATCCGCACTCTCCCGCCCGTTTGGGAGCTTTGGTATAATCCCCATGGTCCTTACGGAGTACCCAGCATCCACTAGGACGTCAGAGAAAATAAGAATTTACTCACCGGTAATTCTATTTCTCGTAGTCCGTAGTGGATGCTGGGAGCCCGTCCCAAGTGCGGACTCTCTGCAATACATGTATATAGTTATTGCTTAACTAAAGGGTTATTGTATGAGCCATCTGTTGAGAGAGGCTCAGTTATTGTTCATACTGTTAACTGGGTATAGTTATCACGAGTTGTACGGTGGGATTGGTGTGGCTGGTATGAGTCTTACCCTGGATTCCAAATCCTTTCCTAGTAATGTCAGCTCTTCCGGGCACAGTTTCCCTAACTGAGGTCTGGAGGAGGGGCATAGAGGGAGGAGCCAGTGCACACCAGATATAGTACCTAATCTTTCTTTTAAGAGTGCCCAGTCTCCTGCGGAGCCCGTCTATACCCCATGGTCCTTACGGAGTACCCAGCATCCACTACGGACTACGAGAAATAGAATTACCGGTGAGTAAATTCTTATTTTTTTTTACTAATATAATGCTTGGGATGAATTTGGATTGTGTTTTCACTACTTTCACTCACCTAGAAAGAACTGAGGTATGTATTATTGCAATGTGACATCAGGGAGAGGCGCAATAAAGGAAAAAACATAAGCTTGACACTCGGCGCATGCATGTGCAGGCTCCTCAAGCCAAAAATGACTATATGTATATAAATATAATTTTTGGGGGATAAATCTAATTCTACGGACTGCTTATGAAATATGGAGAAAAATGTTTATCTGAATGTGCATAGGATCCTCAAGTTTAAAATTACTATATGTTTATAAATGTATATATACTGTGCATATATTGCACACCCCAAATGTAAACAGTTATATATGTATGCTTATATACACACACACACACACACACACACACACACACACACACACACACACACACACACACACACACACACACACAAACACACACACACCTCAAGATCTGTTTTACAGGAATATCCGACTATATATTAATCACTAATCAGGCACCTTATCTTGATTCATGAATTTGCAATATACATGTTAATCCAGTAGATGGTGCACCAAGACAAATACTACATATCGTAGAGCAGAGCTGGCCAAACCAGTCCTCGAGATCTACCAACAGTTCACATTTTCCAGAACACCTAGCTGGTGCTCAGGTGTAGTCATTACTAATTAAGATGTGCTGCATTCATTCCTAACTGACAATTCTACAGATCTCCAGGAGGACTGGAAAACATGAACTGTTGGTAGATCTCGAGGACCGGTTTGGCCAGCCCTGTCGTAGAGTCTCTGGTTATGTTACTTGCAACCTTTCTGGATTTAGGATCTACACGATAATATTTGTTTGACTAAAGTGAACTTAGACTGGACTGTGAGATTGATTGCCCCTTGAATTGGATTTTGTGATTTACATTCAAAAAAATAGAAAACTGTGAATTGTTGCTTATCAGTGTACTGCCGCAGGGATAAACGCTCAGGGCTGCAGACATAGATCTCAGGACCAGCTGTTTCTCCCATGAGCAGCTTTACGTGGCTTGCTTATGAGTTAGTAGCCCCCAAGCATCTTTCTCTATCGTCCTAGTGGATGCTGGGGTTCCTGAAAGGACCATGGGGAATAGCGGCTCCGCAGGAGACAGGGCACAAAAAGTAAAGCTTTAGGATCAGGTGGTGTGCACTGGCCCCTCCCCCTATGACCCTCCTCCAAGCCTCAGTTAGATTTTTGTGCCCGGCCGAGAAGGGTGCAATCTAGGTGGCTCTCCTAAAGAGCTGCTTAGAAAAGTTTAGCTTAGGTTTTTTATTTTACAGTGAGTCCTGCTGGCAACAGGATCACTGCAACGAGGGACTTAGGGGAGAAGAAGTGAACTCACCTGCGTGCAGGATGGATTGGCTTCTTTGGCTACTGGACATTAGCTCCAGAGGGACGATCACAGGTACAGCCTGGATGGTCACCGGAGCCTCGCCGCCGGCCCCCTTGCAGATGCTGAAACGAGAAGAGGTCCAGAATCGGCGGCAGAAGACTCCTCAGTCTTCTTAAGGTAGCGCACAGCACTGCAGCTGTGCGCCATTTCCTCTCAGCACACTTCACACGGCAGTCACTGAGGGTGCAGGGCGCTGGGAGGGGGGCGCCCTGGGAGGCAAATGAAAACCTTTTTTGGCTAAAAATACCTCACATATAGCCTCCGGGGGCTATATGGAGATATTTAACCCCTGCCAGAATCCATTAAAGAGCGGGAGACGAGCCCGCCGAAAAAGGGGCGGGGCCTATCTCCTCAGCACACAGCGCCATTTTCCCTCACAGAAAGGCTGGAGGGAAGGCTCCCAGGCTCTCCCCTGCACTGCACTACAGAAACAGGGTTAAAACAGAGAGGGGGGGCACTATTTTGGCGTTAGAAATATATAAAAGATGCTATAAGGGAAAACACTTATATAAGGTTGTCCCTATATAATTATAGCGTTTTTGGTGTGTGCTGGCAAACTCTCCCTCTGTCTCTCCAAAGGGCTAGTGGGTCCTGTCCTCTATCAGAGCATTCCCTGTGTGTGTGCTGTGTGTCGGTACGTGTGTGTCGACATGTATGAGGACGATGTTGGTGAGGAGGCGGAGCAATTGCCTGTAATGGTGATGTCACTCTCTAGGGAGTCGACACCGGAATGGATGGCTTATTTAGGGAATTACGTGATAATGTCAACACGCTGCAAGGTCGGTTGACGACATGGGACGGCCGACAAACAATTAGTACCGGTCCAGACGTCTCAGAAACACCGTCAGGGGTTTTAAAACGCCCGTTTACTTTAGTCGGTCGACACGGACACGGACACTGAATCCAGTGTCGACGGTGAATAAACAAACGTATTCCTTATTAGGGCCACACGTTAAGGGCAATGAAGGAGGTGTTACATATTTCTGATACTACAAGTACCACAAAAGAGGGTATTATGTGGGATGTGAAAAAACTACCGTAGTTTTTCCTGAATCAGATAAATTAAATGAAGTGTGTGATGATGCGTGGGTTCCCCCCGATAGAAAATTATGGGCGGTATACCCTTTCCCGCCAGAAGTTAGGGCGCATTGGGAAACACCCCTTAGGGTGGATAAGGCGCTCACACGCTTATCAAAACAAGTGGCGGTACCGTCTATAGATAGGGCCGTCCTCAAGGAGCCAGCTGACAGGAGGCTGGAAAATATCATAAAAAGTATATACACACATACTGGTGTTATACTGCGACCAGCGATCGCCTCAGCCTGGATGTGCAGAGCTGGGGTGGCTTGGTCGGATTCCCTGACTAAAAATATTGATACCCTTGACAGGGACAGTATTTTATTGACTATAGAGCATTTAAAGGATGCATTTTCTATATATGCGAGATGCACAGAGGGATATTTGCACTCTGGCATCAAGAGTAAGTGTGATGTCCATATCTGCCAGAAGATGTTTATGGACACGACAGTGGTCAGGTGATGCAGATTCCAAACGGCACAAAGGTGTATTGCCGTATAAAGGAAGAGGAGTTATTTGGGGTCGGTCCATCGGACCTGGTGGCCACGGCAACTGCTGGAAAATCCACCGTTTTTACCCTAAGTCACATCTCTGCAGAAAAAGACACCGTCTTTTCAGCCTCAGTCCTTTCGTCCCTATAAGAGTCATATCTGCCCAGGGATAGAGGAAAGGGAAGAAGACTGCAGCAGGCAGCCCATTCCCAGGAACAGAAGCGTTCCACCGCTTCTGCCAAGCTCTCAGCATGACGCTGGGACCATACAGGACCCCTGGATCCTACATGTAGTATCCCAGGGGTACAGATTGGAATGTCGAGACGTTTCCCCTTCGCAGGCTCCTGAAGTCTGGTTTACCAAGGTCTCCCTCCGACAAGGAGGCGGTATGGGAAACAATTCACAAGCTGTATTCCCAGCAGGTGATAATCAAATTACCCCTCCTACAACAAGAAAAGGGGTATTATTCCACATTATATTGTGGTACTGAAGCCAGAAGGCTAGGTGAGACCTATTCTAAATCTAAAAAAATTTGAACACTTACAAAGGTTCAAATCAAGATGGAGTCACTCAGAGCAGTGATAACGAACCAGGAAGAAGGGGACTATATAGTGTCCCGAGACATCAGGGATGCTTACCTCCATGTCCAAAATTTGCCCTTCTCACTAAGGGTACCTCAGGTTCGTGGTACAGAACTGTCACTATCAGTTTCAGACGCTGCCGTTTGGATTGTCCACGGCACCCCGGGTCTTTACCAAGGTAATGGCCGAAATGATGACTCTTCTTCGAAGAAAAGGCGTCTTAATTATCCCTTACTTGGACGATCTCCTGATAAGGGCAAAGTCCAGGGAACAGTTGGAGGTCGGAGTAGCACTATCTCGGATACTGCTACAACAGCACGGGTGGATTCTAAATATTCCAAAATCGCAGCTGATCCCGACGACAAGTCTGCTGTGCCTAGGGATGATTCTGGACACAGTCCAGAAAAAGGTGTTTCTCCCGGAAGAGAAAGCCAGGGAGTTATCCGAGCTAGTCAGGAACCTCCTAAAATCAGTGCATCATTGCACAAGGGTCCTGGTAAAGATGGTGACTTCCTACGAAGCAATTCCATTCGGCAGATTTCACGCAAGAATTTTTCAGTGGGATCTGCTGGACAAATGGTCCGGATCGCATCTTCAGATGCATCAGCGGATAACCCTATATCCAAGGACAAGGGTGTCTCTCCTGTGGTGGTTACAGAGTGCTCATCTTCTAGAGGGCCGCAGATTCGGCATTCAGGATTGGATGCTGGTGACCACGGAGGCCAGCCCGAGAGGCTGGGGAGCAGTCACACAAGGAAAAAATTTCCAGGGAGTGTGATCAAGTCTGGAGACTTTTCTCCACATAAATATACTGGAGCTAAGGGTAAATTTATAATACTCTAAGCTTAGCAAGACCTCTGCTTCAAGGTCAGCCGGTATTGATCCAGTGGGAAAAACATCACGGCAGTCGCCCACGTAAATAGACAGGGCGGCACAAGAAGCAGGAGGGCAATGGCAAAAACTGCAAGGACTTTTCGCTGGGCGGAAAATCATGTGATAGCACTGTCAGCAGTGTTTCATTCCGGGAATGGAAACTGGGAAGCAGACTTCCTCAGCAGGCACGACCTCCACCCGGCAGAGTGGAAACTTCATCGGGAAGTTTTCCACATGATTGTAAACCGTTGGGAAATACCAAAGGTGGACATGATGGCGTCCCGTCTGAACAAAAAACGGGACAGGTATTGCGCCAGGTTAAGAGACCCTCAGGCAATAGCTGTGGACGTTCTGGTAACACCATGGATGTACCAGTCGGTGTATGTGTTCCATCCTCTGCTTCTCATACCTAAGGTACTGAGACTTATAAGACGTAGAGGAGTAAGAACTATACTCATGGCTCCGGAATGGCCAAGAAGGACTTGGTACCCGGAACTTCAAGAGATGCTCACAGAGGACTTATGGCCTCTGCCGCTAAGAAGGGACTTGTTTCAGCAAGTACCATGTCTGTTCCAAGACTTACCGCAGCTGCGTTTGACGGCATGGCGGTGGAACGCCGGATCCTAAGGGAAAAAGGCATTCCGGAAGAGGTCATTCCTACCCTGGTCAAAGCCAGAAAGGAGGTGACCGCACAACATTATCACCACATGTGGCAAAAATATGTTGCGTGGTGTGAGGCCAGAAAGGCCCCACGAAGAAATTTCAACTCGGTCGATTCCTGCATTTCCTGCAAACAGGAGTGTCTATGGGCCTCAAATTGGGGTCCATTAA
Organism: Pseudophryne corroboree; assembly: GCF_028390025.1. NCBI lineage: Eukaryota > Metazoa > Chordata > Amphibia > Anura > Myobatrachidae > Pseudophryne > Pseudophryne corroboree. The sequence goes on along the minus strand of NC_086447.1, from coordinate 563,486,319 downwards.
GGTTCAAATTTCGGCCCTGTCGATTTTCTTCCAGAAAGAAGTGGCTTCAGTTCCTGAAGTCCAGAAGTTTGTCAAGGGAGTATTGCATATACAACCCCCTTTTGTGCCTCCAGTGGCACTGTGGGATCTCAACGTAGTTCTGGGATTCCTCAAATCACATTGGTTTAAAACCAGTCAAATCTGTGGATTTGAAGCATCTCACATGAAAAGTGACCATGCTCTTGGCCCTGGCCTGGACCAGGCGAGTGTCAAATTGGTGGTTTTTTTCTCAAAAAAGCCCATATCTGGTTGTCCATTTGGACAGGGCAGAGCTGCGGACTCGTCCCCAGTTCTCTCCCTAAGGTGGTGTCAGTGTTTCACCTTGCGCCTACTAGGGACTTGGAGGACTCCAGGTTGCTAGATGTTGTCAGGGCCCTGTAAATATAGGTTCCAGGACGGCTGGAGTCAGGAAAACTGACTTGCTGTTATCCTGTATGCACCCAACAAACTGGGTGCTCTTGCTTCTAAGCAGACTATTGCTAGTTGGATGTGTAATACAATTCAGCTTGCACATTCTGTGGCAGGCCTGCCACAGCCAAAATATGTAAATGCCCATTCCACAAGGAAGGTGGGCTTATCTTGGGCGGCTGCCCGAGGGGTCTCGGCTTTACAACTTTGCCGAGCGGCTATTTAGTCAGGGGCAAACACGTTGGTAAAATCCTACAAATTTGATTCCCTGGCTAAGGAGGACCTGGAGTTCTCTCATTCGGTGCTGCAGAGTCATCCGCACTCTCCCGCCCGTTTGGGAGCTTTGGTATTATCCCCATGGTCCTTTCAGGAACCCCAGCATCCACTAGGACGATAGAGAAAATAAGAATTTACTTACCGATAATTCTATTTCTCGGAGTCCGTAGTGGATGCTGGGCGCCCATCCCAAGTGCGGATTATCTGCAATACTTGTACATAGTTACAAAAATCGGGTTATTATTGTTGTGAGCCATCTTTTCAGAGGCTCCGCTGTTATCATACTGTTAACTGGGTTCAGATCACAGGTTGTACAGTGTGATTGGTGTGGCTGGTATGAGTCTTACCCGGGATTCAAAATCCTTCCTTATTGTGTACGCTCGTCCGGGCACAGTATCCTAACTGAGGCTTGGAGGAGGGTCATAGGGGGAGGAGCCAGTGCACACCACCTGATCCTAAAGCTTTACTTTTTGTGCCCTGTCTCCTGCGGAGCCGCTATTCCCCATGGTCCTTTCATGAACCCCAGCATCCACTACGGACTCCGAGAAATAGAATTATCGGTAAGTAAATTCTTATTTTTTGTGTTACTCCCTGGAGGAAAAAACTGCAAATATTGTTTATAAAGATATTTTGTGATCAAAGTCTACACTATAAAATATACATCGCAATATTTGATGCCACTACTTTCGTTGTAAAATTAGTTTTGCTGAGCAATAACAGACATCCGGCTAGTATAAGAATATACATAGACATAAAAGAAGTAAAGGAGCTAGAACCTGATTTTTAGAGCTTACACTTTAAATAACATGCAGGAATGTAATATCAGCAGTAATTATTATTATCCTTTATTTATAAAGCACAGACATATTGCTGTATGCTTAGGCATAAGCCCGTGTTTTGGACGGGTTCAGTATGGTATGCCGGCGGTCGGGCTCCCGGCGACCAGCATACTGGCGCCGGGAGCCCGACCGCCGGCTTACCGACAGTGTGGCAAGCGCAAATTAGCCCCTTGCGGGCTCACTGCGCTCGCCACGCTGCGGGCACGGTGGTGCGCTACGCGCGCCACACTATTTTATTCTCCCTCCAGGGGGGTCGTGGACCCCCACGAGGGAGAATAAGTGTCGGTATGCCGGCTGTCGGGATTCCGGCGCCGGTATACTGAAGACCACCCGTTTTGGACAGTGGATTAACGGTGTATCGTTTTTCTAAGAATGAATATTGTCAAGTGCTCAGTAATTCTATAGAATGGTCACCAACTACAGTAGTTTGTGCCTACACCCAAAATGTAATAAGTGTTCTGCACAGTAGATTGTGGAGGACACTGTAATAAGAAGGTAAACAATATCCAAGAGAAGTAAAACTGTTATGCATTATGGAACTATGCAGTGTTAGATAATTCAATACATTTCCCTGCAGCTGTATTTTCATTGAAGGCAAGAAACTTTAGTTTATGGTTATGGTGGTGTTTGAAGTGTTTTTCCACTGGAAAACATAGATCAATGTACTGTAGTTTTTTATTATTATTATTATTATTATTATGATGTGGAGAATGGGGGTTCAAACTAGTATGTTACCTAGGGCCCCTTTGGGTCTTCATCAAACTTTGGTTGTATTAATTCGACTCTGGGTGAAAACCAATGTTCAGGCCCACCTGGGTGAAAACTAATGTTCAGGCCCACTCTACAGTAGATCAGGCCCCATGTTTGCAATTGAATATGTAAATCTCTGCAAAACAGCTGCATTGTTAATGTGATACTCCTTTTTTAGAAATGTTTTGTATGTGCTGTCTGAGAGTTGTGAAATAGTTTTACATAGAAAGAACTACACTAATTGCAATACAAAGGTAAATGTTCGTGCTGTAAGCATGGGCGAGGTCCATCCTGCTGTGTTCAGTTGAGTCATCCAGCTGAAATTAGAGGGAACGGATAGAATTAGCTTGAAAGTTGTACAATGGGGAATGAGTACAGTTCTTTTTACAGGGCCATTGGCTCAAGGTTGCAAACATAATTATATGGTGCTTTGTGGCTTGTACTATGCTTGGTGGACATATTTACACAGTTGCACATGTTCTGACCACACTTATATATAGAAAAACATATTATCCTTCTTAACACACACACACACACACACACACACACACACACACACACACACACACACACACACACACACATTATGTTATATGTCACGTTACCATAATACAGGACTTATAACTACTTATGGTGAGTAAGTTTGTTGCTCAGTTTTACCAGTCTTACATAAAGTGATTATGGCTCATTTACCATTAGAGTTTGTACCAGTGTTAAATTTGTCCACAAACATTTTGACTAAAAGTATTCGTCAACGACAGATTATTTGAAGACTAAAGTCAGGCCCGGCGATGGGGGGAGGTAGGGGGGGGGGAGGTCAAAGGGGACACCTGTACTGGGTCCCAAGGATCAGAGGGGCCCCAAGGATATGCCAATTAGTGCCCGGCAGGCGTGTGAGCCGTCTTGTCCAAATAGGGCAGACACTACTATTGGTAGTGTTGGTGCTGCCTCAGAATGACAGGAGCCTCTCACACACACTGACTGTGGAGCGCGAGTGTACGCCAATTCTTCCGGGTTCAGCTCTGTTACAGGCAGTTATGGGACATGGCAGCAGCTCCGCTGACCAGGATTCCCATGTCCTGCGCCTGTCTCTTCTTTGTGGGGTCTGTTGTGTGGTGTTTGGGTCTGGGTACTTGGTGAGGGGATACAGGGCTTTGGGATGGAGTGGGGGAGCTGGGAATGCAGCATGGAGTCATTGAGGAGAGACAGATTGTTGGGAGTGTGGGAGGAAGGAGAGCGGGAAACACAGACTTATATATCGCAGCAAATTTACCTGCACTTCATATAATGTGTGTGTGTGGGGGGGGGGGCAGAGATATCACTGTCCCGGACCCCAAGATTTATGTTGCCGGCCCTGACTAAAATTAGAGTAAAATAAAAACTGAGATCGACTGACTAAATCTTGACTAAAATAAAGAAAAAAAAAACCTAAAAAACTAAATTTAAAATGCTTGTCAAAATTTAGGGTTTTAAATTTTTAAAGAGCAATTACTGTATGTGTTCTATATATTTGCAAAAAATTAATATGACCTGCTGTGAAGGAAATAGGATTGTGTATTGCACTTATTTGTTCTAACAAACTTAAGTCATTAATTTGTATATGACATATGGGAGTACTACGGGAAGTCAGACTCAGTATGTAACACATTCTCAGCGTACTGAGCCTAGTTTACTAAACCCATAGTTAAAGGTACCGTATGCAAACTTCTCAAGGGAAATTTAGAGAAATGTTCTTCAGTAAAATCCATTGCAGCATGATTACACTGTAAAAGTTATAACTAAAACATAGACTAAAATGAAAACTGGAATCCACCAACTAAATTCTAAAACGAAGCAAAAAAAAAAAAAAAAAGACAACCAAAAACGAAAATGTGACTATAAACCAGCTACTATTTTTATCATCAATGATTTTTATTCAGATTTTTTTGTTATGCAAAACAGGGGTACAGAAAGAAGAAAAGGGGGAGGAGGGGAGGGGGGAGCAGTAAATACATAGGAGAGACAATTTGTGTACTTATACTTATACATACTTTTCAAAATTGATCAGACGTGTATCAGAAGGAGTACAGTGGACGTAATGCAATGGGGCATACAGAATGAAGGCAAAAAGGAAAAGAAACATTGGATCCACAATAATGCAAGTTGCAAACAAGAGCCTCGAGCAATCCCAGGCTCAGGGAGGGGGGGTGTCTCCATCTAGGGGAGGGGTGTGGAGGTGAGTGTCCGGGGAGGAGGATCGCCTTACCAGGTTGGCTCCCTCACCCTCCGTGGTAAAGAGCAGCCAAGGCTTCCAACGCACTAGAGGGGACTTGGCAGAAAGGGAGCAAGGCATATACTCAGTCTCCATCAAGGATTGCTTCTGGATTTTATGTACGACTTTCATTAAGGGGGGGGGTATAGATTGTTTCCAATTCTGAGCCAAGGCAGCACGGGCTGCAAGGCAAATGTGGCCTAAAACGTATTGTAAATTAACACCCACGGAGCGCGGGTAGACATTTAGCAAAGCGATAAGGGGGGTGGGGGATAGAGTGAGTCCAAGTACTTTGTTAATTAGCCCAAACACCTCGACCCAATACAACTTGATAGAGGGGCAGGTCCAAAAAATGTGAAAAAGATGGCCCACCTCACCGCAGAGACGCCAGCAAAACTTCGAGCATGTAGGCCAAATCGTGTGCAGCCTATCAGGTGTGAGGTATAACCTGTGCAATAACTTGACGTGCATCTCGGAATGATTTAAGCATTTGGACATATTAAAGGATGACATAAAAATGTGTTGCCATTGAGGTTCGGTAAGTGTACAGCCAATATCTACCTCCCACCTGATTTGGGCTCTAGTTTTGAGAACGGGAACTAATGCTAGTAGTGTCTTGTACCAAAAGGAGATCTCACCTGCCGAGGTGTCCCCAGAAAGACGACCCAGGGCCTGAGACATAGTTGGGTGCATTGGGGAATGGGTAAGGTGTAGACTATTCCACCAATGTTGTATTTGATAGAATCTGAGCCTCTCAGATTCAGGCAAAGCAAAGCGTTCTTGTATGGTGGAGAAGGAGCTGAGCACGGGCCCATTGAACAGGTCTCCCAGTAGGCCGATCCCCCTAGAACTCCAACCTGACAAATTAAGATTAGGAATTAGGGCGGTTACTGTGCGTAGGGAAATTCGTGGGACTGTATGGAGGGGAGATGATAAGCCGATGGTCAGTTTATCCCAGACCTGTAGGGTGGCTCGAGTTGAGGGGAGGAGGCGGAGGTCCGTGGGTCGCATGGATTTGGGTAGCCAAAAGAGGTCTCTCAAGGGGAACCTGGGGCAAGCCAGTCCCTCCAGACACGTCCACTCCGAATGTGTATCACTGGTAATTGCTTTAATCTGAGCCAAGAGGCAAGCTTCTTGGTATAGAGAAAGGTTAGGCATGTCGAGGCCACCAACTCTCCTAGGTAATGACATCCTGGCGCGGGACAATTTAGGCGGTCGCAAGGCCCAGACATACTTGGTGAGGATAGTGGTAGCCTTGTCTAGATATTTCTTGGGGAAGACAAAGGGAATTGTACGAAACAGAAACATTAGTTTGGGAAGCAACGACATTTTAAAGGCGGCCAGGCGGCCCAGCCATGATATCTCATAATTGAGCCACGACTTGGTGGACAGTTGTAGCGCAGTCAGTAAAGGGGGGAGATTAACGTCAAATACCGAAGAGGAGGATGGGGGGATGTGAATACCCAAATACTTTATCGAGGTTGTTTGCCAATTGTAAGGGTATTTGGTGCGCAAAGAGGCCATGGAGTGGGCGAGATTTATAGGTAGGGCGTCAGTTTTAGTTGTATTTAATTTATAGTAGGACGCTGCAGAGTATTTATCTAAAATATTATGTAAGTGCGGGAGTGAGGAGCAAGGGTCAGTTACAAATAAAAGGACATCATCTGCAAATAAACATAGTTTATGGGGGACTGTGCCGAGGTGGAGTCCTGGAAATTGTGGGTCTGCCCGAATCTTAGTGGCCAAAGGCTCAATCGCCAGGACAAAAATGAGAGGGGAGAGGGGGCATCCCTGACGCGTGCCATTGTAAATTGGGAAGGGGGAAGAGAGGAAACCATTACTAAAGACCCGGGCCGAGGGCGAGCTATACAGGGCTAGTATGGATGACAGGATACTGTCGCGGAAGCCAAATTTCAATAATACTTCCCGTATGTAGGTCCAGTTTATGCGGTCGAAAGCTTTCTCCGCATCTAAGGACAACAGGAGGAGGCCCTGTTCACGAGTTATGGAGTCTACGAGGTTGAATACTCTACGGGTATTATCAGACGCTTGTCGACCAGGGATAAATCCGACCTGGTCGGGGTGTATCAAGGAGGGTGTTCAGTCGGTAAGCTATTAATTTAGCATAGATTTTAATGTCTCCATTTAACAGCGCAATGGGGCGGTAGTTCTGACAAGAAGTCAAATCTTTACCTGGTTTAGGAATCGTGACAATGCGAGCCTCCAGCATCTCCGTTGGGAGCGTGCCCTGAGAAGTGATTTCATTATAAACTGTTACCAGGGATGGAGCCAGGAGGTCCTGGAGTGAAACATAAAAATCATTTAGAAAGCCATCAGGGCCCGGCGCTTTACCTTTTGGGAGGGATTTAATCGCCCTTAACGTGTCTGCTGTGGACCAGGGGGCATTCAGCACTTCTAATTGGTCGTCGGTAATGCAAGGGAGTTTCAAATCAGCGAGGAAGGTATTGATAGAGGGGAGAGTGGGCTGCGGGGTAGAAGGGTCAGACGCAAGGTTATAGAGTTGGGAATAGAAGTCAGCAAACTGATTGGATATCTCCAAAGGGTTAGATATTTTGGTGCCTGTTGGGGACATAATGAGCTTAATTCTATTCCTCGCTTGTTGCGCTCTAAGCTTACGAGCAAGCAGTTTTCCCGGTCTGTTCCCTGCCAGGTAAAATTTCTGCCGCATCCTGTTTAATGAGGCCTGGGTACGTACCATAAGCAATGTCTGAAGCTGGGACCTAATATCGGCTAACTCTTTCTGGAGAGATCTCGAAGGTCGAGCTTGGTTTTTCTCCTCCAGTTCCCTCAGTTTACGCTCCAAATCATTCACGCGTTGTTGATGTAGTTTCTTAATGTGGGCTCCTGCCTGTATCGCTGCGCCTCTAGCTACAGCCTTCAATGCGCACCAGAAATTGAGAGTGGACGTGTCCGAAGGGGGAATTAAATTCCAAGTAGGACATGATACTGTCTACTATAATTTTTTTAGATACGGGGTTGGTCAGTAAGTGAGGTGGAAGTCTCCAAGGTCGGGGCGGGGCATGCTGACTATTAAGATCCCATGTAAGAACCAGCGGGGCATGGTCTGACCAGGTTATTGGAAGGATATCAGCAGATTTGGTGAATTGGAGGGTCCATTTATCGGAGAGTAGGAAGTCAATGCGGGAATAGGAGTTGTGAACGGGAGAATAGTATGTGTACTCACGTCCCGTTGGGTTTTGCACTCGCCAAATATCGTAGAGGTCGAATTCAGCCATGAGATTACGGAAGGCTAAACATGGGGCGTTAGAGGAGGCTAATGGAGAAGGGGCAGGCCTGGGAGACCTGTCCAATCTAGGGTCAAGGACCAGGTTGAAGTCCCCCATGAGAAGGAACGAGCCTGTACGGTTCTTCTGGATAACCAAACATAGTTTACGTATAAAGGCCACTTGGTTTGAGTTAGGGGCATAAACTGAAACTAAGGTTACAGGTTTGTCATTTAAAAGGCCACTCAAGATGAGATAACGGCCATTTTTATCGGCCACTTGGGAGTGTAAAGTGAAGGAAACGGAGTTTTTAAACAATATAGCTACACCGTTCCTCTTAAAGGGGCCGTTTGCAAAATAACCAATAGGAAACCTGTGGTCTTTAAACGTAGGGGGCGCTAAGGACGAAAAGTGCGTCTCCTGCAGCGCAATAACATCTGTCTTGTGCCTAGCAAAATAGTCCAATGCTAACCTTCGCTTATTAGGGGAGTTTAACCCCTTAACGTTCATGGATAAAACCTGGATCATCAGGGCGATCTAAGGCACGCCATGGGTGGTGAGATATTTCGGTATACATATAAGAAATTATTTTGTCTCATACTATAGAGTGTCGTGAGAGGGGGGGGGGGGAGGGGGGGAGGGAGTAACAGGGGAAAAAAGGGTAAGAACAAACCAAAACGACCCAGTACATCGGGTCGGCGTAACTACTGCAAGGAAAGCAAAAAAATGCAGTAGTACATTAACGAGGGGGAACATGTGGCCTAGCGCCACCACCACCTATGAACCTAGATGAGGGAAAAAAAGAAAAAGAGACATGTACAGATACACATATGCCTACCAACCATGTAAAGACAACAGGGGACATATACGCATGCTCTAATGAACTAAACCATGGGTATGGAGCCGGGGCTCCCGTATTACAACTATTAACAGGGTGACTCACGTGTCCGCGTCTAGGCGAAAGGCTAAGCCCCATCTGTTTGGACAGAACAGCATAACGTCCACATTCAAAGTCCAAGTTTACAGTGACGACTTCAGGCGACGATCCACTCCGTTTGAAGGGTTGACTGTTTCTTGGATCCAGGCGGCTGCGTGACGGAAATATCCCACTCCGATAGCAGCTTAACTCCAGCTTCCAATGAGGTAACCGTGTAGGATTTATTGTCATAGAAGATGATGAGCTTCACCGGAAAACCCCATCTATAATTGATCTCTTGGTCACGGAGCGCCAGGGTAACAGGAAGAAACGAACGCCTTTTAGCCAAAGTCAAAGCCGAGAAATCCGGAAAGAGCTGTAATCCACCAAGTGCATCAGCATTCGAATCCCTTGCCGCCTTTAGGATGCGTTCTTTCGTCGTGAAGAAGTGCACTCTCATGAGCGTATCCCGCGGAAGCGAGGGGAGAACAGAGCGTGGTTTAGGTAGCCTGTGGACCCTGTCTATAAGCAGCTCCCTGGGGTCAGCCCTGGGTAAGAGCTTCCTAAATAACGCGGTGACATAATCTTCCAGCTCGGAGTTTTGCACGGAGTCAGGAATGCCTCGGATCTTGATGTTATTGCGCCGAGATCTGTCCTCGATATCCGCCATCTTGAGTTTGAATGCCTCCAGGTCATTCTGCTGTTGATCATGAGCCGCTATGAGGTCATTGTGGGACGAGACCAATTCTTCGACTTTCCGTTCCAGATGGTCTGTACGTTCCCCTATAGCATGCAGTTCTGTCTTGACTTCTCGGACTGCCGCTGTGAGATCTTGAGTCAGCTCTGTTTTAAACGCTGATAGAGCCTGATACAGAGTTTTGACCGTGAGCGGGGCCTCAGAGTCCGGGTCGAACCCTGGAACAGAAGCAGCTCTGCAGGGAGGGTCTGTCGCAGAGGTGGCTATTGGGGACTTACGTGCAGTAGAGGGGTCAGAGGCTGCTTTCTGGGACGGCAAGGATACTCTAGGAGGGAGTACCGCTTTAACCTTTTTCGGCGCCATTCTGAAGCGATGGATCCCGGAGACTATGTGGTGGAGGTTAGGTAAGCAGAGGGTTCAAAGGTGGTGGTGTTTAATCGTTCTGAACTACATCAGAAGAACGGCCTCAACGTAGGACTGGCAACCGGTCATATCCCTCCATATAACGTCGCAGGCTCTGAGATATCGAGGTGGGACCATTTAGTATCTTTTATATAAGGTGAGATAATTTCCTTTCCACCAGTAAATTACTTCAGGTTAACCACTGGGGGGAGCCCTTGGTATGGGTTTTGTTGTGGAGCCAGTGGTTTAATGGACCCTGGTGCCTGCAATGTGTCCAAGGGGAGTCCCTGGATTCTGGATGAGGGCTAGGCCGTAGCCTGTAGGAGGAAGGTAGGGATCTCTTCCAACTCTGGAGTCCGACCGCGGAGGCAGAGGAGTGGAGAAACCCCTTTAGCAGCTAGACGTGGGTGAGATGGCAAGGGGAGAGTGTGTTGAGACGTGTCCTGCGAGGCAGCGATCCCCAGTCAGGGCTGGTATCTGGGGTTGCAGCGGGACCCGGGGTCCGTGAGACGTGCGGCAGGTGAGGGTGACGTGTCTCCCCCTGAAGATGATCCGGCGGCCGGGCGGTCAGGGCGGGCAAGGTCTCCGCGTCTCGGAGCTGCGGGCGGGAAGCAGCGGCTCTGTGTGGGCAGCCGGTGTGACGATCGCGGGGCTGGCTCCGGTCATGGAGCTGACTCACCGCTGCTGGTAGGGTCCGTCACTGGGTCTTATGTACTGGTCCCGATGGATGCAGGAGGGGAGGAAGGCCCGGTCTCAGCGTGGTGCCTGTGTGCGCCGGGCGGGTTCCGCCGGCTTCCGTTTCACTCCAGGCCCCGGCTTCCGTTTAGGGAGGTAGGCCGCAGTCCGCAGGAGCGTTTAAAAGCGCTCCCCGACTCCGCGGGCTCCCCAGATGTCGGCAGCAGGGTCAGGAAAGCTTATGGGGTGGTCTGTAGCTTGATAGGGGTGTTGGAGTAGGGGGTAAAAAGGTTTTATACGTGCCGTTTAGGGAGAGCTGTGGAGATGCACTTCTGCTCAGGTTGCCAGCCAAGCCACGCCCCTCACCAGCTACTATTTTAAGTAAGCAACCAATACTAAAACTCAATTGAAAATCCTGGTCAAAAAGAACACTGGTTTGTACTTAATCAGTTACAGTATGTTGTAAACATAAATATTGTGTGACTGATTGCAGTGTTATACTATTTGGTACTTGTGAGGTCCTGTATCATTATACCTCCTTGTGACTTCATATGGTAGTTGGAAGTCCCACTTTTGCAGCTACCTTAATGCATTTTAATACCATTACCATCTCTATATTCGTACTGTCATTTGTTTTTACAGATTGTATTGTCAGGTACCTCTGGGAGCTTTAACCGGTGATCTTAGTTTCACATTTTTTTTCTTCAGTTAGTTTTTTTTTTTTTTATTATCTTTAGCATTTCCAGTTTTTAACTGGAGTGGTAACCTGAGTACCTCTGTTAATTAATCTAGCTTCTAGGCTTTTCTAGTCCCTTGTGCTTTGTTATATAGTGCCTGATTTCATGTCTGTAATACCGCTTTCAGACATGTGACCCGGGAATTTGCCATGCCAAGCAAGTCATCAAATTCTGAGGTCTCAGCTCTGTGACCCTGGTCTGGAGTAGGGTCATGATCCCTGGACTTAATCCTGGGTTGTTTGCATTCAAACATACAGAAATCCTGGATTGACGCAGGTTCACATGCAAAACCTGTGATTTTCCATGTATGTATGAAAGGGGTATAGGTGAGCCCTACTTATAGCCATTTGTTTTTTTTAACAAACTTTAATAGTAATTGTGACCTGGACATTTGTGCTAACTGCCTTTTCTCTAACGTCCTAAGTGGATGCTGGGGACTCCGTAAGGACCAAGGGGGATAGCGGCTCCGCAGGAGACTGGGCACATCTAAAGAAAGCTTTAGGACTATCTGGTGTGCACTGGCTCCTCCCCCTATGACCCTCCTCCAAGCCTCAGTTAGATCTTTGTGCCCGAACGAGAAGGGTGAACACTAGGGGCTCTCCTGAGCTTCTTAGTGAAAGTTTTAGTTTAGGTTTTTTATTTTCAGTGAGACCTGCTGGCAACAGGCTCACTGCATCGAGGGACTAAGGGGAGAAGAAGCGAACTCACCTGCGTGCAGAGTGGATTGGGCTTCTTAGGCTACTGGACATTAGCTCCAGAGGGACGATCACAGGCCCAGCCATGGATGGGTCCCAGAGCCGCGCCGCCGGCCCCCTTACAGAGCCAGAAGACAGAAGAGGTCCGGAAAATCGGCGGCAGAAGACATCCTGTCTTCACCAAGGTAGCGCACAGCACTGCAGCTGTGCGCCATTGCTCCTCAGCACACTTCACACTTCGGTCACTGAGGGTGCAGGGCGCTAGGGGGGGGCGCCCTGAGCAGCAATAAAAACACCTTGGCTGGCGAAAATACATCACATATAGCCCCCAGGGCTATATGGATGAATTTTAACCCCTGCCAGAATCCATAAAAAAGCAGGAGAAAAGTCCGCGAAAAAGGGGCGGAGCCTATCTCCTCAGCACACTGGCGCCATTTTCCCTCACAGCTCCGTTGGAGGGAAGCTCCCCTGATTCTCCCCTGCAGTCACTACACTACAGAAAGGGTTAAAAAAGAGAGGGGGGCACTAATTAGGCGCAGTATTAACAATACAGCAGCTATAAGGGGAAAAACACTTATATAAGGTTATCCCTGTATATATATAGCGCTTTGGTGTGTGCTGGCAAACTCTCCCTCTGTCTCCCCAAAGGGCTAGTGGGGTCCTGTCCTCTATCAGAGCATTCCCTGTGTGTGTGCTGTATGTCGGTACGTTTGTGTCGACATGTATGAGGAGAAAAATGATGTGGAGATGGAGCAGATTGCCTGTAATAGTGATGTCACCCCCTAGGGGGTCGACACCTGAGTGGATGAACTGTTGGAAGGAATTACGTGACAGTGTCAGCTCTGTATAAAAGACAGTGGTTGACATGAGACAGCCGGCTACTCAGCTTGTGCCTGTCCAGACGTCTCATAGGCCGTCAGGGGCTCTAAAGCGCCCGTTACCTCAGATGGCAGATATAGACGCCGACACGGATACTGACTCCAGTGTCGACGGTGAAGAGACAAATGTGACTTCCAGTAGGGCCACACGTTACATGATTGAGGCAATGAAAAATGTTTTACACATTTCTGATAATACGAGTACCACCAAAAAGGGGTATTATGTTCGGTGAGGAAAAACTGTTATTGGCATTATATCCTTTCCCGCCAGAGGTTAGGGTGCATTGGGAAACACCCCCTAGGGTGGATAAAGCGCTCACACGCTTGTAAGGGCTCTACCCTCTCCTGAGATGGCCGCCCTTAAGGATCCTGCTGATAGAAAGCAGGAGGGTATCCTAAAATGTATTTACACACATACTGGTGTTATACTGCGACCAGCAATCGCCTCAGCCTGGATGTGCAGTGCTGGGTTGGCGTGGTCGGATTCCCTGACTGAAAATATTGATACCCTAGATAGGGACAGTATATTTTTGCCTATAGAGCATTTAAAAGATGCATTTCTATATATGCGTGATGCACAGCGGAATATTTGCCGACTGGCATCAAGTCTAAGTGCGTTGTCCATTTCTACCAGTAGAGGGTTATGGACACGTCAGTGGTCAGGTGATGCGTATTCCAAACGGCATTTGGAAGTATTGCCTTAATAAGGGGAGGAGTTATTTGGGGTCGGTCTTTCAGACCTGGTGGCCACGGCAACAGCTGGGAAATCCACGTTTGTACGCCAGGTCGCCTCTCAACATGAGAAGACGCCGTATTATCAGGCGCAGTCTTTTCGTGGACAAGCGGGCAAAATGTTCCTCATTTCTGCCCCGTGACAGAGGGAGAGGAAAAAGGCTGCAGAAATCAGCCAGTTCCCAGGAACAGAAACCCTCTCCCGCCTCTGCCAAGCCCTCAGTATGACGCTGGGGCTTTACAAGCAGAATCAGGCACGGTGGGGGGCCCGTCTCAATGAATTTCAGCGCGCAGTGGGCTCACTCGCAAGTAGACCCCTGGATCCTTCAGGTGATATCTCAGGGGTACAAATTAGAATTCGAGACGTCTCCCCCTCGCCGTTTTCCTAAAGTCGGCTTTACCGATGTCTCCTTCTGACAGGGAGACAGTTTTGGAAGCCATTCACAAGCTGTATTCTCAGCAGGTGATAATCAAGGTACCCCTCCTGCAACAGGGAACGGGGTATTATTCCACACTGTTGTGGTACCGAAGCCGGACGGCTCGGTGAGACCGATTCTAAATCTAAAATCTTTGAACACTTACATACAGAGGTTCAAATTCAAGATTGAGTCACTCAGAGCAGTGATTGCGAACCTGGAAGAAGGGGACTACATGATGTCTCGGGACATCAAGGATGCTTACCTTCATGTCAAAATTTACCCTTCTCACCAAGGGTACCTCAGGTTTATGGTACAGAACTGTCACTATCAGTTCAGACGCTGCCGTATGGATGGTCCACGGCACCCCGGGTCTTTACCAAGGTAATGGCCGAAATGATGATATTCCTTCGAAGGAAGGGAATTTTAGTTATCCCTTACTTGGACGATTCCCTGATAAGGGTAAGATCCAGGGAACAGTTGGAGGTCGGTGTAGCACTATCTCAGGTAGTGTTGCGGCAGCACGATTGGATTCTCAATATTCCAAAATCGCAGCTGGTTCCGACGACTTGTCTTCTGTTCCTAGGGATGATCCTGGACACAGTCCAGAAAAAGGTGTTTCTCCCGGAGGGGAAAGCCAGGGAGTTATCCGAGCTAGTCAGGAACCTCCTAAAACCGAGCCAAGTCTCAGTGCATCAATGCACAAGGGTTCTGGGTAAAATGGTGGCTTCCTACGAAGCAATCCCATTCGGCAGATTCCACGCAAGAACTTTCCAGTGGGACCTGCTGGACAAATGGTCCGGGTCGCATCTTCAGATGCATCAGCGGATAACCCTGTCACCAAGGACAAGGGTGTCCCTCCTGTGGTGGTTGCAGAGTGCTCATCTTCTAGAGGGCCGCAGATTCGGCATTCAGGACTGGGTCCTGGTGACCACGGATGCCAGCCTGCGAGGCTGGGGAGCAGTCACACAGGGAAGGAATATCCAGGGCTTATGGTCAAGCCTGGAGACATCACTTCACATAAATATCCTGAAGCTAAGGGCCATTTACAATGCTCTAAGCTTAGCAAGACCTCTGCTTCAAGGTCAGCCGGTGTTGATCCAGTCGGACAACATCACGGCAGTCACCCACGTAAACAGACAGGGTGGCACAAGAAGCAGGAGGCCAATGGCAGAAGCTGCAAGGATTCTTCGCTGGGCGGAAAATCATGTGATAGCACTGTCAGCAGTATTCATTCCGGGAGTGGACAACTGGGAAGCAGACTTCCTCAGCACGACCTCCACCTGGGAGAGTGGGGACTTCACCCAGAAGTCTTCCACATGATTATAAACCGTTGGGAAAAACTCGACAGGTATTGCGCCAGGTCAAGGGACCCTCAGGCAATAGCTGTAGACGCTCTGGTAACACCGTGGGTGTACCAGTCAGTGTATGTGTTCCCTCCTCTGCCTCTCATACCCAAGGTACTGAGATTGATAAGATGGAGAGGAGTAAGCACTATATTCGTGGCTCCGGATTGGCCAAGAAGGACTTGGTAACCGGAACTTCAAGAGATGCTCACGGAGGATCCGTGGCCTCTACCTCTAAGAAGGGACCTGCTCCAACAAGGACCCTGTCTGTTCCAAGACTTACCGCGGCTGCGTTTGACGGCATGGCGGTTGAACGCCGGATCCTGAAGGAAAAAAGGCATTCCGGATGAAGTCATCCCTATCCTGATCAAAGCCAGGAAGGATGTAACCGCAAAACATTATCACCGCATTTGGCGAAAATATGTTGCGTGGTGCGAGGCCAGTAAGGCCCGACGGAGGAAATTCAACTGGGTCGATTCCTACATTTCCTGCAAACAGGAGTGTCTATGGGCCTGAAATTGGGGTCCATTAAGGTTCAAATTTCGGCCCTGTCAATTTTCTTCCAAAAAGAACTAGCTTCAGTCCCTGAAGTTCAGACGTTTGTAAAAGGGGTACTGCATATACAGCCTCCTTTTGTGCCTCCAGTGGCACTTTGGGATCTCATTGTAGTTTTTTGGGTTCCAAAAGTCACATTGGTTTGAACCACTTAAATCTGTGGACTTAAAATATCTCACATGGAAAGTGGTCATGCTGTTGGCCCTGGCCTGGGCCAGGCGCGTGTCAGAATTGGCGGCTTTATCCTGTAAAAGCCCTTATCTGATTTTCCATTCGGACAGGGCGGAATTGAGGACTCGTCCTCAGTTTCTCCCTAAGGTGGTTTCAGCGTTTCACCTGAACCAACCTATTGTGGTGCCTGCGGCTACTAGGGACTTGGAGGACTCCAAGTTGCTAGACGTTGTCAGGGCCCTGAAAATATATGTTTCCAGGATGGCTGGAGTCAGAAAATCTGACTCGCTGTTTATCCTGTATGCACCCAACAAGCTGGGTGCTCCTGCTTCTAAGCAGACTATTGCTCGTTGGATTTGTAGTACAATTCAGCTTGCACATTCTGTGGCAGGCCTGCCACAGCCAAAAATCTGTAAATGCCCACTCCACAAGGAAGGTGGGCTCATCTTGGGCGGCTGCCCGAGGGGTCTCGGCTTTACAACTTTGCCGAGCAGCTACTTGGTCAGGAGCAAATACGTTTGTAAAATTCTACAAAATTGATACCCTGGCTGAGGAGGACCTGGAGTTCTCTCAATTGGTGCTGCAGAGTCATCCGCACTCTCCCGCCCATTTGGGAGCTTTGGTATAATCCCCATGGTCCTTACGGAGTCCCCAGCATCCACTTAGGACGTTAGAGAAAATAAGAATTTACTTACCGATAATTCTATTTCTCGTAGTCCGTAGTGGATGCTGGGCGCCCATCCCAAGTGCGGATTGTCTGCAATACTGGTACATAGTTATTGTTACCAAAAAAATCGGGTTATTGCTGTAGTGAGCCATCTTTTCTAGAGGCTCCTCTGTTATCATGCTGTTAACTGGGTTCAGATCACAAGTTGTACGGTGTGATTGGTGTGGCTGGTATGAGTCTTACCCGGGATTCAAAATCCTTCCTTATTGTGTACGCTCGTCCGGGCACAGTATCCTAACTGAGGCTTGGAGGAGGGTCATAGGGGGAGGAGCCAGTGCACACCAGATAGTCCTAAAGCTTTCTTTAGATGTGCCCAGTCTCCTGCGGAGCCGCTATCCCCCTTGGTCCTTACGGAGTCCCCAGCATCCACTACGGACTACGAGAAATAGAATTATCGGTAAGTAAATTCTTATTTTTTATTGCTTTGGCCAACACAATTTAGCTCTTTTCTTTACAGCTTCTTTTCTTTACCTGCTTGCGCCAAGTTTTTCAGATCTGTCTGTCTACTACTTACATTGGTGTTGCAAATAAAGCCTGATGACATCTTAAGAGAGTAATTATAATGATAACAAGAAATCATACATCCAATGCATTTGCTATGATGGTATATAGACGTTAAGCTGTAAATGAGCTGGATGAAGAAGAAATGAGCTACTGTTTCCCTTACACTGAATACATACTCGTATAGACCGTTCTCCTATGATATGAGTGGCCTAGAGAAGATCATTTTGAAGTTATGTTTCCATTTTTATGAGATGACATCCTTTCTCTGCATTCTACATGAACAATATTCTACACATATAAATTATGCTTTGTGTAGAACTGCAGTGATGTTGCTCATTATAAGCATATTAGAAAAGTGGACATTACTGCCAAAATTCAGCATATAATAACATCATTATTTTTATTTTACATGCTAATAAGAAAACAGCACAGTTTTCTTGTTTAGAGACTCATCTATGCAAACATTGTTCTTCATTAATGATCCCTGCTGTGTTCACCCCTACTGTAAATGGACAATGGCCCTCATTCCGAGTTGTTCGCTCGCTAGCTGTTTTTAGCAGCTTTGCACACGCTAAGCCGCCGCCTACTGGGAGTGAATCTTCGCTTTGCAGAATTGCGAACGAAAGATTAGCAGAATTGCGAAAATAAATTTCTTTGCAGTTTCTGAGTAGCTCGGGACTTACTCTGGCACTGCGATCAGTTCAGTCAGTTTCGTTCCTGGTTTGACGTCACAAACACACCCAGCGTTCGCCCAGACACTCCCCCGTTTCTCCATCCATTCCCGTGTTTTTCCCAGAAACGGCAGCGTTTTTCCGCACACACCCATAAAACGGGCAGTTTCCGCCCAGAAACACCCACTTCCTGTCAATCACACTCCGATCACCAGAACGAAGAAATTTCTTTGTTAAGCCGTGAGTAAAATACCAAACTTTTTTGCAAATTTACTTGGCGCAGACGCACTGCGAACATTGCGCATGCGCAGTTTGCGACTAATCGCTCCGTTGCGAAAAACACTAACGAGCGAACAACTCGGAATGAGGGCCCATGATCAAAGCCATTTAATGCATTTTTTTTCATTTGGTAACCTGATTTTTTTAAATTCCTTTCCCCAATATTATTATAATAATCATTGTTATTATTATTAATAATAACCATTATTTATATAACGCATAACTATTACATGGCGCTTTATAGATAATAGTTAGTCATTCACCTCATCTCTGCCCCACCCCATTGCAGATTACAGTCTAAATTCTACTTCCAAATACATAGGGGTTTAATGTTCCGGATTAAAAGTAGAGTTTGAAGAGGGTCTTGTGTACATAAGCCTAAATATGTAATATAGACATGTTTCTGCTTTCGAGCTTGGGTGTACGCCATACAAATATCTAATCACCTTGTCTTCCTGAACACTGCACATTCATTGTTTACTTGTGGTGTTGGCTAAAGCCTCCATGCATTACCTCATACGGCGATTTCCTTTGCTATCCCAGTCTACTAAATGATTAACATAGGATGACAGTTGGTAGATTCATTGTACTATGTTTCTATGGGCCAAAGGTCATTACAGTATGTCTGACTGATTCGTGGGATGGGTAATCTAATGCAGGACTTAGTTCATTGCTTCCTTATGTATCCTTTAATCACCAATTGTAAATTTAGAGGAAATTAGGAAATTTGGTTTTTTTTTTATAGGATTTTGTGAAACACGTGATTACCTTTTACCCATTAGGCCAGTATAATGCCATACAGACCTGCATAGTTGCTCTGTTCTTTCCGGCTTTTTTGATGGGCACACTGCCAGACACTTTTTTTTAACACCATTTAGCTCACCCTGGGCTGGCCCGACTTACAGGAGAAGAGTTTGTAGGTGCCAACTAGCAGAAAGCATTGGGGCAGGGTAGACGTATGATACCTGCACATATCTTGCCAGTATCACTTTTTCTGCTTGGCCTCTTTACTTAGGCGAAGCGGGAAGCACTAGCTCCGAGATGTATTAACAGCTCGGCTGCCGGAGAGGGGGGAGTTAAAACTCTCCCCTCCGGCGACACCGGTCAGCGGCCACAGCGCATCAGCCTAGTGCTGATGCACTGTGTGGCTCCCCCCTCCCTCACTGGGCATGGGCGAGATCTCCCAAATCTCGCCAAATCTCACATGGAGCCCAGAGCTGGCACCCCTCTCAGCCAGGGACTGCGGTGTATGGGCATCGACACCTGCACCTGTCGAAATGGATAGCTGCCCCCGCATATCAGCATGCTATCTTTACTGGGCACACACAGCGGCTGTCATACATGGAGGAGAAGCGGTATAGTGCACATAGCGTACGCTGATACCGCTTCCACCCCATAACAACTTTGCCTACATTTACCCCAATGTGAGCAACAGAAATGCTGACGGTTCGGAGCCTCCCCTGCCAGTAGGAGGATCCTGGCCACCGCCTCCCTCCCGACTCCGGCCCACCCTGAACTAGAGGCTATCATTGCAGCCTCGCAGCCTCCCAATTTCCTACATGCCAAACAGTAAGTAATATGCCACTGGGGGTGGGGGCTGCGTGAGAATGGGCTGATGCTTACTTCCTGTAATAGGGTTTGGCTCACCCCCTTGCCTCTACCCCCCACCATTCTGTACCTCCCCAAACCCCCTCTAGACTACCTCATAATGTTTAATGTTGTCTGGATTTTTGAAAATTTGTGGGGAGAACGCTGAGTTATCCATTATCTTGATGCTATTTATTAATTTCTCTTACGTCCTAGAGGATGCTGGGGACTCCGTAAGGACCATGGGGTATAGACGGGCTCCGCAGGAGATAGGGCACCTAAAAAGAACTTTGACTATGGGTGTGCACTGGCTCCTCCCTCTATGCCCCGCCTCCAGACCTCAGTTAGATCTTGTGCCCAGAGGAGAATGGGTGCACTGCAGAGAGCTCTCCAGAGTTTTCTGTGGAAAAAGAATTTTGTTAGGTTTTTTATTTTCAGGGAGTCCTGTTGGCAACAGGCTCCCTGCATCGTGGGACCGAGGAGAGAGAAGCAGAGCTGGCTTGTCAAGTTGGGCACTGCTTCTAAGGCTACTGGACACCATTAGCTCCAGAGGGAGTCGGAACACAGGTCTCACCTGGGGTTCGTCCCGGAGCCGCGCCGCCGTCCTCCTCACAGATGCCGAAGATAGAAGCCGGATAGAGAATGCAGAAGACATCTTAGGCTGCAGAAGACATCAGATCTTCATGGAGGTAAGGCACGCAGTGGTAAGCTGCGCGCCATTGCTCCCAGTCACACACACACAGAGTAGCACTGAAGGGTGCAGGGCGCAGGGGGGGGGGGCGCCCTGGGCAGCAATAAACCTCACATTTTGGCACAAATACAGTTGGATTAGACTGCGGAGGCAGTAAATCTATGATCCCCCGCCATTTTATTGAAAAATCACTGGGACCGAAGCCCGCCGTCGGGTGGGCGGGGCTTGATCCTCAGCACTAACCAGCGCCATTTTCTCCACAGAAGCTGCATGAGGAAAACGCTGGCTCCCTGGTCTCTCCCCTGCTGAACTCATAGGCTGGAAAAAAGAGGAGCGGGGCACATTAGCGACGCAGTGAGTGGGAATTGGCATATTATATATAAAAAAGCGCTATCTGGACATATTTTTTCCAGTGTTTTTAAGCGCTGGTGTGTGCTAGCATACTCTTTCTCCGTCTCTCCTTAGGACCTGGTTGGGTTTTTGTCCCCTTATAGGTTAATCCCTGTGTGTGTGGGGTGTCGGTACGTGTGTGTCGACATGTCTGAGGCGGAAGGCTTCTCCAAGGAGGAGGTGGAGCAAATGAGTGGTGTGTCCCCGTCGGTTGTGCCGACTCCAGATTGGATGGACATGTGGCATATGTTGAATGCAAGTGTGGCATATTTACATAAAAGGCTTGATAAGGCTGATTTAGGGGGGACATCAGGGGGTCAATCCTCAGATTGGACCGACTCACAGGGCCCGTCGGGGTCTCAAAAGCGTCCCTTAACACAAGACACTACTACCGACATGGATTCTGATTCCAGTGTCGACTATGACGAAGTAAAATTGCACCCTAGGGTGACTAAAACCATTCAGTGTATGATTGTGGCAATAAGGGATGTGTTGCATATTGTGGATGAACCCTCGGTCCCCGACACAAGGGTACACATGTTTAAGGAAAAGAAACAGATTATTAACTTTCCCACATCTCATGAATTAAATGAATTCTTTGGAAAAGCTTGGGAGACTCCGGATAAGAGACCGCAGATCCCCAAAAGAATTTATATGGCATACCCTTTCCCTAAGCAGGACAGGGAGATTTGGGAATCACCCCCCACTGTGGACCAGGCCCTGACGCGCTTGTCCAAGAAGGTGGCGCTACCATCTCCTGACACAGCAGCCCTTAAGGACCCTGCAGATCGCAGGCAAGAAACTACCTTAATGTGTATTTATTCTCATACGGGTGCTGTGCTAAGACCGACAATTGCGTCGGCATGGGTGTGTAGTGCAATTGCAGCTTGGACAGATGAGCTGACAGATCAATTTGATAATATGGATAAGGATACTATATTCCTAACTCTAGCCCATATTAAAGACGCAGTCTTATTTATGAGGGATGCTCAAAGGGACATTGGATTGCTAGCTTCTAGGGCCAATGCCATGTCTGTCTCAGCGAGAAGATCCTTATGGACTTGCCAATGGACGGGTGATGCGGATTCCAAGAAACATATGGAAGTACTACCCTATAAGGGTGATGTATTGTTTGGGGATGGGCTGACGGACCTGGTTTCCACAGCTACAGCAGGTAAATCAAATTTTTTACCATATATTCCCCAACAGCAAAAGAAAGTAACACCCTATCAGATGCAGTCCTTTCGGTCGCACAAGTCCAAAAGAGGTCGGGATCCTCTTTCCTCGCCAGAGGTAAGGGCAGAGGCAAGAGAGCACCTGCTTCGGCAGGTGCCCAGGAACAAAAGTCCTCCCCGGCTGCTCCAAAACCCACAGCATGACGCTGGGGCTCCCCTGAGGGAGTCCGCATCGGTGGGGGCACGTCTTCGACTTTTCAGTCAGGCCTGGGTCAGTTCGGACTTGAATCCCTGGGTGTTGGAAATAGTTTCCCAGGGTTACAAATTGGAATTCGAGGATGTGCCCCCGCGCCGATTTTTCAAATCGGCCCTACCAGCTTCCACATTGGAAAGGGATGTAGTGTTAGCTGCAATTCAAACGCTGTGTATGCAGCAAGTGATAATCAAGGTTCCCCTGCACCAGCAGGGAAGAGGTTACTACTCAACCCTATTTGTGTTCCCGAAACCGGACGGTTCGGTCAGACCTATTTTGAATCTGAAATCCCTAAACCTGTACATAAGAAGATTCAAATCCAAAATGGAATCTCTCAGAGCGATAATAGCCAACATGGAGGAGGGAGTCCCCATATATGCCCCCCATCAGGAATACCCGAGATTCACTGTACAGGATTGTCATTACCAATTTCAGACGTTGCCGTTTGGACTCTCCACGGCCCCGAGGATTTTCACCAAGATAATGGCGGAAATGATGGTGGTCCTGCGCAAGCATGGAGTCACAAATATCCCATACTTGGACGATCTCCTGATAAGAGCGGGAGAAATTGCTGAACAGTGTGGCGCTCTCGTTGAGAGTGCTCCAGCAACACGGTTGGATTCTAAATCTACCGAAGTCACAGTTGATTCCGACAACTCGACTACCGTTCCTAGGTATGATACACGGATACGGAACAAATGAAGGTCTTCCTCCCAATAGAGAAAGCCCAAGACATACAGAACATGGTCAGAGACCTGCTAAAACCGAAAAGGGTGTCAGTTCACCAATGCACTCGAGTTCTGGGGAAAATGGTGGCGGCCTACGAGGCCATTCCCTTCGGAAGGTTTCATGCAAAGACTTTTCAATGGGACCTTCTGGACAAGTGGTCCGGGTCCCATCTGCACTTACATCGGAAAATAACTCTGTCCCCAGGGACCAGAGTGTCCCTCCTGTGGTGGTTGCAAAGTGCTCACCTCCTGGAGGGTCGCTGGTTCGGAATTCAGGATTGGATCCTGGTTACCACGGACGCGAGCCTCCGAGGATGGGGAGCGGTCACACAGGGAAAAAATTTTCAGGGTCTTTGGTCAGACCAGGAGTCCTGTCTACACATCAATGTGTTGGAACTCAGGGCCATTTACAACGGCCTTCGACAAGCGGAGAGCTTTCTTCGAAACCTACCGGTTCTGATTCAATCAGGCAATGTCACAGCAGTGGCTCATGTGAACCGCCAAGGCGGGACAAAAAGCAGAGTCGCGATAGCGGAAGCCACAAGGATCCTTCGCTGGGCGGAAAATCATGTAAGTGCTCTGTCAGCTGTCTTCATTCTGGGAGTGGACAACTGGGAAGCAGACTTCCTCAGCAGACACGATCTCCATCCAGGAGAGTGGGGACTTCATCAAGAAGTCTTTGCAGACGTAACACGTCTTTGGGGAACTCCTCAAATAGACATGATGGTGTCACGCCTCAACAAAAAACTTCAGAGGTACTGCGCCAGGTCTCGGGACCCTCAGGCAATAGCAGTGGACGCTCTGGTAACACCGTGGGTGTTCAAATCGGTCTACGTGTTTCCTCCTCTTCCTCTCATCACAAAAGTGTTGAGGATCATAAGACGAAGAAGAGTACGAACGATACTCGTTGTCCCAGACTGGCCTCGAAGGGCCTGGTACTCGGATCTACAAGAGATGCTCACAGGAGATCCCTGTCCTCTTCCTCTGAGGGAAGACCTGTTGCAGCAGGGGCCCTGTGTATTTCAAGACTTACCGCGGTTACGTTTGACGGCATAGCGGTTGAACGCCGAATCCTAGCGAAAATGGGGATTCCGGAAGAGGTCATCCCTACTTTAATAAAGGCTAGAAAGGAGGTGACGATAAAACATTATCACCGTATCTGGCGAAAGTATGTGTCACGGTGTGAGACCAAGAATGCACCTACAGAAGATTTTCATCTGGGTCGTCTTCTTCACTTCCTACAGACAGGAGTGGATATGGGCCTGAAATTAGGCTCTGTTAAAGTACAGATTTCGGCCCTTTCGATTTTCTTTCAGAAGGAATTGGCTTCTCTTCCAGAAGTCCAGACGTTTGTAAAGGGAGTGCTGCACATCCAGCCCCCTTTTGTGCCTCCAGTGGCACCATGGGACCTGAACGTGGTGTTGCAGTTCCTAAAATCACACTGGTTTGAACCGCTTAACAAGGTTGAGTTGAAATTTCTTACCTGGAAGGTGGTCATGTTGTTGGCCTTAGCATCAGCAAGGCGAGTGTCAGAATTGGCGGCTTTGTCACACAAGAGCCCCTACTTGATTTTTCATGTGGATCGAGCTGAATTGAGGACACGTCCACAATTTTTGCCTAAAGTGGTTTCTTCGTTCCATATGAATCAACCTATTGTGGTGCCTGTGGCTACAAGTGACCTGGAGGATTCCAGATCCCTGGACGTAGTCAGGGCCTTAAAGATTTATGTAGGCAGGACGGCTAGAATTAGGAAAACAGAGGCTCTGTTTGTCCTGTATGCGGCCAATAAGATTGGCGCTCCTGCTTTGAAGCAGACTATTGCTCGCTGGATCTGTAATACGGTTCAGCAGGCTCACTCTACGGCTGGATTGCCGGTACCCAATTCGGTTAAGGCCCATTCCACTAGGAAGGTGGGCTCTTCTTGGGCGGCTGCCCGAGGCGTCTTGGCATTACAACTTTGCTGAGCGGCGACTTGGTCGGGGTCAAACACTTTTGCTAAATTCTACAAGTTTGATACCCTGGCTGATGAGGACCTAGCGTTTGGTCAGTCGGTGCTGCAGAGTCATACGCACTCTCCCGCCCAATTGGATGCTTTGGTATAAACCCCATGGTCCTTACGGAGTCCCCAGCATCCTCTAGGACGTAAGAGAAAATAAGATTTTAAACCTACCGGGTTATCTATTTCTCCTAGTCCGTAGAGGAAGCTGGGCGCCCGTCCCAGTGCGGAAACTCTGCAAGACTTGTATATAGTTGTTGCTTACATAAGGGTTATGTTACAGTTGACATCGGTCTTGGACCGTTACTGTCGGTTGTTCATACTGTTAACTGGTTATGTATGTTCCAGGTTACATGGTATGATTGGTGTGGGCTGGTATGAATCTTGCCCTTGGATTGCTAAATCCTTCCTTGTATTGTCCATCTCCTCTGGGCACAGTTCTCTAACTGAGGTCTGGAGGAGGGGCATAGAGGGAGGAGCCAGTGCACACCCATAGTCAAAGTTCTTTTTAGGTGCCCTATCTCCTGCGGAGCCCGTCTATACCCCATGGTCCTTACGGAGTCCCCAGCATCCTCTACGGACTAGGAGAAATAGATTTACCGGTAGGTTTAAAATCTTATTTTTTCACGTATTGTCAGGTATTATCTGCCGGTATTTGTGCCAACCTGTGGCGGCTGCTGGGGGTCCGTTCTGCAGGTGAGAGATATCGCTATGGTTCGGAGATCTAGTGCATGGCCAGTGGAGCCGGCCTGGAGTGATGCGCTGTGTTTCTGGCAGGGATTGACGGAGGAGGGAGATTTTACTCCACCACTCTGGCAGGCGAGATGTTAGCATATCTCGTCAGTATTGCTTACTGCTTCGCATCAGTAAAGAGGAGAAGCAGGAAGACCTATAGCGGCATGATAAGTGCCACTATAATACATTAACTCTCCATTGACCACTCTGCACTCGCTTTCAGCCACTGTAAGGAAATAGGTCAACAAGGGTCCAAAAGACAATGCTGCTTCTCTTGTCATTAACATAGAAAAACACTAGTCAAAGCATGTTTTTTTAATACCAATATGTAAGGAGTCTGAAGAGATTGAACTTTTAACAGTTTGCTACCCCATGTGAATGTCAATGTTTGCAAATATATGTTGTACATTGTGCTTTAGTAAGCACCTAGACACAGAATTGGCTTCCTGAGACTGGTGCTATAAAAGTGGTGATTACAGTTTGCATTACACATAAGCTATAAAGTGACAGAGCAGTGAATGCATTTAAAAAAAAAAAATCTGTCTTGTGCCACTGTTGTACTGTAACTACTGAGGGAGTGGTCTGTTCCATGTGTCATCTATCCCTGTGGGGAGTTCCCTGAGCTCTCTTCACACTACAGAGCAAGCACTCGGGTATCGGCTCCAGCAGCTCTGACTGGCTTTAGAGCTTGGATACCTGCCTGAAGTTTAGATTGGGAGCCGGATCAGCCAAATCACAGTGTTTATCTTTTCTGCTTTCTGTGGATCACAAATATTCATTGACGTGCGCATTGAGATTCCTTGGGAAATCCTTATCTTTATATGATGGACTACTATGAGTTTTGCTTCTTGGAAAGCAGGTGTGAATACTGGTGATAAAACAACGTTTTTGCTGATGTGGAAAGTGCTCGATTGCATCGTGTGGCGGAGAAGGTTCTACTCCACAATGCTATAAGGTGCTTGGATCAGACCAATTCTTACTTTAAAGGATGGAAGGGGGCTCAGTAAAGAGTTGATGTTGTAGTCTGTATAAGTAATATGTGTCCAGGTTGTTTTCCCTTATTCCATTCCAAAATTATGCTGGGGAGATCCATTCCAAGATGACTTCTTATGTCACCATCATGTACCACAGCCATTAGACAGGTGAATCAGATTCCTGTGCAAAGGAAACATGAAGAAAGAGGCAAGGTCTTTCAGCTTTAGGTCCAAGAAAAGCCCTCAGCGTTCCTTCTCTCGTCCTGTGAGCTGGATACATTTCTCCTCCTTGTCTCAGAGAACTAAGAAGTTATTTCGTAGTGATGGAGAACTTTCTACAAGCAGACAGAAGGCTGACAATGAGCCTGATACTCGGGGGTGTCGAAGACACACTGCTAAAGGTATTGTTAAAGAAGAATTACTAATGATGCTAAATAGCATGCATTGCTGTTCTAGTCCTCTATGTAGCACACCTCAGTGGCAAATACAGCATACCTGTGTCATCTCATCACAATAATCCCAATATTGATCTATGGGAATCATGGGACATTCGTTTAGGATATTAGTGGGCGATGCAATCAATTTGCCAGCTGTCGGGATCCCGGCGGTCAGGATACCAACGCCAGAATCCTGGCGGCCGATAATGCCGACAGCTGGCGCACAGGAGTTATTCCCACTCGTTGGTGTCCACGACACCCATAGAGTGAGAATAGAACCTGTGGTGAGCACAGCGAACCCGCAAGGGAACTCTTTGCGCTTGCCCTGCTGCCGGCATTCTGGCGGGTGGGATGCCGCTGCCGGCATCTTGACAGCCGGCATCCCGCCCGCTGGTAAATAGTATATATTCCATTAGTGGCATTGTTACTAACATTTATTTATAGTCAACCAACATTAAAAAAAAAAAAAAAACTGTACTTTATAAAATAGTTAACAGGAATATCCACCTATAATGATGAGCTTTTGATACTGTTGCTTTGAAATTTGTATAATGTAATTATCAAGCTATAATTGTATGAGCAGTTTGTGTTGCATTACTTTTTTGTTTTGTTTACTATTACTACTCACTGTAGGTGATATAATCTCTGCAGCAATCCATTGCCTTGGTCTGTTATCCTCTCATACCACTGAAATCAATACCATTGGTGCATGACATAATGACAGTGGTGTGTTTGATGTCATTAGCACATGGTATGATGTAATTGGAGAGTGACTCAATCCTGAGGTCCAGACCTCCTACAGCTGGCATGGTGGAAGCTGCACAAAACGTAAAGTTTGCTTCTAGGGATAGCATTCCTCTGTAACATATCCAAGCATACAATGCCTTTATTTCTCCTTATTCATTCTCTTTGTATAGTCACTGACAACCATGTGTCTGGATCACTCTTATTGTATGTAGCACTGTACAGAGGGCACCGTTTCACTGTATGGGCCAAGAACAAGGCCATGTCTAGACCTTAAGCGCCCTACACACTTGCCGATGCATTTAATTTGGACTATGATCGATCTGAATGATGATCGATCATCGTCCAAATTGACTTGCATTGCAAAGCGACGGAGAACCAATGATGAACGACCGCGGGCCGCGCATCGTTCATCGTTGGTGCATACACACTGAGCGATATGAACGATTTGTCGTTCATTACTGAACAAGATGAATCAAGTGTGTAGGGTGCGTAAGTGGATTCTATATTGCAGTTTAGGCAGTAAAGGCAGTTTAGGCATAGTTTAGGCAGTAAAACAATGAGGCAGACTGAGATGACTGTGGGGGTGATGGTGATGACACCTGAAAACAATGACTGAATAAAGCTCATTTAATTGAATCACCTATGTATCTCAGAGTAGTTATCCCAGTGCAGCCTTTTCTGTTGATGCTAGGGAGCACCTTGTGATGCATTCAATGTAGTATGTATATGTGTGTGTGTGTGTGTATATATATAAGAGCAAAAATGACAGCACTCAAAACCATAGTACAGAATGAATAGATGGTGCAAGGCAGTAAAATAACATAAAGGCACTCGCTTTTCCAGCTCATTGGAAAAAGCAAAATAAGCCAGCACTCACGGTTTAGATGAGAAAACGAAGAAGACCTGTATTGGTTGAAAACAGCTGTTGGGCTGTGCCTGTATGTACACTTGTCGCCTTGATATGGAATAATTCTTAGTTTTCTCATCTAAACCGTGAGTGCTGGCTTGTTTTGCTTTTTCCAATGAGCTGGAAAAGCGAGTTCCTTTTTATATATATATATATATATATATATATATATATATATATAGTAAAAAGGGATAGGATATTTAAGATTGACCACTGATGTCATAAATTCGAAAATTCGTTAACAGACCAATAGCAATTTGTTTTTGTAAAATGTCAAATATTAATTTATTAACAACACGGAGAACATATTCGCACACAGAGTGATTATAAAAAGGAAGGGTAAAATTTTCCCAAACAGACATTATAAAAACAATATAAAAAATATATATATTCTTTGGCACAAGAAAAATATATAAAAGCGACATAAAAGTTCAGGTATATTCAGAGAATCACCTTATATTATTCAGAGAGTCCCCTATGAGATATATATATATAGATATATATATATATATATATATATATATATATAGATAGATAGATAGATAGATAGATAGATAGATACACTGCTCAAAAAAATAAAGGGAACACTAAAATAACACATCCTAGATCTGAATGAATTAAATATTCTTATTAAATACTTTGTTCTTTACATAGTTGAATGTGCTGACAACAAAATCACACAAAAATTATCAATGGAAATCAAATTTGTTAACCCATGGAGGTCTGGATTTGGAGTCACACTCAAAATTAAAGTGGAAAAACACACTACAGGCTGATCCAACTTTGATGTAATGTCCTTAAAACAAGTCAAAATGAGGCTCAGTAGTGTGTGTGGCCTCCACGTACCTGTATGACCTCCCTACAACGCCTGGACATGCTCCTGATGAGGTGGCGGATGGTCTTCTGAGGGATCTCCTCCCAGACCTGGACTAAAGCATCCGCCAAATCCTGGACAGTCTGTGGTGCAACATGGCGTTGGTGGATGGAGCGAGACATGATGTCCCAGATGTGCTCAATTGGATTCAGGTCTGGGGAACGAGCGGGCCAGTCCATAGCATCAATGCCTTCGTCTTGCAGGAACTGCTGACACACTCCAGCCACATGAGGTCTAGCATTGTCTTGCATTAGGAGGAACCCAGGGCCAACCGCACCAGCATATGGTCTCACAAGGGGTCTGAGGATCTCATCTCGG
Source organism: Pseudophryne corroboree (assembly GCF_028390025.1). Taxonomy (NCBI): domain Eukaryota; kingdom Metazoa; phylum Chordata; class Amphibia; order Anura; family Myobatrachidae; genus Pseudophryne; species Pseudophryne corroboree. The sequence goes on along the minus strand of NC_086447.1, from coordinate 563,456,298 downwards.
TACCTAATGGCAGTCAGGCTACTTCTGGCGAGCATTTAAGGGCTGTGCGGCCCCCCAAAGCAATGCCACCCCACACCATTACTGACCCACTGCCAAACCGGTCATGGTGGAGGATGTTGCAGGCAGCAGACCGTTCTCCTTGGCGTCTCCAGACTCTGTCACATGTGCTCAGTGAGAACCTGCTTTCATCTGTGAAGAGCACAGGGCGCCAGTGGCGAATTTGCCAGTCTTGGTGTTCTCTGGCAAATGCCAAACGTCCTGCACGGTGTTGGGCTGTAAGCACAACCCCCACCTGTGGACGTCGGGCCCTCATACCACCCTCATGGAGTCTGTTTCTGATCGTTTGAGTAGACACATGCACATTTGTGGCTTACTGGAGGTCATTTTGCAGGGCTCTGGCAGTGCTCCTCCTGTTCCTCCTTGCACAAAGGCGGAGGTAGTGGCCCTGCTGCTGGGTTGTTGCCCTCCTCCACGTCTCCTGATGTACTGGCCTATCTCCTGGTAGTGCCTCCATGCTCTGGACACTATGCTGACATACACAGCAAACCTTCTTGCCACAGCTCGCATTGATGTGCCATCCTCGATGAGCTGCACTACCTGAGCCACTTGTGTGGGTTGTAGACTCCGTCTCATGCTACCACTAGAGTGAAAGCACTGCCAGCTTTCAAAAGTGACCAAAACATCAGCCAGAAAGCATAGGAGCTGAGAAGTGGTCTGTGGTCACCACCTGCAGAACAACTCCTTTATTGGGGGTGTCTTGCTAATTGACTATAATTTCCACCTGTTGACTATTCCATTTGCACAACAGCATGTGAAATTGATTGTCAATCAGTGTTGCTTCCTAAGTGGACAGTTTGATTTAACAAAAGTCTGATTGACTTGGAGTTACATTGTGTTGTTTAAGTGTTCTTTTTATTTTTTTGAGCGGTGTATATATGTGTGTGTGTGTGTGTGTGTGTGTGTGTGTGTGTGTGTGTGTGTGTGTGTATATATATATATATTTTATTATTATTAGGGGTGTGGCGGCAGAATTGAGTAATTTCTCAACTATGAATTCTAGAATTCAAACTCAAAAGAGGTAAATGCTGCAAAATATTATAATTTGTCCCATGACATCTTGAAGAATACAATATTTATTATATATATTTAAAAACAACCAAATACTTTTATCATGCAAACAAAAGTAAAGTTAATAATACAAGATTTACATCTATTTTTACGTTATGCTTAATGTTAATTATCCTTTTTTCAAAGAAGCCCGTCTAGTAACAACAACATCTAATTTTATCATCTCCCCAATTTCATTTTCACACTTCAACGGCATCAGGCTGTCTAGTCTTTCATCACTCATTGTGGTTCTCAGTACATTTTTTACAAACTGATTGCCCTGTTGTTGGATGAATCTCCATATGCTGCTGTCAGGATTAATCTAATGGGAATGCAGTTCCATGCAAGGTACCGCGGCTGTGAATAGATTGGCCAGTTATAGTAGTGCCAACTTTGTAAGCTTTCTCATGCACCATAGAGGCGTCCTTCTGGAATACTACATTGCGTCAATCGCGTACAATTGAATTGCCCCTATCAAACATACTAGGGCTGATGCAGAGTGACCACTATGCCAGGTTGCATTAATTCACACAGCAGACAAAGCACACAAATGTGCTTTTGCAGACCCGCACGTATTTTGCTTGCAACTAACCTTATGAACATAGAGTCAGAACAGGGTTGGGTCAGGAAGAGGCTTTATCACATAGGCAAAGTTCAGTGAGAGCGTGTTCAAGTAAATGTGGCTGATGCAGGTCAGCAATTATGTTCATATGCGCTTGTTAGGAGGTGTATATTTTGCACCTGCTATAGCGCATCTGTAAGGGAACGCTGATGATAATGATGGCTTGAACTAAACTGCATATACACTTCAAAGGAGGCTGTGCATCTTGAAATGTATGCAGCTTAACAAATGTGCAGATATATATTTGGGTGATTCTCCAGAAAGTGAACATAAAGTCTTGTGCATCACACGCATTTAATTTTTTTCCTTTCCTTTTAAACTGGTCTGTTAAGAAATTGTTGTTATCTGAAAACTTACTTGCTAAGTAGCAATGCCTTACCCTATAACTTAATACCCACTAAAATCTTAGTATTTTTGAGAAGTATGTCATTTAAATTTGTGTAGCTGTCCCGTGCATCACGGAGAATTGCCCACTTGTGAGTAATTTACGCATACCTCCCAACATATGGGAGTAACAAATCGAGACCTTGCACGCCCCAAAAAGGGGTATGGCCTCGTAGGAAGGGCCGTGGCCTCTTGGGACTCCCCCTGCTTCCATCACTCTGGGAGCGTATCCAGCATGAGAGTGTTTCCACCAACTTTCCTGGGATGGCGGGATAGTCCCTGAAAAAGCGTAACAGTCTAGCCCAAAATGGAAGAGTTGAGTGGTATGATTTATGCCCCTTTATAGGGGTGGTCTTCTGTATGCCGAATGTCGGGATCCCGGCGCTGGAATCCCGACACCCGGCATACCGACAACTATTCTCCCTCGTGGGGGTCCTCGACCCACCTGGAGGGAGAACAAAATAGTGTGGCGCGCGTAGCGCGCCACAGTGCCCGCAGCGTGGCGAGCGCAGCGAGCCCGCAAGGGGCTCCTTTGCGCTCACCATGCTGTCGGTATGCCGGTAGCCGGGAGCCCGAGCGCCGGCATACTGTACTACACCCCTTTATAGTAGTAACTTAAACATAAATTCTCCTTTTGTCGAGAGCCTGTTGGTAAAAGATGAGCATTTTGATTTTCCCAACTACGGATTCAAATTCCCAATGTCTGAACTTCACCAAACATTGGGAAGGGGGGAGCAACCTCCTTACCCCCAATTAGCTACACCCCTGCATGGCACAGGTAAAGGTGTAGATGTTGTGTCCTCCGTGATTCCAATGCATGTGTCTCCTTACTTGCTCGAAATCCCATCTAATTGGGATAAGGTGTCCCTTTTCTGTGCTGGTGCAGGCTATTTCATAGATGTGCTAAGTGCCAGGAATATCATCTTGAAGAACCATTTTGCCTCACCATCCCACCCTTTACTGTAGTTCTACTTTCTGCAGAATTTGTAGTCTACGAATAGAATTGGAATGTAAAACCATTCAGCTTGGTTATGTATATACAGTAGGCTATAATAAGGTAAAACACTGGGTGTAACAATTAAGGGCAAATTCCAGCTGACAAATGTGTGACATTCCACGTTCATATGCTGAATGGTAAGAATTTCTGTGGATCAGTTGAGAAAAGTGACCCCATCTCTGCATGTGAGCTACCTGGAGAGGTTGCACTAGGTTATTATGCAGTGCATCAAGCCCAAGCCGTACAGAACAACGGAGTGTTATGTCTGTACTTAAAGTTGCTGTGTAAACAAAGCGCTGATTGCTGGCTGTAATGTGTACAGAGTAAATAAAAGGCTCACTGCATAGTGCATACACCAACCCCAGAGCTGACCATACTTGCTATTTTTACATTTATAACACTCAAAATAAGCCCACATTCAACATCTACTAGGCCATAGCATGGAAAAGCAAATAACCAGCTTTTAAGTGATTGTTAAATTCTACTTAACTTTTTAAGTGCTCATATTTTGTGAGTTAATGCGAAGTCAGTCAGGTTGTCTGCAGGGGAGAGCTGGCAACATTGTACTTACGGGGTGAGAATAAAGCTGGATACACACTTTTGCCATAACTAAGCTGATCAGGAAACACAGTGCGGTGTCCCCGAACACATGTGCTAGAAATAGCTTAGTGTGTACAGGTTTCTATGGGATCAGGAGGGCGGATCCGATAAATATTAACAGCACATAAGATGAAATCTCCCCATCTTGGACGTTGCAGGAGCATTATAAGCCATTTATTGGCTAATGCTTCTGCAATGGACCTGCATACACAATACATTCGTCAGCCCGTTCACCCAATATCAGTGATAAGGCCATGGATTGCATAGGTGTATACCCCGTTATAAGCTCATGGATGCTGCTGATGTACTTTGGGAAGAAATATAGCAGTTGTAGCTTATTGTGCGCCAGCAGTTGTGTCATTTGGAAGGGTAATCATGCACAGAAAATCATATCTGCAAATGCAATTGTGTACATCGCTGAATTAAGCCCAGGGTGTGGTGTGATTGAGGTAACACTGAGAATCCTTAATACTAAATTCCACAGGCAAACCTGCACATATTTGCGGCCAAATGACGAAGTAGCCATAGTTGAACATTTTTCTCATTGCTACTAATAACAATTATCAATTAAATATGCACACTCATGCATCTTTATTCATTCTGCGGTTTTAACTGAGCAGGTACAGTACTTTATGCTAAAACTCAAGAATGAATAAAGATGCATTAAAACAAAGAGCACCATTGTTTTTCTTATGAATTTCTGCATCTGTTTGATATGTCACATGACTACCTTCCCAATTAATAAAATTGAGTTGCATCCAAGATGACCAACATCAAGATGGCCGCCATACTGGTGACATACCCTTAAAAGTTTTCCCTCACTCCCATAGCATATATATTAATATTAGATTAATTAAGATTAATATATCTTTACTTGTTTAATTTTTATAATGGTGTTTAGTTTCTACACCTATAGACCAAGGGTGTTTCCACACTTTATATATAATATATATTATGGTCTCATTGCTCACTTTAATGTTGTTACCATGATGATTGACATGGTGATTGTTAATTCTTTAATACCTACAGCAATCATTGCTATGGGGGAGATGTTTAAAACCTTGCCCATAGCAACCAGATTCTATCACATACATAGTACATTCTACAAAATGATATATGGAAGCTCATGGGTTGCTATGGGCAACTTCTTTGCTTGTCATCTGTAGAAGGTTTGCTACATCTCCATCCATCTTATGTGTGTGTGTGTGTGTGTGTGTGTGTGTGTGTGTGTGTGTGTGTGTGTGTGTGTATATATATATATATATATATATATATATATATACACACACACACACATATGGCACCCACATGGTATGTTGATATATATCCTTTTCCAGTGAGCTGTAAATGACTAAACGTTTACTATAATTCAGTCTGCTACTTTTTACTTTTGATGCATTTGTAGCTTTAATATGTATTAATAAAATGGTATTGTCAAAACCATCAATGGCAAGACTTGTAAGCTGTAAATAAGGATCTTCTATATAATTATATAATGTAATTTGCTAAATATGGCTTCTTAGAGCTCTCCAAAACCACTCATGGTTAAGATTGTAATGCTTTACCTCACTGAGCGGGATGTCTTTGTGAATGTGGCTTTGAAGTGTTGGCAACTGTCTAAAGACAAACACAGAAAGTCTTCCTGCACTCACCCTGACAAGCAGCTGATGAGTTATGGCTGCAGCACAGTAAGTCACTTGAAGGTATTTTAAAAACAAAAAGCAGAATTATGTATTTGGAAACTAATTCTAATTTTTATATAAACCTTAATTTCTTTTATTATGTGTTTTTTTTTTTTTTTTTGCTGAAGACAGATGATTTTAGGGCTCACATTACAGGTGTCTGAAGTCTACCTTGGCGCCTTTTACCTGTTATGATAAAAAAAAAAAAAAAAAAAAAAAGATTCCTGCATTGACTAGCATGTGTTACTTGTTTATGTGGTCACCCGAGGTGTTGACATTCGGTTTTTATTGCCTATTGTCTGCTGGCAAAAAAAATAAACCCTAATATGTTTCTGTATCCATGTTATAGGGCAGAGTATCCCAAACTCCGCTATTACAGCCCAGGTTCTAAGAATATCCATGCTCGAGTCCAGATGGTTAAATCAAATTGGTTGAGGCACTAATTAAGTCACCTGTGCTCAAACATGGATATCCTTAAAAGTTGGACTGTAAATGACAGAGTTTGTGAACCTCCGTTATAGCGAATGTATTGTAGATCCATTGGGGCAGGGGCGTTTTTACAGAGGGGGGGGGGCTCGTGTGTGCAGACTCACAGCGGTGTAGGCACTGGCATTGTACCGGTCTCCGGAAACATGGTGCCCGCCATGTTCTGGAGACTAAATTACTACTGCGCATGCATGGCGGCCATTGTACCGGCTATATTTCTTCACCGTGTCTGGAGCTCTGATGCAGGACTCCAGAGGGTAAGTAATAAAACATGGGTGCAATGTGTTCGGTGTGGACCCCTCTGGATACCGCACACATAGAAACACCAATGCACTGGGGGCAAGGACTGACGTGAAAATTAAAATATTCTCTGCTGCATAATATGATTACACTTTATACATAACAGTTAATAAATAAAATAAATGATATAGCTGTGCATCCAATGTGAGTAATGATTGCCGTTTGGATGGTAACCTTCAATATTTTTCCCCAATATACTGTACTCCTTGTTTCATGCACAGGTCCATGCATCTCCCCTGTGCTAAATGTATTAGCTCTATGTTTTCTAGTTTCATAGACCTATTAAACCTATTCATTGTTTGAGCTGGGTGTGGTATGTTAGATAGATTTGACTTAGGTCGACAGTGTCTAGGTCGACCACTATTAGTCAACAGTAAGTAGGTCGACATGGTTTCTAGGTCGACATGTACTAGGTCGACATGAGGTATTTTTTCACTTTTTTTGGTGTCGTTTTCTCTGTACTGTGACTGGGAACCCCAATTAGCGCACCGTGTCCCTTCGCATGGATTGCTTAGCTCGCCATGCTTCGGGCAAGGTACCTCCGCTACCGCTGCGCTTGGCACAGGTTACTATTACCAATTTTAGTCCACGTGGATCGTAAAGTATGAAAAAGTTCAAATTTTTTTTAAAAATTGTGAAAAACTCATGTCGACCTCCTAAGTCTTGTCGACCTAGAGACCGGATCCCGTTTGAGCTAGCCTGAGATATCATCAAATGCAATCTTTAGTCAGAGTAATAGAGCAATAAATAATAATAGTTGTTATTATTATTATTATCATTATTATTTTCATCTAGGGTTTATAAATGAGCAATATTGTGCTTCGTGGTGTACAGTAGTAGAAGGGGCACTGACATTAGTTCTAGCTAAATGAAATGGTAAAAAGGGCCCTACCTGTTATAACTTATGTCAGACATCTGCCAAACCGAGTGCACAGTTGTAGTATATAAAAGGAAGTGATCAATAACATATATCTTGTTTATTTCTGTATTGTTTTAGTATGATCAATGTTTTCGATGTACTAAACTATAAAATACACATTTATCTACAAACTGTTGAAAATTCTGTAAGCACGTGTTTTAACATCAGCCCTCACTCTCCTTACTAATGCTTGCTGTTGCTGCTTGTCTGGCTGAGACAGGTAAGGCAGCCAGCGGCACTCAGATAACATGGAAAACAGAGGCTTTATCATTTACATGTTCTCCTTAGTTTATTTTTACTGCACATGTATTTGGCAGTGCAGTCATCATCTAGTCACCACTCCCATCTTTCCTCTTGCCCTACAGGAATTACAGAGCTGTGTTCATGCAAATACTAGGCTAGACACATCTGTAAATCATTGCTGCGGGGTTAGGTGTGTCATTGTATAATATTCTACTCGTGTCAGGGCGTTTATACACTGGCGTAATAATTTGTAATTGCTCATTTGAATCTGAGGGATTGATGGGAAACATGGTGATTTGATGTGTACTGTATATGCTTTGTATGATACTCTCAGCTTAGAATTTCATATATTTACAGCAGAGCTAGGCAGAGGTACACCAGGCTGTGCTTTACGCTGGAATGGGGTGTTCCCTGTCAGTATCTTGCACAATTTGTACACTGTGTGGGGGAGTTTGTAATACAGGTTGAGTATCCCATATATCCAAATATTCCGAAATACAGACTTTTTTGAGTGAGAGTGAGATAGTGAAACCTTTGTTTTTTGATGGCTCATTGTACACAAACTTTGTTTAATACACAGAATTATTAAAAATATTGTATTAAATGACATTCAGGCTGTGTATATAAGGTGTATATGAAACATAAATGAATTGTGTGAATGTAGACACACTTTGTTTAATGCACAAAGTTATAAAAAATATTGGTTGAAATGACCTTCAGGCTGTGTGTATAAGGTGTATATGTAACATAAATGCATCCTGTGCTTAGACTTAGGTCCCATCACCATGATATCTCATTATGGTATGCAGTTATTCCAAAATACGGAAAAATCCCATATCCAAAATACCTCTGGTCCCAAGCATTTTGGATAAGGGAGACTCAACCTGTATATCTGCTTCATCATTCTGTTGCTTTCAGCATGGAAATACCATCTATCATTCTGCTTCTCATCGAGATGTTATTTTATTTTACCCTTTCTTATAACCTAAAGTTTTCAGTTTGTCTCCGATAGCTGATACCATCATTTGATAGCAATTGCCAGCTCTTTCCATTGGAGAGAGCCGGCAATTGCTATCAGAGTGCCAAAAGGGATTTATGCAGATCCCTCCACTTGATTTGTAGCTCCTATATACACATTCTGAGGAGCACTGGTTACATTTAGTGTAACAGGAACACTGGTTACAGTCAAAGTATTGTCTACTCTCTTGTCATGGCTGGGAGGCCCCAATGACCTGTTGAAGCGTCATCGTATCCCTGCCCCCCACTGTACAATGCCTGTCATTTTGGCATTGTATAATGGGGGCGTGGCCACGATGACACACTGAACACCACGCCCCCTGTGCTATCTTTTTTTTTTAACTTAGTCACGCCCCTATGCTGCATCACGCCCACTCGCATCGCCCCCTGAAAGTACCAAGCTGGCTGCCAGAATGACGGCAACCCTGGTGTAACAGGGACACTGAATACAGTCAGTGTAATCTTTTCCAGTTAATTCTACTGTAAAACTACAGTGTTTTGCATTCACTGGACAGCTGCTTATTGGAGCAATATCCCAGCATGACTACATTGATAAATGGCCTGAAAAAACACATTCCAAATAGATTAAATATGCAGATATTTCGAAGCCAACCACTGCCACCAATGAAAAAATAAGAATTTACTTACCGATAATTCTATTTCTCATAGTCCGTAGTGGATGCTGGGGACTCCGAAAGGACCATGGGGAATAGCGGCTCCGCAGGAGACTGGGCACAAAGTAAAAGCTTTAGGACTAGCTGGTGTGCACTGGCTCCTCCCCCCATGACCCTCCTCCAAGCCTCAGTTAGGATACTGTGCCCGGACGAGCATACACAATAAGGAAGGATTTTGAATCCCGGGTAAGACTCATTACCAGCCACACCAATCACACCGTACAATTTGTGATCTGAACCCAGTTAACAGCATGATAACAGAAGGAGCCTCTGAAAAGATGGCTCACAACAACAATAACCCGATTTTTGTAACAATAACTATGTACAAGTAATGCAGACAATCCGCACTTGGGATGGGCGCCCAGCATCCACTACGGACTATGAGAAATAGAATTATCGGTAAGTAAATTCTTATTTTCTCTAACGTCCTAGTGGATGCTGGGGACTCCGAAAGGACCATGGGGATTATACCAAAGCTCCCAAACGGGCGGGAGAGTGCGGATGACTCTGCAGCACCGAATGAGAGAACTCCAGGTCCTCCTCAGCCAGGGTATCAAATTTGTAGAATTTAGCAAACGTGTGTGCCCCTGACCAAGTAGCTGCTCGGCAAAGTTGTAAAGCCGAGACCCCTCGGGCAGCCGCCCAAGATGAGCCCACTTTCCGTGTGGAATGGGCTTTTACAGATTTTGGCAGTGGCAGGCCTGCCACAGAATGTGCAAGCTGAATTGTGCATACAGGATAAACAGCGAGTCAGATTTTCTGACTCCAGCCGTCCTGGAAACATATATTTTCAGGGCCCTGACTACGTCCAGCAACTTGGAATCCTCCAAGTCCCTAGTAGCCGCAGGCACCACGATAGGTTGGTTTAAGTGAAATGCTGAAACCACCTTAGGGAGAAATTGAGGACGAGTCCTCAATTCTGCCCTGTCCGTATGAAAAATTAGGTAAGGGCTTTTATAGGATAAAGCCGCCAATTCTGATACACGCCTGGCTGAAGCCAGGGCTAACAGCATTACCACTTTCCAAGTGAGATATTTCAAGTCCACAGTGGTGAGTGGTTCAAACCAATGTGATTTTAGGAATCCCAACACTACATTGAGATCCCAAGGTGCCACTGGAGGCACAAAAGGAGGCTGTATATGCAGTACTCCCTTGACAAACGTCTGAACTTCAGGTACAGAAGCTAGTTCTTTTTGGAAGAATATCGACAGGGCCGAAATTTGAACCTTAATGGACCCTAATTTGAGGCCCATAGACAGTCCTGTTTGCAGGAAATGCAGGAATCGACCCAGTTGAAATTCCTCCGTAGGGGCCTTCCTGGCCTCGCACCACGCAACATATTTACGCCAAATACGGTGATAATGTTGTACGGTTACATCCTTCCTGGCTTTGATCAGGGTAGGGATGACTTCATCCGGAATGCCTTTTTCCTTCAGGATCCGGCGTTCAACCGCCATGCCGTCAAACGCAGCCGCGGTAAGTCTTGGAACAGACATGGTCCCTGCTGGAGCAGGTCCTGTCTTAGAGGTAGAGGCCACGGGTCTTCCGTGAGCATCTCTTGAATTTCCGGGTACCAAGTCCTTCTTGGCCAATCCGGAGCCACGAGTATAGTCTTTACTCCTCTCCTTCTTATGATTCTCAGTACTTTTGGTATGAGAGGAAGAGGAGGGAACACATACACTGACCGGTACACCTACGGTGTTACCAGAGCGTCCACAGCTATTGCCTGAGGGTCCCTTGACCTGGAACAATATCTGTCCAGTTTTTTGTTGAGGCGAGACGCCATCATGTCCACCTTTGGTTTTTCCCAACGGTTTACAATCATGTGGAAGACTTCTGGGTGAAGTCCCCACTCCCCCGGGTGAAGATCGTGTCTGCTGAGGAAGTCTGCTTCCCAGTTGTCCACTCCCGGAATGAACACTGCTGACAGTGCTATCACATGATTTTCCGCCCAGCGAAGAATCCTTGCCACTTCCGTCATTGCCCTCCTGCTTCTTGTGCCGCCCTGTCTGTTTACGTGGGCGACTGCCGTGATGTTGTCCGACTGGATCAATACTGGCTGACCCTGAAGCAGAGGCCTTGCCTGACTTAGGGCATTGTAAATGGCCCTTAGTTCCAGGATATTTATGTGAAGTGACGTTTCCATGCTTGACCACAAGCCCTGGAAATTTTTTCCCTGTGTGAGTGCTCCCCAGCCTCTCAGGCTGGCATCCGTGGTCACCAGGACCCAATCCTGAATGCCGAATCTGCGGCCCTCTAGGAGATGAGCACTCTGTAACCACCACAGGAGAGACACCCTTGTCCTTGGAGACAGGGTTATCCGCTGATGCATTTGAAGATGCGATCCGGACCATTTGTCTAGCAGATCCAACTGAAAAGTTCTTGCGTGGAATCTGCCGAATGGAATCGCTTCGTAAGAAGCCACCATCTTTCCCAGGACCCTTGTGCACTGATGCACTGACACCTGGCCTGGTCTTAGGAGTTTCCTGACTAGGTCGGATAACTCCCTGGCTTTCTCTTCCGGGAGAAACACCTTTTTCTGTACTGTGTCCAGAATCATCCCTAGGAACAGCAGACGTGTCGTCGGAATCAGCTGCGATTTTGGAATATTTAGAATCCATCCGTGCTGTCGTAGTACTATTTGAGATAGTGCTACTCCGACCTCTAACTGTTCTCTGGACCGTGCCCTTATCAGGAGATCGTCCAAGTAAGGGATAATTAAGACGCCTTTTCTTCGAAGAAGAATCATCATTTCGGCCATTACCTTGGTAAAGACCCGGGGTGCCGTGGACAATCCAAACGGCAGCGTCTGAAACTGATAGTAACAGTTCTGTACCACAAACCTGAGGTACCCTTGGTGAGAAGGGCAAATTGGGACATGGAGGTAAGCATCCTTGATGTCCAGAGACACCATGTAGTCCCCTTCTTCCAGGTTCGCTATCACTGCTCTGAGTGACTCCATCTTGAACTTGAACCTTTTTATGTAAGTGTTCAAGGCTTTCAGATTTAAAATGGGTCTCACCGAGCCGTCCGGCTTCGGTACCACAAACAGCGTGGAGTAATACCCCTTTCCCTGTTGTAGGAGGGGTACCTTGATTATCACTTGCTGGGAATACAGCTTGTGAATGGCTTCCAATACCGCCTCCATGTTGGGGGTAGACGTTGGTAAAGCAGACTTCAAGAACCGGCGAGGGGGAGACGTCTCGAATTCCAATTTGTACCCCTGAGATACTACCTGCAGGATCCAGGGGTCCACTTGCGAGTGAGCCCACTGCGCGCTGAAATTCTTGAGACGGGCCCCCACCGTGCCTGAGTCCGCTTGTAAGGCCCCAGCGTCATGCTGAGGACTTGGCAGAAGCGGGGGAGGGCTTCTGGTCGTGGGAAGAAGCTGTCTGTTGCAGTCTTTTTCCCCTTCCTCTGCCCCGGGGCAGATATGAGTGGCCTTTTGCCCGCTTGCCCTTATGGGGACGAAAGGACTGAGCCTGAAAAGGCGGTATCTTTTTCTGCTGCGAGGTGACTTGGGGTAAAAAGGTGGATTTTCCAGCCGTTGCCGTGGCCACCAGGTCCGATAGACCGCCCCCAAATAACTCCTCCCCTTTATACGGCAATACTTCCATATGCCATTTGGAATCTGCATCCCCTGACCACTGTCGCGTCCATAATCCTCTTCTGGCAGAAATGGACATCGCACTTACTCTTGATGCCAGAGTGCAAATGTCTCTCTGTGCATCTCGCATATATAGGAATGCATCCTTTAAATGCTCTATAGTCAATAATATATTGTCCCTGTCCAGGGTATCAATATTTTCAGTCAGGGAATCCGACCAAGCCACCCCAGCACTGCACATCCAGGCTGAGGCGATTGCTGGTCGCAGTATAACACCAGTATGTGTGTATATACTTTTAAGGATATTTTCCAGCCTCCTATCTGCTGGCTCCTTAAGGGCGGCCGTTTCTGGAGACGGTAACGCCACTTGTTTTGATAAGCGTGTGAGCGCCTTATCCACCCTAGGGGGTGTTTCCCAACGAGCCCTAACCTCTGGTGGGAAGGGATATAGTGCCAATAATTTTTTAGAAATTAGCAGTTTTCTGTCGGGGGTAACCCACGCTTCATCACACACTTCATTCAATTCATCTGATTCAGGAAAAACTACGGGTAGTTTTTTCACACCCCACATAATACCCCTTTTTGTGGTACTTGCAGTATCAGAGATGTGCAAAACCTCCTTCATTGCCGTGATCATGTAACGTGTGGCCCTACTGGAAAATACGTTTGTTTCTTCACCGTCGACACTGGAGTCAGTGTCTGTGTCTGGGTCCGTGTCGACCCACTGAGGTAACGGGCGTTTAATAGCCCCTGACGGTGTTTGAGACGCCTGGACAGGCACTAACTGAGCTGCCGGCTGTCTCATGTCGTCAACAGTTTTCTGTAACGTGCCGACACTGTCACGTAATTCCTTAATTACGGCCATCCATTCAGGTGTCGACTCCCTAGGGGGTGACATCACCAGTATAGGCAATTGCTCCGCCTCCACATCATTTTCCTCCTCATACATGTCGACACACACGTACCGACACCCAGCACACACACAGGGAATGCTCTGATAGAGGACAGGACCCACTTAGCCCTTTGGGGAGACAGAGGGAGAGTTTGCCAGCACACACCAGAGCGCTATATATGTATAGGGACAACCTTACAATAAGTGTCTATCCCTTATAGCTGCTTATATCTGTTATTTTGCCAAATAAGTGCCCCCCTCTCTTTTTTACCCTGTTTCTGTAGTTGCAGGATGCAGGGGAGATTCTGGGAGCCTTCCTACCAGCGGAGCTGTGTGGGAAAAATGGCGCTGTGTGCTGAGGAGATAGGCCCCGCCCCCTTCACGGCGGGCTCTTCTCCCGCTTTTTTATGGAAAACTGGCAGGGGTTAAATACATCCATATAGCCCAGGAGCTATATGTGATGTATTTTTCGCCAACTAAGGTAAATTCATTGCTTCCCAGGACGCCCCCCCCCAGCGTCCTGCACCCTCAGTGACCGGAGTGTGAAGTGTGCTGAGAGCAATGGCGCACAGCTGCAGTGCTGTGCGCTACCTTATGAAGACAGGAAAGTCTTCTGCCGCCGATTTATGGACCTCTTCTTGCTTCAGCATCTGTAAGGGGGCCGGCGGCGCGGCTCCGGGACCCATCCATGGCTGGGCCTGTGATCGTCCCTCTGGAGCTAATGTCCAGTAGCCTAAGAAACCCAATCCACTCTGCACGCAGGTGAGTTCGTTTCTCTCCCCTAAGTCCCTCGATGCAGTGAGCCCGTTGCCAGCAGGTCTCACTGAAAATAAAAAACCTATTTAAACTTTTACTCTAAGCAGCTCAGGAGAGCCACCTAGATTGCACCCTTCTCGTTCGGGCACAAAATCTTAACTGAGGCTTGGAGGAGGGTCATGGGGGGAGGAGCCAGTGCACACCAGCTAGTCCTAAAGCTTTTACTTTGTGCCCAGTCTCCTGCGGAGCCGCTATTCCCCATGGTCCTTTCGGAGTCCCCAGCATCCACTAGGACGTTAGAGAAATAGGCTCTGTTGTCACTTAACAGTCAAAATAGAATTGTTGTCTTCCATAATTTGGTTTACAAGTGTTCCAAGAACAAAGGTATTGTAAAGGGTCCTACACACTAATAGATTTTACTAAACGATATGAACGTTGAACGTGAACTCGTTCATATCGTTTAGTGTGTAGACACCGACGATGAACGATGCGCGGCCCTGCGCTCGTTCATCGTTGGTGCCCCGTCGCTTATGCATGCAGGCCAATGTGGACGAGATTGTCGATATTTGCATGCACTGCTATGGAGTCGGGTGACGGGAGGAGTGATTAAACTTCACTCCCCCCACCGCCCGGTCGGCCGTATCCGCCGTCGGGCAGCTCGGCGGCATATCACCGAATGTGTATGGGGCTTAAGGAATTGACAGAAGATAAATGGTGCATCTGAAGCAGTACGGATCTGGTCATGTGACCGGTGCTCGAGATACTGGCTGTCACCATGCCAACGACGGGATCCCGAGCGATCAAAACGCTACAGTCGGACGACTAACAGGGACTATTCCCACTCGTGGGTGGCCATGACACCCATAGAGTGGGAATAGAACTTGTGGCGAGCTTGCTGGACTCAAGAACATCCGCAGTATTTCAGGCAGTTTTATAGATCTCTCCAATATTGTCTCTTTTATTAGGATGAATTTTCTGTACTTTCCTCACTCACTCCACTGGCTGGGTGACTATACAAAGAACAGGCATTGTCCTGCCTACTGAAGGAAGCCTGCTTCATTAAACAATTCTAGTAAATCTTGTTTGAAAGCTATTAGGTTACTACTTTCAAAACAATAGAGTAGAAGCAATGCAAACATTTTTAGTTAACAAAAATCCTTTCAGAAACAAAATTTATAGAAAGGTACATAATAGTTTTATGCAATAGACAGTGATGTCCTTTAAACCAGAAATGATTTTCATTCAGTTATATAACAGGCACATATTTCATTATACACTTACACTACATGTGCATGGAGCCCTCAAGAGCCCATAGCAATGAAGTCAGCACTAGTGTCTCATCTCTGTAACAACAGACACTTGTTGAAGTTGCCACATACTTGTCTGTAAAATGAGGCAACGTAATCTCTCCCATTTCCTTGCTGATAAGTATGGACAGGATTAAAGTCCATTGTCTCACACCCAGACTGTTTGTGCTCGGTTAAGGGGGGTACACACAGAGAGATCCATGCTTAAAATCTAAGCAATCTGACGTGTGTATGCCCCCCAGCGATAGGGTGGCGCATCGCTGTCGCCGGTGCTAGATTGAGCCTGCATTCAGGCTCAATCTAGCGGGTCGCTCACTTCAGCGCTGTGTGACGTGAGTTGTCCCCCCTCGCTCAGTACATCACGCTGTGCTGAGCGGGGGGAGAGATGTGTGTTGAGCGGTCTGTGTTAAGATCGCTCAGCACACATCTCTCCCGTCAGAACTGGCCTATACTCTGCTTAAATCTGATAAATAGATAGACATATATTTTTGAAATGCTTTGCTTAATATGCTTGGTCCATTACAAGAGAGGAATTCTTTTTCAGTAAAGCAAATGCATTTTGTGTGGGAAGTGCGTCTTTTCTTAAAGCAGTGTACATTACCAAATGCCAAATAAAGTAAACAGCACATTTTTGTGATACTTAAGAATGCAGATGCCCCAAGTTTGGCTTGCACCTGTTACTGTCTATTGAAGAGCTATGGCACTTTTGTCATTTGTTTCTTTAAAAAAAAAAAATGCTGTTTATGGTTTCAGTGTATCAGCAGGGCTAATTTAACATTTAATCCTTGTTTGTACATAACTCACTTAACTTTAACACTTTTGTATGATAGAAAGAGAGAGAGAATAAATATATATATATATATATATATATATATTCTATTAAAAATAAGTTAATAGCTAAGATTTCAGACATTTAATAGTGTTTTAGAAGAAAAGCATTGTAATGTATCCATCATCACAGTGTTTACACTGTATCAACTTCAATTTTCTAACACAAAATACATTACTGTGGTCATAAAAGTAATAATAAATACAATAAGGTTTTCTTTCTACAATCATACGTCCAGAGTATTAGACTAATATTGCTGATATCTATCACTATATAACAACTCTTGAACTTGCAGTTTGTGTGTGGTCCCTTCACAATAAGGTTAGCAGAAAGAGGCGGAGATATGCGTAGCAGTTATTTGTTTTACCAGGTGAACAGGGTGAGCGAGATTCTTTGCATGTGATTGGTCAGTGCTGTTCCCCTGTGATATCATACTGCATTCCTTTAGACCCTTGGAACAGTGATCATACAAATATATGGTCTTGTTATGTACTTTTAAAAGAGTGGACCTCCTTTATTGAGCCAGGTAAGGCACTATTTTTGCAAACTCTACGCTACCTTTTCTGTTTAATGCTGGATTTTTTTCATGCTAGTATACAGACAACTTGTATTATGTCTGCTATGCTGGGGTGGGTTTGGCTTGCAATAGTATAGTAGTGGTGAGTGCTCTGTGTGCTTCAGAATCTACCCCTTTTTAATGATCTTCAGGACTTAAGTTTCTATGCATTTACATGATCATCCCATGTATCTTGTGTGCTATAGAAGTAACTATAATTAATGTGGTAATAATAATAATAATAATAATAATAATAATAACGACAATATACAATCACAAAGAAATTAGATAAGATGTAAGGAACATTTATTCTAGCGCACATCGATTGTCATTCAGCTAGGGAACATTAGACTGTGTATTGATTGTTATCATCTTTAAAAATGTGTTACTGTAATGTATGTTTCTGTAGACACTAGCCTGTAGCCTGGTGGGTAACACTGAATGTGGTAGTACAGATGCACTGGCGTATCTATAATGGGTGCACACGGGCCCCTGGGTCCAAAGGGGGCCCACACCGCACACACTGCACCCATTTCTTCTAGACTTACCTTTTCGGCGTCCATCGGCGACTGTGTGTGGGCCCCCTCTTCTCCTGTAGCCGCCACCGCCGCTGCTAGCGCACTGAGCGCTAGAGACTCTGGAACAGTGCCAGAGTCTACAGCGCATGCGCAGGATTCCGGAAAAATGGTGCGGCCAGAGTCTCAGCGCTGAGAGCGCTAGGAGCGGCGGTGACGGCGACAGGTGGGGAGGGGGCACACACACGGAGTCGGCACACGGGTCCCCTCCTCTCTAGAAACGTCGCTGTACAGATGTGTCCTCTCAGTGCGCTACAAGTTGCTTTACACATAACACGTGAGTGCCGTGTGACTCGATAGAGCAGAGAGTCCTTTTCTGCTGATTAAAATGATATACAGCATGCCTATATTCTGTGTGTGAGTGCGACTGTACTTGCATACAAAATTCTATGCTACAGTGTTCTCCTGGGATGAAGATGGAGTTGCAATTACACACGGAATATAGACAATCTGCATATTATTTTAATCAAAAGCTGCTTGTGCGTCCTATTACTTTGCGTCTAAGTTGCATTTTCACAGAAAACCCCCCGCAAAAAAAGACACTTGGTGCTACCAGATCCCATCACTGCATGGGGTGACTTCAATGGCTGTTTAGCATTACTACAGCAAGGATATAAGAGGACACATCTGTATACCCTAATTAACAACTACACTTGCTCTACCACTATAACGGGATCCGGTCTGAAGATCGACAGTATCTAGGTCGACAATGTTTAGGTCGACCACTATAGGTCGACAGTCAATAGGTCGACATGGAAGGAAGGTCGACAGGGTTTCTAGGTCGACATGTGCTAGGTCGACAGGTCTAAAGGTCGACATGAGTTTTTCACATTTTTTTTAATTTTTTAAATTTTTTCATACTTAACGATCCACGTGGACTACGATTGGAATGGTAAAGTGTGCCGAGCGAAGCGGTAGCGGAGTGAAGGCACCATGCCCGAAGCATGGCGAGCGAAGCGAGCCATGCGAGGGGGACGCGGTGCACTAATTTGGGATCCCGGTCACTCTACGAAGAAAAGGACACCAAAAAAACACAAAAAAAACTCATGGTCGACCTTTAGACCTGTCGACCTAGCACATGTCGACCTAGAAACCCTGTCGACCTTCCATCCATGTCGACCTAGTGACTGTCGACCTATAGTGGTCAACCTAAACATTGTCGACCTAGATACTGTCGATTTGATGAACCACACCCCACTATAACAGGGAATAATGTGTTATTATAGGAGATATGTTTATTTTGACAAATTGCACATGAGAAACATGTCTGGTTAGAAAATGTACATTAAGCATAGGCTGGCCATACACTAGATCAATATCGTGTACGAATACACAATTATGCCGCCTCATACACTGCATCATGTGCACATCGTGCATGCTTTGGGTACGATTACGATGTGATGCACAGTTCCGCAGGTCGGACGTCGCATCATCAGATCATATGTGCAGCCCATATTATCCGTCGTAATCGTATGCAAATCATACGATGGGCCTAATTCAGATGCACTCTGGAGCCATTTGTGGAGTGCGCACGTGCACCCAGTGAGATGCAAAAGCGGGCAGAGCCTATTGTGGGGTTGGAGGGGACACGCAGCCGCTGCAACCCAAAACATCACGGGTAGCCGCCTTCCAGCGCAGCTAGGCTGCGCAGAGAGGGATCTACTCGCCGGGTGCGAAAATATCACCGTGCGAAGCTTTCGCACCTGTGAGGGGGGTAGGGCCTGACATGCGGGACGGTCATGCCCTTTCCTGGGCATCCCCACCGCATGTCAGAGAATCTGATCGTATATGTGCTAATTTTAGCACCTCCACGATCAGCTCTGAATCGGGCCCCATGTTTCATGCACATACGATGCATTGTACGATTTTGAGTGGCATTTCCCTGGATTCTTTTTTTTGTGAGGCACACGATCGATTGCTTAATGATGGGTTGTTAGCTCATCGTGTGTCACTGGCAAGGCCGGGACTGCCAGGTTGCTTCCGGGGAGTTCCAAGGGAAATCATGAGACGAATCGCAGCGGATGGGGGTCATCCTGATGTACGGCCAGCATTAGTTTCAGTCAATCATAACAAATCCACACGTATTTAGCCAGTTTCTCCTCTATCAAAAGTATGTAATACCTTCTAATTTGCACCATGGATCAACAACAGAAAATACTACAAGTGCTAAAAACGTTTTATTATTTCAGTTCAATTGAAAACTGATAACACTGGTCAACACTATGCCTATAGTCAAGAATTTTTCAGTCTATTTAGGGTAATTTGAGGGTGCTGATTCTGAATATGACATTGGTTTTCCCAGATTGGCTCTACTTTTTGAAATAATTGGGTACCCCATGAAAAAAACAGTAAAACGCATATAAAGTTTTGGATATGCAGAACTGTGTAGCTTAGCATGTAGAAATTACTACAAATCACTTCAAAAGAAACTGAAGACACTCAAAATAAATATTTATTTGATGAAACAACATATAAACATGGTAAACTTTTGACATTTATTGCTTTGAAAACCGCTGCCTGTATGATTTTCTTTTATAGGAGTGATTGTCACAGTCACGTATAAGACCCCAACAGTAGTTTGTCATCATATGCCTGTCCCATCTACCTTGATACCTCTCCTCCATCACTTTTATGTCCTGGTGAGATCTCTCACCTTGTAGTCTCCTAAATGAACTGGGAATCTGTCCAAGTGACTGTGAAGAAAGTGCACCTTTATCTTCTGCACATTTTTTAGCATGTTTTCAACCTATGGGGGTAATTCCAAGTTGATCGCAGCAGGAAACTTTTTAGCAGTTGGGTAAAACCATGTGCACTGCAGGGGGGCAGATATAACATGTGCAGAGAGAGATAGATTTGGGTGTGGTGAGTTCAATCTGCAATCTAAATTGCAGTGTAAAAATAAAGCAGCCAGTATTTACCCTGCACAGAAACAAAATAACCCACCCAAATCTAACTCTCTCTGCAAATGTTATATCTGCCCCCCCTGCAGTGCACATGGTTTTGCCCAACTGCTAAAAAGTTTCCTGCTGCGATCAACTTGGAATTACCCCCTATACTTGGTAATTCTCTGCTTTGTGATTTCCCCAAAAATTCTTAATGACAGAAACATAACTGGTCCAGGTAGAATATTCAACAGGATTCATAGATCTTATAAAATTAGAATCATTCACAAGTTTTCGAATTTGTAGACCATTAAAGACACCAGCTTTTACTTTTTCAGTGCTTAGTCCTGGAAATGACCTGCAAATATACTTGAAGCAATCACTGTCTCTATTCAGGGCCTTAACAAATTGCTTCATTAATCCCAACTTTATATGGAGAGGTGGAAGAATAATCTTTTCTCGATCAATCAATGGCTCGTTAATGATGTTTGTGAACGAAGAAACAAGTAACCAAAAGTATCAGATGCAGTAAGTACACAATGGAGATCAAACCATAACTACTAAGAAAACCAGGTCTAAAGCGCTTATGTGAAAAATGCAATTTCAGGGTATATGCAATAGCTCAAAAAAATAGAGCCAATCTGGCATATTTGGAATCAGCACCCTCAAATTACCCTAAATTCATTCAAATATCCTTGATTATAGAATTATTATTTCTCTGACGTCCTAGTGGATGCTGGGAACTCCGTAAGGACCATGGGGAATAGCGGCTCCGCAGGAGACTGGGCACAAAAAGAAAGCTTTAGGACTACCTGGTGTGCACTGGCTCCTCCCCCTATGACCCTCCTCCAAGCCTCAGTTAGATTTTTGTGCCCGACCGAGCAGGGTGCAATCTAGGGGGCTCTCCTGAGCTTCTTAGATAAAAGTTAGTTTTAGGTTTTTTATTTTCAGTGAGACCTGCTGGCAACAGGCTCACTGCATCGAGGGACTAAGGGGAGAAGAAGCGAACCTGCCTGCTTGCAGCCAGCTTGGGCTTCTTAGGCTACTGGACACCATTAGCTCCAGAGGGATCGAACACAGGCCCAGCCTCGGAGTCCGGTCCCAGAGCCGCGCCGCCGGCCCCCTTACAGAGCCAGAAGCAAGAAGAGGTCCGGAAAATCGGCGGCAGAAGACATCAGTCTTCATCAAGGTAGCGCACAGCACTGCAGCTGTGCGCCATTGCTCCTCATGCACACCTCACACTGCGGTCACTGATGGGTGCAGGGCGCTGGGGGGGAGTGCCCTGAGCAGCAATATTAACACCTTGGCTGGCAAAAATACATCACATATAACCCCCAGGGCTATATGGATGTACATTAACCCCTGCCAGAATCCATAAAAATGCGGGAGAAAAGTCAGCGAAAAAGGGGCGGAGCTATCTCCTTCAGCACACTGGCGCCATTTTTCCCTCACAGCTCCGTTGGAGGGAAGCTCCCTGGCTCTCCCCTGCAGTTAATACACTACAGAAAGGGTTAAAAAGAGAGGGGGGGCACAATTTAGGCGCAGTATACATATATATATGCAGCTATAAGGGAAAACACTTTTTATAGGTGCTATCCCTGTGATATATAGCGCCCTGGTGTGTGCTGGCATACTCTCCCTCTGTCTCTCCAAAGGGCTTTGTGGGGTCCTGTCCTCTATCAGAGCATTCCCTGTGTGTGTGCTGTGTGTCGGTACGGCTGTGTCGACAGGTATGTGGAGGATAATGAGGTGGAGGCGGAGCGAATGCCTGTAAATATGTTGTCACCCCCTGCGGGGTCGACACCGGTGTGGTTGAACTTATGGAAGGATTACGTGAAAGTGTCAACTCCTTACATAAAAAGGTCGACGACACAGAACAGCCGGCTACTCAGCTTGTGCCTGTTCCAGCGTCTCAAATGTCATGGGGGGCTCTAAAATCGCCCGCTACCTCAGATAACAGACACAGATGTCGACACGGATACTGACTCCAGTGTCGACGTCGATGAGACTGGTGTACCCTCCAAATAGGTCCACCCGTTACAGGATTGAGGCAATGAAAAATGTATTACACATTTATGATTATACCCCAGGTACCACATAAAAGGGTATTGTGTTTGGTGAGAGAAAACTATTAGTAGTTTTTCCTGCATCTGAGAAATTAAATGAGGTGTGTGAGGAAGAGTGGTCTTCCCCCGGTAAGAAATTGATAATTTCTAAAACGGTTATTGGCAGCGTACCCTTTCTCGCCAGAGGATAGGTCACGCGGGGAAACACCCCATAGTGTAGATACAGCGCTTACACGCTTATCAGAAAAGGTGGCACTACCGTCTCCGGATACGGCCGCCCTGAAGGGACCTGCTGATAGAAAGCAGGAGGTTACCCTATAAGATATAGTCACACACTAGGGCATTATATTGCGACCAGCCGTTGCTTCGGCATGGATGTGCAGTGCTCCCGCTGCGTGGTCAGATTCCCTGTCGGAAAATAACTATGGATAGGGACAATACTTTGCTGAAAATAGAGCATATAAAAGACGTGGTCTTATACATGCGTGATGCACAGAGGGATATTTGCCGGCTGGCATCAAAAATAAGCGCTAGGTCCATTGCCGCCAGATGGGGGTTATGGACTTGGCAATGGTCAGGCGATGCCGACTCGAGTCGGCACATGGAAGTTGCCCTATAAGGGGGTAAAACTGTTTGGGGATGGTTTTTCAGACCTCGTTTCCACAGCTACTGTTGGGAAATCGATTTTTTTGCCACAGGCTACCCCACAACAAAAGAAAGCACCGTATCATCAAGTACAGTCCTTTCGGCCCCAGAAAAGCAAGAGGGCTAGAGGCTCATCCTTTCTGCCGAGAGGCAAAGGTAGAGGAAAAAGCTGCAACACACAGCTAGTTCCCAAGAGCAGAAGTCCTCCCTGCGTCCGGTAGGTCCACAGCATGGTGCGGGGGCTGCTCAGGCGGACCCGGGTACGGTGGGGGCCCGTCTCAGAAATTTCAGCGGACAGTGGGCTCTCTCACATGGATCCCTGGGTCCTTCAAGTAGTATCTCAGGGGTACAGGCTGGAGTTCGAGACGTTCTTCCCCCCGCCGTTTCCTAAAATCTGCCTTACCGGCACCTCCCTCTGCCAGGGAGACGGTGTTGGTGGATATTCAACACTATAATCACAACAAGTGATTGTCAAGGTGCCCCTCCTTCAGCAAGGAAGGGGTTACTATTCCACAGTGGTTGTGGTACCGAAACGTTTCGGTGAGACCCATCTTGAAATTAAAATACTTGAACTTTTATATCAGAAGATTCAAGTTCAAGATGGAATCGCTCAGGGCGGATATTACGAGCCTGGACGAGGGGGATTACAGGGTCTCCCTGGACATCAAGGATGCGTACCTGCATGTCCCCATTTACCCTCCTCACCAGGAGTACCTCAGATATGTGGTACAGGACTGTCACTATCAGTTCCAGACGCGGCCGGTGGAGTTGTCCACGGCACCGAAGGTCTTTACCTAGGTAATGGCAGAAGTGATGATACTCCTTCGCAAGAAGGAAGTTTTTATTATCCCGTACTTGGACGATCTCCTGATAAAGGCGAGGTCCAAAGAACAGTTGGTAGTGGGGGTAGCACTCTCTCGGGAAGTGCTACAACAGCACGACTGGATTCTCAATATTCCAAAGTCACAGCTGGTCCCGACGACACGTCTTCTGTTCCTGGGAATGTTTCTGAACGCAGACCAGAAAAGAGTGTTTCTTCCAGTGGAAAAAGCCGAGGAGTTGTCATCTCTAGTCAGAGACATCCTAAAACCAGGACAGGTGTCGGTACATCAATGCACTCGAGTCCTGGGAAAAATGGTAGCTTCGTACGAAGCATAATTCCATTCGGAAGACTCCACGCAAGGACGTTCCAGTGGGACCTGTGGGACTAATGGTCCGAGTCCCATCTACAGATACAACAGCGGATAACCCTGTCAGCAAGAAACAGGGTGTCGCTGCTGTGGTGGCTGCAGAGGGCTCATCTACTAGAGGGCCGCAGATTCGGAATACAGGACTGGGTCCTGGTGACCACGGATGCCAGCCTTCGGGGCTGGGGTGCAGTCACACAGGGAAGACATTTCCAAGGAGATTTCGCTTCACATAAATATTCTGCAGCGAAGGGCCATTTACAATGCCCTAAGCCAAGCAAGGCCCCTGCTTCAGAACCAGCCGGTACTGATCCAATCAGACGACATCATGGCGGTCGCCCATGTAAACAGACAGGGCGGCACAAGAAGCAGGATGGCGATGGCAGAAGCCACAAGGATTCTCCGATGGGCGACCTACACCCAGGAGAATGGGGACTTCATTCAGAAGTTTTCCAAATGCGGGTAAACCGTTGGGAATGACCACGGGTGGACATGATGGCGTCCCGCCTCAACAAGAAGTTGAAAAGATATTGCGCCAGGTCAAGGGACCCTCAGGCGATCGCTGGGGACGCTCTAGTGACACCGTGGGTGTACCAGTCGGTTTATGTGTCTCCTCCTCTACCTCTCATACCCAAGGTACTGAGAATAATAAGAAGGCGAGGAGTGAAAACCATACTCGGGGTCCGGATTGGCCATGAAGAGCTTGGTACCCGGAACTTCAAGAGATGCTGGCAGAGGACCCTTGGCCTCTGCCGCTTAGACAAGACCTGCTGCAGCAGGGACCCTGTCTGTTCCAAGACTTACCGCGGCTGCGTTTGACGGCATGGCGGTAGAACACCGGATCCTAAAGGAAAAGGGTATTCCGAAGGAAGTCATCCCTACCCTGATCATAGCCAGGAAGGATGTCACCGCAAGACATTATCGCCGCGTTTGGCGAAAATTTGTTGCTTGGTGGGAGGCCATGAAGGCCCCGACGGAGGAATTTCAACTATGTCGATTCCTGCAAGCAGGGGTGACGTTTGGGCCTCAAATTGGGGTCCATCAAGGTCCAGATTTCGGCTCTGTCGATTTTCTTCCAGAAAGAACTGGCTTCACTGCCTGAAGTTCAGACTTTGGTTAAAGGAGTACTACATATTCAGCCTCCTTTTGTGCCTCCTGTGGCACTTTTTGGATCTCAACGTGGTGTTGGATTTCCTAAAGTCGCATTGGTTGAGCCACTTAAAACCATGGAGCTAAAGTATCTCGCGTGGAAAGTGGTCATGCTGTTGGCCTTGGCCTTGGCCAGGCGTGTGTCAGAATTGGCGGCTTTGTCATGTAAAAGCCTTATCTGATTTTCTATATGGATAGGGCAGAGTTGAGGACTCGTCCTCAGTTTCTCCCAAAGGTGGTCTCAGGTTTTCACTTGAACCAACCTATTGTGGTGCCTGCGGCTACTAGGGACTTGGAGGATTCCAAGTTGCTGGACGTAGTCAGGGCCCTGAAAATTTTATTTTTCCAGGACGGCTGGAGTCAGGAAAACTGACTCGCTGTTTATCCTGATGGCACCCAACAAGCTGGGTGCTCCTGCTTCTAAGCAGACTATTGCGCGCTGGATTTGTAGCACTATTCAGCTGGCACATTCTGCGGTAGGATGACCGCAGCCTAAATCAATAAAAGCCCATTCCACAAGGAAGGTGGGCTCATCTTGGGCGGCTGCCCGAGGGGTCTCGGCTTTACAACTTTGCCGAGCAGCTACTTGGTCAGGGGCAAACACGTTTGCAAAATTCTATGAATTTGATACCCTGGCTGAGGAGGACCTGGAGTTCTCTCATTCGGTGCTGCAGAGTCATCCGCACTCTCCCGCCCGTTTGGGAGCTTTGGTATAATCCCCATGGTCCTTACGGAGTTCCCAGCATCCACTAGGACGTCAGAGAAAATAAGAATTTACTTACCGATAATTCTATTTCTCGTAGTCCGTAGTGGATGCTGGGCGCCCATCCCAAGTGCGGATTGTCTGCAATACTTGTACATAGTTATTGTTAACTAATTGGGTTCTTGTTGTGAGCCATCTATTCAGAGGCTCCTCTGTTATCATGCTGTTAACTGGGTTTCATATCACAAGTTGTACGGTGTGATTGGTGTGGCTGGTATGAGTCTTACCCGGGATTCAAAATCCTTCCTTATTGTGTACGCTCGTCCGGGCACAGTATCCTAACTGAGGCTTGGAGGAGGGTCATAGGGGGAGGAGCCAGTGCACACCAGGTAGTCCTAAAGCTTTCTTTTTGTGCCCAGTCTCCTGCGGAGCCGCTATTCCCCATGGTCCTTACGGAGTTCCCAGCATCCACTACGGACTACGAGAAATAGAATTATCGGTAAGTAAATTCTTTTTTTTTGAGCGGTGTAATACTTTATTAGTACTCCTAGTTGTATTACTGCATATCTGGAGACTACTCTATTCATCCATTTGTCTTTGCATCATTGCTCAAGTTCTATTAGTTAACTGCTGAGCAGTTTCAAATCTTTGCACATTAGGATTTAGATCAGGGCTTTGACTGTGTCCCTTTTTGTCTTTTTGTTTTGTTTTCGTGTATTGGCTTTTGTTGCAAGCTTTGATTCATTGCTCTGCTGCAATACAAATTGGCTCCTGATCATTTTCATAAAAAAACAAACAACCTCCCCCCCCCCCCAAATCTATCTATCTTATGGATTTATAGTTAACTAATACATCTGCAATTTGCGCTCACGCTCTGCAGCTGGATGCAATGTTAAGAGGGAGGTGCTTCTCTGGCTAAGCAGGCAGAGTTGGATTGACAGGATTGTACTCTTGCTTTTGTAAAATGTTTGAATAGGTGAATTCACACCTGAGCAAGGCCAATGATGTCACGCCAAGTGAAATGCTTTCATGCTCTTTGACCTGTACAATATCTTTTTGGACACTGTGTGTAAAGATTGTGGGAGGAGCCTCAGCTGCCTATTATGTAGTGGAAAGTAATATTTTATGTTTTAACCTTAGCTGCAATATGATAACCCTGAGCCAAGGATTATTTTTTTTATCATTATGGTTCATATCTGTATGATTGTTATATGATTGTACATATTCATATCTACATGATCATATATAATTGTTAGAGTTGTATGGCTTTGACACACTTTATGAAATCATAATGTAATATTCACTAATTTTGTGATCCACTGCTGCATCTGAAGGCAAACCATCGGATCATCTGCATAAATATCACTCATACCCGTAACCCCGAGGTTACTCAGGATGTCCGCTGTTTTCACGCTACCAGCCCACTGTAGCTGTTAGTGCACCTGTCCCTATTTCCCCCTGTGCATAAGCTATGAAACTCAAACAACAAAATAGTCTTCTCTTCACAGGGCCGATGTACCATTACTTGCATTTCCCCCTGATGAGCATTATTTATTATCACCGCATATCGGGATAGGTATAAAACATTGCTTGCAGGGAAACAGGCTCTGAGAAGAGCCTGTGCCTGTGAAGAGAAAAAAATAAAGCAATAGCTACTGCTGTCACTTTATTTCTGCGTTTGCTCCACTTTGCAATGCAGAATGCACGGTCAATTACCTGCGCGGTTCAAAATCCAGGAGGCCTCCTCCAAAAGTGTTGGCAACTACATTTTTAGTAAATGATGTTATCCTAAGTTTTAATGCTGCTACTCAGCATCACTGATTGACTATGAACTTGGCTTTCCGGGGACAACATTACTCTATTGCACATGTTCGCACCCTACGTACTAATGACCAAGAGATCCAACATAGTGCTTGCTACTTGAAACATTCCCTCCTCCCTTGCCAGGGCTGAATCTGGAATCATGGGGTTTAATACGATTGAATCATGTAGAGCCCCCTCACTAAGGCAGTGCATGCAACTGGTCCGATGAGACCCCTGAGCTTCAATCCCAGTCAGTGTGGTGCCTGTACCTCCCCTTAATACATCTCTTCCAACACCGATTATCCCAGCTGCAAACTGTTTCTTATTCTCAGAACTATCTGTAAGAAGGTATTTCACAACCTGCATAATCAGTATTGGCAGTCCTCCACATCATCCCAGGCAGCTTACTTCTGTGCCCCCTGTACCTCCATTGATGACAGCCCTGCCATTTAACAGGATACAGCCCCTAGGTCATTAGTGCTGCACTCGTGATATGTCAGATCCCGCAGGCATGGCTGGGATCGCATACGATATATCGTATGCAAAAGGACCGCATACGATGTATCCTATGCGATCCTGCCGCCTGGGAAGGGAAATCGCCTCCGACTTCAGCCTCAGACATATCGTTGTAGTGTATGGGGCCCTTAAGAGATACTCTGTGTGGCCAACTCCTGTCTTTGCTTGAACTCTATGGCTATGGAACATGAACTTACAGCCAGCAGGAAATGTCTGCAGTCTTAGCCCTTGGATGCACTTTACTTCAGTGTCCTCATTCATCCTTTCCAACATTCTATTACTTTTTCAGACTTGTTTCGTGTTTCTCTTAGCTATTATTTTATTTTATTTTTTTAGTTTGATCATAGTGGCATTCCTGCGTTTGATACTTTTTTATATTTTTGTAAAACATTGGCTATATTGTAACTTGGCTAAGTAAAGGCTATATCCATTCATAAATATTGTTTTTTATAGCAAGCAAGAAACATTACATGAACTATCATATTTGATGAAACGTCATATAAATATTTGACATTTTATGCAATATTTCAGATATTTTTCATTTATTAGATTTATTTGCTCTTTCAGCTTTATCTTTCCAGCAAGGCTTGCACAGTGTATGAGCCAGGCAAAGTTTTTTAATGCAATGGCCTTGAACACTACATAGTGCTGCTCTGTCAGTACATTTGCATTCAATGAACAGAGATATTTGTCATGTCTAAAGCCTACACTATAAATGATTTTACAAACCCCAATTATAAAATCTCTTTATTGTGTGTATATATGTAATTTCCATGGACACTTTAATTCTTGCAGTCTAGAAATGTATTCATAGCGTTGGCATTTTTCACATTATTTTCCTATATAACAAAATCAGGATTGATTTATTCAAGAAGTCTTGAAGGGTCACACAAATCTTTTGTTTTTCATTCAAGAATTCTTGATACTCAGTGCAAAATGCTCTGTAATGTATGCCTTCATGCATGCCCTACCGACAGCGACGATCGTTGCCGACCCGCGGGGCTGCGCATTGGTCGTCGCTGGTGGCATACACACTTGACGATAAAATGAGCGACGTCGCTCAAGGAGTGTGAAAATGAGCGACGTCGCTCATTTTATCGTTAAGTGTGTATGGACCTTTACTCTTGTTTTAGTATTTTGCAGGCTTAGTGCCTAATTCAGACCTAATCGCAGCAAAATATTTCTCTAAAGGGCAAAACCATGTGCACTGCAGGTGGGGCAGATATAATATGCGCAGAGAGAGTTAGATTTGGGTGGGTTATTTTGTTTCTGTGCAGGGTAGATACTGGCTGCTTTATTTTTACACTGCAATATACTGTAGATTTCAGTTTGCACACACCCCACCCAAATCTAATGGCCCATACACACTAGGCGATTTTGATCAGCTCACTTTTGGCATTTTGAGCTACTTTGAGTTCAAAACCTCCTAGTGTGTATGGTCGAGCGGCCGCTGCTGTCCGTCAGCCTTTTTTACCGGCCGAGTGAACCACTTTCCACAGTCTCCTACTGTGGAAATTGGTTCACCTCCGTGAACATCGCTGGGCCGGGTGAAAATTGCTCATTGTGTATGCATTGAGCAATTTTCCTGCCAGCAATGTTCAAACCATCGCTGTACATACACACTGACAAAAACGCCCAGTGTGTATGCACCTTAACTCTCTCTGCACATGTTATATCTGCCCCACCTGCAGTGCACATGGTTTTACCCAGTAGAGAAAAATGTTGCTGCTGCGATCAGGTCTGAATTAGGCCCTTAACCTTTATCTGTTGTTGTGAATCCATTTGGTTGACTTTATAAAAGCTATTCACATATGGGGACGGTCATTATCACCCAGTATTGCTCAAATTCCATTTGGATGGTTGGGGACCGTTAGTGAAGAGCAATTGTTAATTAATTCCACAGATACTAGATGGGAACATGATATGTGGCTGACTGGGCTACTACAGGCCATTGCTTTCTTGTTCAGGTCATTGTCCTGCTGGAATATATATCTGTCAAATTGCACAGTTGAGCCATATTCTTTCCATTTCTTTATGATGACTTGACAGTGCTCAGGGTGTTAGTAAAGTCTTTAAAACTTTCTTATATACTAGGTGATTCATCGCGCCCTACGGGCGCTATTCACACCGTCGGTTGGGGCTACGCCCCGTTAACCCCTGCACGCCTTTGAACATACACAGGGCAGTAGATAGGTGGTCAAGAGGTGCTGCGGGTAGGGAAGGGGAGGGTGTGGTAGGTCCGCGAATGGGGGAAGGCAGAGCCGGATTAAGACCATGGGGGGCCCGGGGTGCTTTAGACAGTGGGGTCCCTATTGAAGAGAGGGGTGGGGGGTGCACCTATTAACGGGGCCTAATGCCCACCATGCGTCCTCGGCCCGGGGGGGCCCAGACTATAAATGTCCAGGGGCCGAGAGGGCCCAACTACATACCCACAGACCGGGAGGGCCTGACTGTACCTACGGGCCTAGTGCCCGATCCCTGACGGTCTAGGGAGGAAAGGGGGGGCGAGTGAGAAACCACCTCACTGAGGCCTCACCTGGTCCGGGTCATCTTCCATCAGGAGCACGGCGTCTTCCGGCCTTTTCAGCGGGCATCGGAGCTCTTCTCCCTCCATGCGGCTGTTCACCGCTCTTCAGCGCGGCCTCCCTCTTCGGCTCTCGCTCGGTGTCTTCTGCGCTCTTCCGCGCGGTCGTCTTCTTCGGCTCCTGCCCGGCATCCGACGTCAGATGGCGTGGGTGGGGCCAATGACCTGGCGAGACAATCTGATTGGCCGGTGCCCCGCGAGCCATGATTTACTCGCGGACGGCGCCGGAAAAGAACTCCCGCCGCCAGTGCTTCAGATTGGCTGGCAAAACGGCGCCAAGTTTGAAGCGCCGCTGCCCGTCGCCACTTCCAGTCTGGTGCGGGTGGGATGCGGTGTGTGCCGCGGGTGAAAGGAGGGCCGTGCGCCGCGGGTGGGGTGAATGCTGTGGGAGGGGGGGTTTCTGGACTGTGTGGTGACGGCGAGTCCGGCTTACAGTCCCCGCTCCCCAGCTGCAGGATCACCAGGGTACGTACAGGGAGTGTACGGGGAGGAGAGAGACAGGGCACTGGGTGGAGACGGGGCGGGGATGGGCGGACCGAGGGAGGGGACTGTTCCTGGCCTGCATGCAGCCACTGTGACTCCGCCCAGCGTTACGGGCCCGGAGTCACAGACTAAGGCAAATATATAGGAGATATATGATAGGATACTATACTATAGATAAATAGATACTGTAGATATATGATAGATAGATAGATAGATACTGTAAATAGATACTATAGATAGATAATATATACTGTAGATAGACAGAAAGATAATGTAAATAGACAGATAGATAATGTTATAGTTATATATGAGATTAATAAAAGATATAGGATCAGTGTGGCCGGGTGATGATCCTGTTCCTGTCACACAGACACCACCACTGCAGCAGCACACACTACGGGCGGGCCCGGACAGATGACACCCCGGATTGTCGCGCGGCCTAGCCCAGGTCCCTGCTCTGCTGCTGTCAGTGTAGCCGCGTCCCCTTCCAGCATGGCGGCGCGCATGTCCCGGTAACTCTCGGTCTCTGTTCGCCGTACAGCGGACGTATAGCTGCGGACCCGCCTATCCGCCCTCCCCCGGTGCTGCCTGTCCGGGCCCATCCCAAATCCAGGCCGCGGCGGTAATAGGGGGAGGCCCGGCCCAGCGTAACCATGACAACGGCGGCCAGCACAAACTGCTAACTGCTGGGGCCAGGTACAGTGCTATATCCTCTTATTACAGTCCCCGCTCCCCGGCTACAGGATCACCAGGGTACGTACAGGGAGTGTACGGGGAGGAGACGGGGCGGGGATGGGCGGACCGAGGGAGGGGACTGTTCCTGGCCTGCATGCAGCCACTGTGACTCCGCCCAGCGTTACGGGCACAGAGTCACAGACTAAGGCAAATATATAGATTTTTCCTGATTGGTGCGCTACAATGTAATTTTCTCAGATTTGCTTTCAATGGTGGTCATTCCGAGTTTTTCGCTCGCTAGCTACTTTTAGCAGCAATGCAAACGCAAAGCCGCCGCCCTCTGGGAGTGTATCCTAGCATAGCAGAATTGCTAACGAAAGATTAGCAATTCTGCTATTAAGTATTTCCTTGCAGTTTCTGAGTAGCTCCAGACCTACTCCTAGATTGCAATCACCTCAGTCCGTTTAGTTCCTGGTTTGACGTCACAAACACGCCCAGCGTCCGGCCAGCCACTTCCCCGTTTCTCCAGCCACTCCTGCGTTTTCTGCTGGCACGCCTGCATTTTTTAGCACACTCCCGAAAAAAGGCTCAGTTACCACCCAGAAACACCCACTTCCTGTCAATCATTCTCCGATCAACAGAGCGACTGAAAAGCTTTGTTCGCCCGTGAGTAAAATAGCATAGTTTTGTGTAAAAAAATTGCTTAGCACGTGCGCCCTGCTGTGCATACGCATGCGCAGAACTGCCGGATTTTAGCCTATTAGCAATTCTGCTAATAATAGCAGTGAGCGAACAACTCGGAATGACCACCAATGTTCTTTGATATTCATGATGAAGCTCTTTTGGAATTGAAACTGTGGGACTTCTAACAGAAAAATGGATGCTTTTTAAGTCAAAATAAACATTTTAATTGCAAAAGGCAGTGATTGACAAACTGTGTGCAGTGGCACCCTGGAGTGCCTTAGGGCCCCTTGTAGGGGTGCACTTGGTTGGTGGTCCAGGACCAATTCAAATTATTTATTTATGTAATAGGTGAATCCAGTGATTGTGGCTGTCAATCATAAACAGAAGCGAATCCTGTCCCTCACCAAATAACTAAACCTAAGGATGACATATAAACACAATGGCCCTCATTCCGAGTTGTTCGCTCGCAAGGCGAATGTAGCAGAGTTACACACGCTAAGCCGCCGCCTACTGGGAGTGAATCTTAGCTTCTTAAAATTGCGACCGACGTACGCGCAATATTGCGATTACAAACGAGTTAGCAGTTTCAGAGTAGCTCCAGACTTACTCTGCCTGTGCGATCATTTCAGTGCTTGTCGTTCCTGGTTGACGTCACAAACACACCCAGCGTTCGCCCAGGCACTCCCACCGTTTCCCCGGCCACTCCTGCGTTTTTTCCGGAAACGGTAGCGTTTTCAGCCACACGCCCCTGAAACGCCGTGTATCCGCCCAGTAACACCCATTTCCTGTCAATCACATTACGATCGCCGGAGCGAAGAAAAAGCCGTGAGTAAAAATACTTTCTTCATAGTAAAGTTACTTGGCGCAGTCGCAGTGCGAACATTGCGCATGCGTACTAAGCGGATTTTCACTGCGATGCGATGAAAAAGAACGAGCGAACAACTCGGAATGAGGGCCAATGTACTTAATTAATAAAAAAAAATATGAATTCCTCGTAAGAAACATTTATTCTAGGGGTGCCATGAAAATAATTCTAATACTCTAGGGCGGGGTGATTGAAAAACGTATGGGAACCAGTGGCATAAGTGTTTATTTGGGTTTATTTTAGCAATATTAGCTGATTACCTAAGTTTTTAAAAACATGTTTTTTTTTTTGTGGTTTTTTTATTGCTAATAGCATATCTATTTATATTAGAAGGGATTAGGTACTTGGTTTGTCTATTTAGGAGGCACAAGTATTATTTATATATTTTTTAAAATACATATATATATTTTTTTATGGAATGGGTTAAAAACCCGAAAAAAAATTGCGTGGGGTCCCCCCTCCTAAGCATTACCAGCCTCGGGCTCTTTGAGCCGGTCCTGGTTGCCAAAATACGTGAAGAAAATGACAGGGGATCCCCCGTATTTTAACAACCAGCACCGGGCTCTGCGCCTGGTCCTGGTGCAAAAAATATGGGGGACAAAAAGAGTAGGTGTCCCCCGTATTTTTTGAACCAGTACCGGGCTCCACTAGCTGGACAGATAATGCCACAGCCGGGGGACACTTTTATATCGCTCCCTGCGGCCGGGGCATTAAATACCCAACTAGTCACCCCTGGCCGGGGTACCCTGGAGGAGTGGGGACCCCTTCAATCAAGGGGTCCGTCCCCCCCAGCCACCCAAGGGCCAGGGGTGAAGCCCGAGGCTGTCCCCCACATCCAAGGGCTGCGGATGGGGGGCTGATAGCCTTGAGTAAAATGAAAGAATATTGTTTTTTTGCAGAAGAACTACAAGTCCCAGCAAGCCTCCCCCGCAAGCTGGTACTTGGAGAACCACAAGTACCAGCATGCGGGGGGGAAACGGACCCGCTGGTACCTGTAGTTCTACTGCAAAAAAATACCCAAATAAAAACAGGACACGCACACCTTGAAAGTACAACTTTATTACAAACATGTCGACACACACATACTTACCTATGTTGACACGACGTTCGGTCCACTTGTCCAAGTAGAATCCATGGGGTGTACCTGAAAATAAAATTATACTCACCTAAATCCAGTGTCCAGTGATATTTGTAATCCACGTACTTGGCAAAATAAAAAAACGCATTTACCCGATCCACACGGACTGAAAGGGGTCCCATGTTTACACATGGGACCCCTTTCCCCGAATGTTGACACCCCCTGTGACTCCTGTCACAGAGGGTCCCTTCAGGCAATCAGGGAGCGCCACGTCCTGGCACTCTCCTGATTCCCTATGCGCGTCTGAGCTGGCAGACAGCGCATCGCACAGCACCTCCATTAGTTTCAATGGTGGGAACTTTGCGGTCAGCGGTGGGGTTACCCGCGGTCAGCCGCTGACCGCGGGTGACCTCACCGCTGACCGCAAAGTTCCTACCATTGAAGATAATGGAGGGGGCTGTGCGATGAGCGTCTGACAGCTCCGACGCGCATACAGCCAATCAGGAGAGTGCCACGACGTGGCGCTCCCTGATTGGCTGAAGGGACCTTCTGTGACAGCAGTCACGGGGAGTCTCTGCATTCGGGGAAAGGGGTCCCATGTGTAAACATGGGACCCCTTTCAGTCCGTGTGGATCGGGTAAATGCGTTTTTTTGTTTTGCCAAGTACGTGGATTACAAATATCACAGGACACTGGATTTAGGTGAGTATTAAGTTTATTTTCAGGTACCCCGGATTCGTCGACATTGGAGACGTGGCAGTCGGCATGTCAACATAGGGAAGTATGTATGTGTCGGCATGTGTGAAATAAAGTTGTATTTTCACGGTGTGCGTGTCCTGTTTTTATTTGGGTATTTTTTTGGCAGAAGAACTACAGGTACCAGTGGGCCCGTTTCCCCCCGCATGCTGGTACTTGTGGTTCTCCAAGTACCAGCCTGCGGGGAGGCTTGCTGGGACTTGTAGTTCTTCTGCAAAAAACAATATTCTTTCATTTTACTCAAGGCTATCAGCCCCCCATCCGCAGCCCTTGGATGGGGGGGGACAGCCTCGGGCTTCACCCCTGGCCCTTGGGTGGCTGGGGGGGACCCCTTGATTGAAGGGATCCCCACTCCTCCAGGGTATCCCGGCCAGGGGTGACTAGTTGGGTATTTAATGCCACAGCCGCAGGGAACGGTATAAAAGTGTCCCCCGGCTGTGGCATTATCTGTCCAGCTAGTGGAGCGCGGTGCTGGTACAAAAAATACGGGGGACCCCTACTCTTTTTGTCCCCCGTATTTTTTGCACCAGGACTAGAGATGAGCGGATTCGGTTTTACTCGGTTCTCAAAACGGCATCCGATTGGCTATCCAAAACACGTGACATCAGTGAGCCAATAAGATGCCGTTTTGAGAACCGAGTAAAACCGAATCCGCTCATCTCTAACCAGGACCAGGCGCAGAGCCCGGTGCTGGTTGTTAAAATACGGGGGATCCCCTGTCATTTTTCCCCCCGTATTTTGGCAACCAGGACCGGCTCAAAGAGCCCGAGGCTGGTTATGCTTAGGAGGGGGGACCCCACGCAATTTTTTTTCGGGTTTTTTACAGTTTTTTGTACCATCTGAAAAGTCGATTCAAAATCCGTCAATTGGTCCGTTTTTCGACTGCGGGACTGTCGAATCCGTTTTTTATTGAATATGTCGAATTCTGGCACCCGCCGGCCGGAATTCGACGGTCGAATTTAAAAACGGGCGAAAAATTGCCGCAATTCGCCCGGAATTGCATATACCCCATAGTCTTTCCTAGCACTTGTGAGTTACACTCCATTGTGTCAATTTTGTTTGCCAACGAGAATTAGCTGACTTTATGGAGCCAATTACTACACTAGCAGCCTTTATGGCTTAACATATTACTTTTTTGTACCAATTAATATTTATTGCAATTTATTTAAATACTTGTACAAGTCAGGGACAGATAAAGGGAGGGGTGACAGGTGCGGCCGTCTCGGGCCCCCACACACTGCGTTTTGAATTGTAGGATTCGGAGTGTCTCTCCGTTTAGCAATAACATCGGACTCACTAGTTAGCAAGTCAGGAGATAAGTTATGTAGTTGGTTGAGTACTAAGCTTACAAAAGGACATATGGGCATAAAGTGGAGAGAGATAAAGTAG
This sequence comes from Pseudophryne corroboree, assembly GCF_028390025.1. Lineage (NCBI taxonomy): Eukaryota > Metazoa > Chordata > Amphibia > Anura > Myobatrachidae > Pseudophryne > Pseudophryne corroboree. Next base: position 563,419,281 of record NC_086447.1, on the reverse strand, counting down.
TAGCCAATCAGCTCGTAACTGTAATTTTCTACTCTATATAAAATTATATATATATATATATATATATAATATATACTGGGACATCCCTCACAATAATTGGCCCATTTGGGTTCTATTAATACAAACCTGGTTTGTACTGATCCAAGGCTGACGGAAGTAGAATTACTCATATCTATTTTGCTGCTTCCAATCATCCTACTGATGGATGGATCAGAACATATTTTGTTTTTAAAGCTTTGCAGTATGTTGGATGTCAAGTTTATTTTATGACAGGAATTAATAAAAGTTAAGTTTTAGACTCACTGTGATACATATACATTTTCTTGATTAATAATATAAAGAGTGCCTATAGATTGTAAGCTTGCGAGCAGGGCCTTCCTACCTCTATGACGGTTTGTTATCACCCATTTTGTTATTGTTATTTCAAATTGTAAAGCGCAACGGAATTTGCTGCGCTATATAAGAAACTGTTAATAATAATAATAAGAGTGCGCCCAAACAAGAGAGTCTTCTTTTCCTTCTCTACACGTATACTTTTTCTGACTCGGAGTGCACCGCCAAATGGACTTATTTAGCTAATTGATTTAGCAACATGAATTGTCTACTTCTTGGTCTCTTCTAATACTGTATTCAAATTCATATAGGCCGGTGAAGAATCACAACCGTTCTCTATACAGTGTACCTATATGCTAAGATGGCACTGTACATATGCTCTAGCCATCAAATCCTAACTGAACTAGAAGAAGGCAGAACTCTCAATGTAATATGTTTGCCTAAAACAATTGGTTTGTAGAGATAATTAGACCTCAGATAATATGTATATATTTATTCATCAAGTCGACTCTAAGGCACTTTTAACCTATGGTAAGTAAATCTACTTTTATACTATCTCTTTAGAATTATCTCTTCCATTTACTCTATTAATGCATTTGCACGCCTAAGCACTATGCCAATTTCTCCTTTGTCCATCTTACAGTGAGGTGCCCAAAGCTGTACCCCATATTAAAGAGGTGTTCTAACTAGTGACTTATACAGTTATATCACAGTCTTTTTTAGCCTCCCTTTTTCGTAGGTCAGGATTTTTTTTTTTTTTTTGCATATTTAACCTCTTTCTATCAGCTAGTATTTCTTTTTCATGGCCGTTTCTACACAGATGTATTCCAGGTCACATGTAAAATAATAATTCAGACCCTTGCCATAGAAGCTTTTGCAGTTTGTGGGTTGTTTGACCTTGACTCTGTTCTAGCTCTCTATTGTGCCTCCCTATTTCCTTTTTTGTAAATAGATTACATTCTCCTCATGCTTAGATGACCTAACTAAAGGGTAAGCTATTCCAGCAATGTAGCAGCATTTCTGAACATATTTATAACACACACACATTGTATTGTGTAGGCTTGGTGAATGGATGCAGGTATTGAGATTGACAGACACATGTCTAAGTTGGTTACTTACGTCCTTCCAATATTGTGTGTTGGATGTTGGTATCAGTTCTTTATATAATCACCAAATCCCCAGTAGACTGTTTTGTATAAAGTGAAGCAAATGTAAATCTGCTATACTGTATTTAATTATAATTAATTCTAAATTTTTATCGAATACTTTACATTGCTTGGGCTAATCATATGGAAAATTATACACTCACAGCTTTAATTTTGGTGATGAAAGCCAGATGTGATGCCAGTATCATCCATTTCCCAGCCATGTGTCACTGTGGTGGCAGAAATAGATTACAAGGTTTGGTGACACGGACCTTACTGTACATGCACCTAGTCAGCGGTGTTTCTAGAGAGGAGGGGACCAGTGTGTGGGCCCCCTCCTCTCCTGTAGCCGTCACCGCCGCTGTCTGCTGCTATCAGCGCTGAGACTCTGGCACAGTGCCAGAGTCTACAGCGCATGCGCAGGACTCCGAAAAATGGCCTCCGCGACATTTTTCCTGAGTCCTGCGCTTGCGCTGTAGACTCTGGCACTGTGCCTTAGTCTCTAGCGTTCAGTGCACTAGCAGTGGCGGTAATGGCTACGGGAGAGGAGGGGGCCCACACACAATCACTGATGGACGCCAGAAAGGTAAGTACAGAAGAAATAGGTGCAGTGTGTGCGGTGTGGGCCCCCTCTGGACTAAGGGGCCCGTGTGCACCGCACACACTGCACCCATTATAGATACGCCAGTGCACCTAGTGTTGTGTGTCCCAGGAGATCTGGAGTGTATAGCAAGAGCTTAACCTCTGTTCAGTGTGTCGTATGCCAAGTCACCAGGAATTTAATGGAAACTGCATCCATTTATTAATGTATTGATCTTCTCGTAGACATCTTATATGGGTGAGTTTTGCCTCTTTCAGAATATTGAACCACACTTCTGGCATTGTACAATGATTAGAGTCTAACAAACAGTGATCCAGACTTGTAAATAAAGTATGATATTGACACACACTTGCCTACTTTTAGTTGCTCCTCTCCAGGAGAAGCATGAAGAGGAGATGCAGCTGACCGTTTCAGGGGCGGGGCTCGGATGTTTGCGCCCCGCAAATAGTTTCATTGTAGCCCCCTTCATACGGACCCACAATTCCTGGTATTATCTCCCCATCCTGCCTGCTTTACTAGGTAGTGGGTGGAATGTGGGAAATCCACCCACTCTTCCGGGAGTGTGGGCACTACCCGAGTCTCCTGAACCTTCTGGGAGAGTATGCAAGTATAATTGGCATCAGGTGTCATTAAAAAAGGGCAGGACTGGTCAGAATTTCAGTTAGCAGGGTATTACCACCATTCACCCACTGTGGCTTTTCTAGTCAGCTAAGGCCCAACATCTTGTGTTTTTTCATGATTTTCATTTTCATGATTAGTCAGGCATTGTGGCGATAAGAATACAATGAGTGGGGGCAGGGATGGTGAGAATACCTTCAGATTGGCAGGTTGATGGACTTCTGTAACTAAATTGGGGACATGAGAAGTCTGAGGTGCAAAGTTACCGGGAAACAGGTTCTCCTTTATTTTGACAATTGTTAACATTACATATTTGGCACTTTCTTACCCTAAAGTAGAATACTACTACTATACTTGTAGTAAGGATAACAAAACACGTAATGCATGTTGTGCAGTTTACACAAAGCTCCCCTCATTAGCAATCATTTATGCATATTAAAAGTAAAATAAAAAAAAATTGCACAATAGCAATGTGCAAAAAATGTGCTGGGGGACTGGAGAACAAGCCAGGCATTCCAGAACAAGAAAACAAAAAGCATGATCCACAAAGAGCTGCGTTAGTATTTCACAACAAACAGTTGAGTTGGATTAAGAGTTATCTGCTATCCAAGCCTCTGCCCATTTACTGTCCCTAAACCCTGTGCACACAACAGTGAAAAATGCTGACAGATAAGGTTGAACAATTCAACACGGGCTGGTGCTATCACTGACCACAGAGGCACAGGAACTTTTCTCCCATTCTCTCTCTGTCTCCTTGGATATTATTTTTGGAATGGGAGGGAGTCAGTGGAGAGGAGAGCTAAGGGTTACAGGCCATACAACTGGCTCAGATAACACGATTGGATGGCAGCTTCCTTTCACAGCAGGATCTGGAGTGGTGCCACACTTTTGTGTGTGTGTCAGTGTGAGCATGCTGAATGCAGGGAGCTAGGAAACAGCTGTATCTAGTACAGCGCAGTGTATAGGAGGCTCATCGCTTCACCAGCAGTACATGGAATGGACACAGAATGTTTTGTGTGAAAGGTGAGGTGCTCCTCTTTTCTGATACTGCCCATTAGAAGTGAGCGTTTATCCTTTTGTTTGTAGTTCTTGCTTCCAAACCAGTCTTGCGCTGAGAAACTTTCAGACAGCCTGATTACAGTATGGGCTTCCATTGTTCTCATTGTTCTTGCTTTAAATGGATTTGCTGCCACGTCTCTTTAGTTAGATAGATGTTGCTTATTCTTGCAATACAGGCAACTTTTCATTATATTTGCTGTGTATTGCATTGCTGATTTTGCTGTCACTTCTGTAAATGAATAGTTAATATATGCTTGGGTCGCACACGGTCATACGGCTTGCTTTGTGATACAGTTCTGGAAAATAAATTAATCCCAAGCAGTGTTTGTGTAGTGGGATGCTGGTGTATTGTCCCCAGACAATGGATTGTATAATGTACATGGCACTGGAAACCGTAGGTTATCCTCTTGCTCTTCTCTGTCTTATGTACATGGGTTTTGGGAATGTAATCTGCAGACACTCAGAAGCCACAGGGGAAGATGTACCAAGCCTAGGAGAGTAATAAAATGGAGAGCGATAAGCTGCCAGCCAATCAGCTCCAAACTGTCATTTTTCAAACCCAGTCTGTGACATTGCAGTTAGGAGCTGATTGGCTGATACTTTATCTCTGTCCACTTTATCTACATTCAAGGCTTAGTAAATAGACCCCTCTATCTGCACCACAGTAATATTTGCATGCAACCTTCAAAGGAGGTCCTAAATCCATGCTATGGGGTTTCTAAGGCCAAACTGTAGCTGCCATATCTGTCACAACGTTCAACTTGTATGGACGTAGACAACTATTATTAGTATTAGTAGTACAGTATTATGTTCTGGAACGCAGACTTGTCCAGTACTTGGCTGTCTAGCTAAAAGATTTCAGCAGTGACATTGGTGTATAACATGGGATCCTAAATTGTCAGATGGATCATTACATGAATATTTTGTGAGCCTAAATCAGTTGTTCCCAGATTCTGTCTGCAAGGCACCCCAACGGTCCAAGTTTTAAGTATATCCATGCTTGGCCACAGGTGACGTAATTAGTACTCAGTCAATATGATTTAACCATCTGTGCTGAGCCATGGATATACCTAAAACTTGGACTGCTAGTGCTTCTTGATGGACGAGTTTGGGAACCACAGGCCTGGATATGTCATTTCTACTTCTGTTCATTCTATGCTTAATGGGTCCTTGTCACCTAAATAATGATTGCATCTCTAGACATTGCTGCCTTTAGAGATTTGTTTTTCCTTTTAGTGTTTTGGGGTTAAACTAAGAAACGGAGAAAGGAATGTTACATAGGATTGGTTTCATGTCTTGCAAAACAGCTGACAGCAAATAAATCCAGATGTTGGTAAACGTAGAAGTGTAGAAGTTCTGTAAGTTGCGTGTCTGCATGACTGATTAAATTCCTATTTCAAGGAAATCTCATAATATGTTAGAAGTAGCTTGGAATCTGTGTTTCTGTTCTGTTAGTGACAGATAGAGAAGAGCACTGATAAGCTTCTGATGAAATTGTATGTAGCAAGACTGGAAAATTTTAAGAGGCCATATTTTTATAATGGTGCTTTAAAGTAAAATGTATCTCCCTTATTACATAGAATGTCTTAAATGTAAACTATTATTTGACAAATAATGTATACCAACCTACTTAACAGTTCTTTACTGTTACAAAACACAGTTAGTATTAGTATTTACTGTATAACGCTAGTACAAGAAATCAAAATGGAACTCATTGACCTAGTAACCACTTGGAAGCATTGCACTTTTCAGAACTAAAAATGGGCATCAAATGATTCAAGTTCAGCGGTGCCTATTGATCTCCCGCCCAAGAGTAAAATATCAAGTTAACAATCCCATAAAGTTTTAATGCCATTGGAATGTGCATTGTTCAAAATCAGTGGATACTGTACATGGCATTATCCTGTGGGGAAGACACATTCAGTATACAGTATTAGAGTATACTCCTAGGGACTCCCTCCCAACCCAACTTGTGCTGAGCTTGTTATGTGATTTACAGGGAGCATGGTCATACTACAGGTGTGTCATTATAAAGAATCATATAATCCAGTGGTTCCCAAACTTTTATAAATCATGGTGCCCTAGAGCACAGGTTCTCAAACTCGGTCCTTATGCACTGTGTGATGTCCTGTTTTGCAGGTCCCCTCACAGAATCACAAAATAAATAATTAGCTCCAACTGTGGGCCTTTTAAAATGTGTCAGTGAGTAATTACTACACCTGTGCACCTGCTGGGTTACCTGCAAAACATGCACTGTGTGGAGTCCTGAGGACAGAGTTTGAGAACCTGTGCCCTAGAGCAGTGGTTCTCAAACTCGGTCCTCAGGACCCCACACAGTGCATGTTTTGCAGGTAACCCAGCAAGTGCACAGGTGTATTAATTACTCACTGACACATTTTAAAAGGTCTACAGGTGGAGCTAATTATTTCACTTGTGATTCTGTGAGGAGACCTGCAAAACATGCACTGTGTGGGGTCCTGAGGACCGAGTTTGAGACCCTGTGCCCTAGAGCATAGGTTCTCAAACTCTGTCCTCAGGACCCCACACAGTGCATGTTTTGCAGGTAACCCAGTAGGTGCACAGGTGTATTACTCACTGACACATTTTAAAAGGTCCGCAGGTGGAGTGAATTATTTCACTTGTGATTCTGTGAGGAGACCTGCAAAACATGCACCGTGTGGGGTCCTGAGGACCGAGATTGAGAATCTGTGCCCTAGAGTATCAGAATTTTTTTCACGGCACCCTAGGCCCAAAGTTTTTTATTGAGAAATTAAATTAATTGTGTTTATATGTCATCCTTAGGTTCAGTTATGTGGTAAGGGGCATGATTCACTTCTGTATGGCCACATATTGGGGGTCATTCCTAGTTGATCGCTCGTTATTTTTTTTCCGCAATGGAGCGATTAGTCGCTAATGCACAATGTCCGCAGTGCGACTGCGCCAAGTAAATTTGCTATGCAGTTAGGTATTTTACTCACGGCATTACGAGGTTTTTTCTTCGTTCTGGCGATCGTAATGTGATTGACAGGAAGTGGGTGTTTCTGGGCGGAAACTGGCCGTTTTATGGGTGTGTGCGAAAAAACGCTACCGTTTCTGGGAAAAACGCGGGAGTGGCTGGAGAAACGGAGGAGTGTCTGGCCGAACGCTGGGTGTGTTTGTGACGTCAAACCAGGAACGAAACTGACTGAACTGATCGCAGTTGCCGAGTAAGTGTGGAGCTACTCAGAAACTGCTAAGAAGTGTCTATTCGCAATTCTGCTAATCTTTCGTTCGCAATTTTAATATGCTAAGATTCACTCCCAGTAGGCGGCGGCTTAGCGTGTGCAAAGCTGCTAAAAGCAGCTTGCGAGTGATCAATTCGGAATGACCCCCATTGTATGATTGGCAGCCACCAGCATTGGTTTAGCCTATTACATTGACCATAAATAATTTGAATTGGTCCTGAACCACAAATCCAAGGCACCCCTGCAAGAGCCTCGGGGCACCCCAGGATGCCATGGCACACAGTTTGAGAACCTCTGATATAATCACATAAATGTTTCATTAATATATGCCCTACATTTATGAGAAACTGTTATGTACTAAAATCTTTTACAAATAGTCCTTCATAACATTATGTATACCCTACAATGTGCCTTCTGTGTTAAAGATCAAGGAAAAATAAGCATATACATTAGAGATTGTCATTTTAGCTCATTTTCCAGCTCATTTTGACAGTACTACATTATAAAAGTCAGAGGTTGAGACTTTTAATTGACACTTGTAAACAATAAGTAAAATCTTTTGGTTCCGGAAATGATCATGGTTTGGTAACCATTGTATAAAAGATGTATTTAGTTATGGCGTGTTGCACTCTTTAGTGTTTGCATGAACAGGTTAGCAGGGTAACTTAGGCTGACCAGGGCCTGATTCTTATTGCATAGCTGCAGGGAAGCGGCTGTGCACTACCGTACAACTAAAATTCTAATTGCAAGAGGCGTCTTTTTACAGACACTACCACCATATGCGAAGAGTACTTCTTCCAAAGACACAGCAACGGATTATCGGGTGGTCTCGGCCATCTGCATAAGCCAAAGTTTACTCCGATTGGCCTATGGAACTGGTGAGCCAGGTCCAGGAAGTCTGAATCTTAGGACAGACCCTGGGCTCAGCATGCCTACAAAATCAGGGCAACAGTTTATTTATATACCTAGTTCTTATATGTAGTGTATACTTGATGTTACTGCTGGTTTAGCAGTCTGTATACATAAGTCCTGCAGAGGTTACAGACATTTATGCTCTAGTAAATCATTATTATCATTACCAACAGCCCACCTTTTCCTATTCTCTCAGTAACATGATTCATAAGTAGAGGTGAAAGGTTATATGAATCAGAACACTGAGCTCTTTGTAAGCATAAAGATAGCGATGTGTCAGACATTTGCAGACATTTGCATTTGCAACATAAGTAGTCCCACAGCGCATTATTTATATCCCACCTTCTTACAAGGAGACACAAGAGACACCCTTCAGTTCTGTGCCATGGAAATTACTGATAGCAATGATTCACATTATCTCATTTTAAGGCTATATCCAGGGATATAATGACAGAGCATATCTGACAGCAATGTCAGAGTTTAAAAGAAAAACGTGAAATGCGACGCCACTTATTTTTTTCTACCAGCCACACAGCCAGTTCTGCTTCAGGACAGTCACTTTTCCACAACAGTACACATGAAAACACGCTTATATAGATGCAGTGACGTATCTGTGTATGAGGGAAGATAAGTCAAATCTTGGGCGTCAGCTATTCCCGGCAATGATTACCAGTGAAGTCGGAAAGGGTTTCGTTTTTTTTCAGTTAAAATGCTGCAGAAAAGCTTTTATTAAATACATCCCTAGCTCTTAAAGTGCTTGTCCACCTTCCAAGGACTTCTTTGGCTGCTAGCATCTCTTGCTTTAGGACAGGTCATACTCCTGCTGCACTTTCTGCGTTGGGTACAAAAATAGAGAACAACTTTATGACGTATCCCAGGAGGAAAATATAAAGCAATGCATTTAGTAAGTTGCCGAAAAGCCAATATATCAATGCGGGGAAAACCCCTTTCAATCCAGTATATCAATATCAGTTAAGTGTACAGCTTGTGACTTGTTGTATAAGATGTGTTTGTGACTTGAACTCCTAGTAGATGCTACCAACATGAACAACAAATAGGAATAAGAGAAGCTACAGTACATAGATGGTGACTGTTTTATCTGTCAGAAAAGTGGAAGCCTACGTTACAGTAGTATTTTATTTCTCATGTCTAAAAGGTTAATGTCCTTTTCCTGCTCTCTCTTGTGGTTGCTGCTGAGTCATGAAACTTGTCTGGCTTTCTCTAGTGGAGGAAACCTGGCAACAAATGTTCAATTGTTAAGGAGAATGCTCCAGAGGTAGCGCCTGGTCGCAGTCTCCGGGCAGAACCATGTTTTTGTATCTCATTCATACCGTGTAGAGACAAAAAACATATTTGATGGCAAAGCAAACGAAAATTGGTTTTCCTCTTTGTGGCAATGATGACTTGTTCAGTTTGTTAATGTGTTATGCACTGCTCTGTGCTGGTATCCGTTTGGATGGTTGACCATGTTAAGGTCGACCACTATTTGTCGACATTGACGTGGTCGACAGACATATGGTCGACACATGAAAAGGTCGACATGGCTTTTAAAAAAAATGTAGATGAACTGTTTTCATACTTTACCATAGACGTGGTCTATGGGGTTCCTGGTCATGTTACGGGGAAAAAATGACACCAAAAACAGTTAACAAAATCCATGTCAACCTTTTCATGTGTCGACCTGTCCAGCATCGACTATTTCATGTGTCGACTGTTAGTCAATGTTGACCATGTCTATGTCGACTAATAGTGGTCGACCTAATGAATGTCGACCTTAACATGGTCGACCATTCATACCAGAACCCTCTGTGCTAGCAAGCCTGCTGGAGAACTAGGGACTGTAGTTGTGGTTACACTATATATTTATATCAGTGTCCCATATATGTGTCATCACCTTAGTAGGTGACATTATAAAATTACACTTGTTGCTGTAATAAGGGCTACTGTCATAAATAGATGAAAATCACAAATTTAACTAGAAAAACAAGATCTGACAATGCACATAGTTCTATAGTTTGGTAGGATATCAATGACATCCTCAATGCTTAAAGTAGGGATAGCCATCGGAAAGCGATGGTTGGCAGCCATCAATTTTTCTGAACTGATGGTTTTGCCTTAATTTTGGGACCACACCACCATTGTATGATTCATTCCGATGGCTATGGACATCACTCCTCCTTCATAGACCAGGAAGGAGAAACTGTGGCTGTAACAGAGCTGCCCTCTGCGCATGCAAAATTGCATACCATATATGGTTACGTCATCGACTGGTTAAATGGTGATGGTTACATGCCAGCGCATGGCAACAATTTGTCAGTGTACTTCCGAAGGCCATTCCGAGCTAAAAGTAAACCCCGCCGAGCGATCTTAGTATATGAAACGCATACTTAGCTCTATAACCAATAACAGGATAGCTTGCTCCATATGAGATTGAATGGTTTGGTTCTGTGTCTGAGCAGTGACTAAGCAGTTACTGGGGGTATGTGCTCTGCAGGTGTATGTGGTGGACACAAATATGGAACTGCATTTAGGGCCTAATTCATGTTTGTACGCAAATACAATTGGGATTTTCTAGGCTACAGGTCTGCTAATGTTAGCAAGTGAAGCTGCCGCCCAGCAGTGAAAAAGAGACGCCCTCTGGAATCATCACAAACTTAATTTGCAATTGCGTGCACATTCGCAGCCTATACGTAAAAACGAGGAACATCGGGGCTATGGGTTGGTCTATGACTACACAAACAGGACACAGGAGTAGCAGCACAGGCGCCATGTTTTTTCACTTACGAGCTTGGAGCTGACAGCATATAGAGGCCCCGAAATCAGCTATGACACGCATTTTGCGAACCACTCTCCGAAAACTCCCAGTTGACACCTCCAATCGGTTACTTTCCGCCAATCACTTTGCAGTGTAATACTCATTACGAGCGAGATCGCAGTGGCACCTTTGCGCATGCGCATTGCAATTGTGGCATATGCGTAGTGTGCCAATGAGTGCTCCTTTGCGTGATAATCACAAAACCAGCGCCATGTGCGAACCAATCATGAGCCATCTTTTAAATAGTCCACACCACTATGGTACCCACTAATGCCATATACATGCTGCCAAACTCTGCAGTAATGGAACCTCAGGATCCATCGTCGCAGCCCCCATTGACGAACTCCGCCGGAGACCACCAAATGGCAGGCTGTGCCGGGAACCCCCCTGATCCGGCCTTGCTTGGAAGGCTCCTCCCACAACAATTGAGAGACAGTCTCGGCCAAGCAATGCCATACAGTTACCGGCCAAGTAATGCCATACATTCTAACCCTCCCGTCCCAATTAAAAGGTTTAACATTTTTAGAAATCTGATTTAGCGATTCCTATCACTTTGGCTCGGAATCACTAATCGGGGGACCCCATACATAGTCGATTTATAGGAGCAATAATCTGCAAAATGGAGAATCACCCCAATATATCACAGATATATGGGAGCATTAAGTCGCACTGTACATGCATCAAAGTACATTAGCGTAGTCGCCCGCTGCACATCTCTATTCACAGTGGGACTGACATGCAGGGAGCATTTGGGGGAAGTGGCAGGGAGTTGTGGCAAAAACACAGGCATGTCACAACCATTTTCGAGGGCGTGTCTCAGCCTACAGCTGCGATCCTGTATGTCAAAATTCCAGTGGCCATTCTGTGTGACCATAGGGATACTCAAGGAAGAACATGCTGCTGCCACTATGTATTGGTACACATTTCTTTGGATCTGCCAAGCCGCCGATAAGCCTCTTACTAGAGACCCAGGCGTCTGTGTCATTTGCATATATTGCATATCTGCTTCGTACAGGATGGGAGCTGCCAATGCATTAGTGTAAAACTCTGACAGAGATTAAGGGGTATATTCAATTAGGATTGACATTGTCGGAAACGGGGCCAAAACCTGTTGGATTTGAACCCGTTGCCGACAGAAGCACGCAGATCGGCGGCTACTCTGCCGATCCACGTGCTTTCCGACAGCATTCCAACAAGTCGGATTTCCCGACTTGTCAGAAAAAAATGAGGCCGGATTGAATAGGTCGGAACCCCTTCTGACTTATTCCAGTCGGAAATTGCCGTCTTTCCGACAAGATGGCAGTTTCCGACTCTAATTGAACATACCGCTAAGAGGTATATTCACTGCCTGTCGGAAACTGCCGTCTTGTCGGAAAGACGGCAGTTTCCGACAGGTTTAGGTCTGAAGGGGTTCCGACCTATTCAATGCTGGCTATTTTCTTCCTACAAGTCGGGAATTCCCGACTTGTCGGAATCCACGTGTGTATTGTCGGGAACGCAGCCAAAACCAAAGTTTTGGCCCCCGTTCCGACAATGTCAATCTGACTTTTTTAAAAGTCGGATTGACGTTGGAAACGAGGAGATGAGACGGGGGAGCGGGGACAGGTCATTAGGGCGAGCGGGGATGGAGCGTGGATGGGTGAGGAGAGAAGTGGGGACAGCAGCAGCGGCACAAATGGCACAGACAGTTGTCAGGAACGGCCAAATCCGACCGGTATTGAATATACCCCTATGTATATATGGTCAGCAATGGGCTGCATATGGGGAAAATATGGTCCATGTGAGTATGATTTACTATTATCTTTACTGGACATATTTTTCGCTGCTAAGTACTTGATCACTGTATAGCAGCATATCTTGGCACAACACTATTTTAAACACTCCAATCATAGTGTGAAATATAAAGCCGGATACACACTAGATAATAAATAGTGTGACTGGCCTTTTGAGACAACTTGGAACGATAAATCATCCACATCATCCAGTCTGTAGGCACTAATGCTGTCCCGTGCGTTGTTCTTATCTCCAGTGCAGTCAGATCAGAAGATATAGTCTGAGGCGCTATGAAGAGTAATGAAGGATGAACGAGGGATCGTTCTGTTATTCATTACATTGGCTACTGTGCAGGGCTGCCAAGAGAAATCCTGGGCCCTGGTACAACAACTTCCTGGGCCCCATGCACCCCCTGGAGTGGGTGTGACCACAGCATGCTGGGGCAAGAAGCACCCACTCACAGGAGCATGGCATGCCTCCCAGCCAGGGCAGCAGAGAGCCTGGCTGGGCCTAGGTCCTTTCAGGGGGTATGGCCTAATCACAGGAGGCATTTCCATGCACCCTTAGAAAAAAAAAAATACAGAAAAAAATAGTACTTTAAGTGCCTCCCTGGCCTCATTGCAGCCCAGCATACAGCAGAGTATGCTGGGATAAGAAGAAGAGCTGCTGCTGCCATGTAAGACCTGGGCCCAGGTAATTTGTACCCTCTCTCTGCACCACTGCTAGTGTGTATGTCGATTGTCCCGTGGCTGGTTACACACATCGTCTAGTGCAGTGGTTCTCAACCGCGGTCCTCAAGTACCCCCAACAGTTCATGTTTTCCAGGTCTACTCACAGGATTGCAAGTTAAATAATTTTCTCCACCCGTGGGTCTTTTAAACTGTGTCAGTAAGTAATGAATACACCTGTTCAACTGCTAGGTGACCTGGAAAACATGAACTGTTGGGGGTACTTGAGGACCGAGGTTGAGAACCGCTGGTCTTGTGTGTACCAGGCTTTAGTTTGCAGGTCTGGCTTAAAAAGCATATTATATACATTTTCAAAGTATTGTACAGTATCAAGGCAGTTCACTATTAACCAGCAAATATTACTGTTAAAGGCAGTACTGAAATAACAAAATTGACATACTGTATAAATATTCTTTTACTGCAGTTTACTATAAAGCAGAAAAACACATGTAAATATTGAGAGGCATCCCTGACTATAACATTCGTCTCGTGCCTTGTGAATAGATCTGCAGAGTGTTTGGGAAGGATTGCCTGCAAGGTGTATTGCATTAATATATTGCGTCCTAGCAACCGGCTTTGTCCCTGTGACAACGCAAAGAGAGTGTGAAGGATTATAATTTCCTCTCTGCTAATACAGCTGCTCATATATAACTGCTCAGAGTTGTGAAATCGCAGGGTAATGTTACATATAAAACTGTTCACAAAATGCTGTATTTGTTTAGTGGAGGAATATAATTGTGCTGTAGTGCAAAGAGTATTATTATTATACTATATATTATTATTATTATTATAGGTTTTAATTATTGTCCTACAGTTAGATAATTATTTTATTATTATTTTTATGCAGTTTATAAGGCAGGTTTTACTCAAGCATGTATAATCTATCACAGTGGTCAGTTAAACATTAGCAGTAATTCCTAAGAAGTAAAATGATTTTGTTATTGTGATAGAGTGAATACTGCTATAAACACCATGGCGTGCAGTCACTGACTGGCTACAAAAGCAAGAGATCTCTGTAGTAGCACTGCAGCTCACTCAGAAAGGAAGGGGGAGCTCTCTGCAAGCAAATGGTTTTCTCTGCACACAGTGTTGTGGGTGAAGGTAGAGGACGCCTCAGTGGCACTCAGAGCTTTAAAGTGAATGAAACATTAAAGTACCAATAGTGTCTGATGCTCTGGTTTTTCTTGTATACTTCGTACTTTGTTATGTCAGTGTCTTCATATGCTCATGAACTACGTTTAAACACAATTGCAAATACAAAGGTTGCAATAAGAAACTGTTTCCTTGTTAAAATGGAGAAAAAAAAAGTCATGCTTGCCTCACTTAACCTGATCCTGCCATTCAGCAGTTGTGTGTTGCTACAGATCTGTTTGTCGAATAGATTAAATAAAGGGGCGTTATAGTGATCATTGGCTTTTCAGATATTCAGAGGATGTGAAAATGGTCCTTTTGGTCCAACTATGACAATTGTTTTGGGAGCACGCACTGTATGATTGCAGACCAATGGTGAATGTGTTGGGCTTTACTGCGCATGCTGTGTGCTGACATGAGATGATTTGAGTGCAGGCACGGAAATACTACCACTGTTGACAGCGGTGTGTGACGAATACACAGCTTCCCTCTGCTCTGGTCCCCATACCCAATGCACAAGGCGGTAATTCAGCCCCTGCCGCTGGTACTTCTGCTGACTGACTCAATCTGATCATTTGCATGTGACTCCTATTATTACTTGCACATGCAAATCGCACTGAGGTTTATGTCATGCAAACAAATGATTTTACATACAATGTCACCGCTAACAGCTCCTATTTGGCAAAGACCACACAAAATTATTAGTTCAATTAATTAAATAAACTCATTATTAACCATCTTAATTTAATCCATATATGCACAGCTAAACCTTATACACCCAAGGTCCCAATTTAATGGCTGATACCATAATATACCACACTCAAAGTCTAGAATTCCCCTTAGCATAAACCTTGCCTGAATAAGTTGTATGACAGTGAGCTGAAACTGCATCTTCATCTTCCTTACTGGTGTTGTATTCTCAGAAGGAACACTGGCAGAGCCAGCTTCAGAGGTAGACACTTCAACACAGTTTTACCGTGACTATATATTCTGCAATCCTACCTAATATTTTGTACAGTGTTTGGACTCCTCTACTCACCAATGTATACACAGGGCTCACTGCATGAACAGGGAAAAAATCTAGTCTAGAGAATTAAACGGTAAAGTGATATTTCTTTCATCCACTCATCTCATGAATACTCAATGGTCAGGTTGTCATGAGTATGTCACAGGATTGATGCCAAGTAAGACACAGCTAGAGTTAGTGACCACAGATCTGATCTGCCAACGCAAAATCACATTTCACTAATGTCACCTCCTCAAATTCCAGAGCGCTGCTTCTTTAGGTCATCAAATCTCTGTCCCACAAATATCAGGACTATTGAGTTCATGGTCGTAGAGAGCATAGCAACCATTCAGCACTGATTTTTGATCCATCTAGTGGTAATTACAGAATGAACACAAATGTTTGGTCTATTGGGGTTAAAACACCTTTAGAATTTGTTAATAAATGCAATGTCAGTTTAAAAAAATGCTGCTTCACAACCATCTCTAGAACAGACGTAAGCTGCTTGTTGTAAAGTAGTGTGTTTACGTCTTTCCAGTGCCAGGTATAATTACTCCAGCCACACATAAAGATTAGTGTAACACCCTTTCACTCAGTGCAAATTTTGTTTTGTGTTGAAATCACTGCCTGACGATAACATCCAATATTAAGGAAACTGGTAGCACTCTCCATGGTAGTTCAGTAACAGTCATACTTTTATGCGCTAGGGCACTGATTGGACGACTCCCGCATTATCAGTATCAGTCAGTGTTTGCAATACTAGACAGAGCACTGAGTCATTTTGTTAAACAGTAAAATATTGTTGTCTCTAGGTTAGTAATGAAAGTTATGTTTTGGGAATATGCACTATACATTAAGTTAAATGTCTAAATTCAATAAGGGGGACGTTTATCAAGCTTGGCCTTGATAATCATATGGAAACAGCATGATATCTTCAGCACATCGCTAACCCCATATCTATTCATCAAGCTCAGAAAATGGAAAGTTTTGGAGCTGGATTTCAGTAACTCCCTCTTTCTTGTGGAAAGAGCTCCCAGAGTACTAAATGGGTTCCATGTAAGCTCCTCTGGATCCCATGGTGATCTCTGGTCACACATGTGCGGTAACACTACAGTCCAGAACCCAGCAGTGTAAACTTTTACCACTGCCATTAATAGCAGAAGTATAGAGTTTAAGATTTTCCTGGATACCTGCTTATAGGAGCAGCTGTCCTAGCAGGAAGGCATTCATAACTAGCCCCCAAAGTTGTTCAAAATCTTTTTGAATAGTGGCAATTTAGTTTTCAGGACACTTTTGCTAATTTTATTACTTAGGCTGCTAATGTTAATCTACACCTGGGTTTTCACTAATCCGCTATTCATGAAGATTGCCGGGAAATAATTCAGAATAGAGTTCAAAAGTTCTAATCTACACTATACTTCCCACATGGACAGCAGTGATATGCCTGGGGTGGACCTGTAGAAAATAATGTCTATATATTTGTAAAACCACTCAGACCATCTAGGTTTTCAGAATTAATGTAATACAATGAATAATATTCATTTTGTAAATAGAGCTTACATAAATGGTACATTGACGATCAGCACTGTGTTATATCAGTTGCCAGTCATTGATAAATTTGCTGTAGAAATCAGTAATTCATACTTATTAGGGCATAACTTGCATAATAACAATGTTATTAGTAGGTGCACTGGCTCCAGAGACTTTGCTGCTCACTAGTTTGTAGATGGAGGACCACATAATGGGTTGCAAGTACAGTACATTACATGCCTGTGGATTATGTTTCCTAATAAATATATAAAGCATACAGCAATTTATTCCTCTCTTATATTTCCTATGAGGGACTATACAATTAAGATCATTTCTCCAATGGCATTGCATTTGTGACAAAGAAAATTCAAAAGTGTAAACCATATATGTAATTGTGCAGAAACAAAAGTTTAATATTTCCAGGCATTCTGCATGCCAAATACAGGTACAATGTGGCATTGATGGTGCCACCCCATGGGCCATGTGTCCTTGGCAATTGCACCCACTCATACATCCAGGGGACTGGAAAAGAGCAAACGTAGTCCCACTGCACAAAAGTGGAAGCAAGGAAGAGGCAAACAACTACAGACCAGTGAGTCTTACATCAGTAGTAGGGAAATTGATGGAAACACTCTTAAAAGAAAGAGTTGTAGATTATCTCAAATCCGGCAATTTACTGGATCCCAAACAGCATGGATTCACTGGGGGGAGATCATGTCAAACAAATCTTATTGACTTTTTTGATTGTGTGACTAAAGTGATGGATAAAGGTGGAGCCATGGATATAGCTTATCTAGACTTTAGTAAGGCTTTTGACACAGTTCCACATCGCAGATTGCTAAATAAACTTGAAAGTTTGGGATTGGATATTAGGATTATTGAATGGATAAGATCTTGGTTGAAGGATAGAAAACAGAGAGTTGTGGTAAATGGAGTGCATTCACAGGAGGGAAATGTTACCAGTGGAGTACCCCAGGGATCTGTACTTGGACCAGTGCTTTTTAATCTTTATTGGTGACATTGCAAATGGCATTAAAGGGAAAGTATGCCTTTTTGCAGATGACACAAAGGTATGCAACAGGGTAGACACACCAGGTGGGGTAAAACAAATGATTGAGGATCTAGCTAGACTAGAGGAATGGTCAAGAGTCTGGCAATTACAGTTTAATACCAAAAAATGCAAAATCATGCACTTGGGTCTCAAAAATCCTAAAGCTAAATACAGTATTAATGGCACTATACTGGAAACTACTGAGGAGGAAAGGGATCTAGGAGTCACTATTTCAGATGACTTAAAAGCAGGTAAGCAATGTAACAAGGCAATGAGGAAGGCTAGTCAGATGCTTGGCTGCATTGGGAGGGGAATCAGCAGCAGAAAGAAGTAATAATGCCACTGTATAGGTCATTGGTACGGCCTCATCTAGAATACTGTATTCAGTTCTGGAGGCCATATCTTCAAAAGGATATTAATACATTAGAAACTGTACAAAGGAGGGCAACTAAAATGGTGCATGGCCTACATCACAAAACATACCCAGAAAGACTAAGAAATCTCAATATGTATAGTTTGGAGCAGAGAAGGGAAAGGGGGGACATGATAGAAACTTTCAAATATATGAAGGGTTTTAACAAAGTCCAGGAGGGAAACATTCTCCAAATGAAGAGAAGCAATAGGACACGAGGACATGCACTGAGACTGGAGGGGGGGAGGTTCAGGGGAAATTTGCGGAAAAATTATTTCACAGAAAGGGTAGTGGACAAGTGGAATAGCCTCCCATCAGAGATGGTAGAGGCTAAGACAGTAGAGCAATTTAAACATGCATGGGATAGACATAAGGATATCCTTACAAAGAAATAAGGATCAAATAAGGTTAGTGTTAAAAAATAATATAAAAAAAATAAAAAAAAATAAGGGGCAGACTAGATGGGCCAAGTGGTTCTTATCTGCCGACAAATTCTATGTTTCTATGTTACATCCCTAGTTACAGTCCTGGTTTTATATGTTGGATGCAAGCAACACAGATCTTTTCCCATTTATTTCACTAGTCCACTAAGTTTAAATGGGGGCTCCAATGTGTAAACATTCTACTGAAATGTTTAGCCTATTGAAAATAATGGAATGAAAATCACAGCCAGCACTATACAGCCTGGTTTTGTTCCCATTAAAACATATGAGCGTAGGATCCCCTTTAAAAAGTGGAAACAAGCATCACGCTAGACAGGCAGGTTGAGTTATACTAGGACAGTGAAACTTACAGCATATGGCCTTTATCTAAATGTGAAGAAGCAACCTGCTCTGACCAGACTACCAGTTCTACACTGTGGGGTAATGGTGACGTAGACCACCCTTGTGTTCTCAATATAATGGGAATGGATCTCTAAGGCCCCTGCACTTTTTACAAATACACACAGAATAAAAAAGTAATTAACACATGCAAGTGATGGTTGATGAAAGCTAATATATGTAGGCAAGGGTTTAAAGTGCATAACACATACAAATTTAAACTATATAGATCTTAAAACCCTGGATAATCAAAGTATTAAAACCTGAATGTATTTTCTGTAACACTAAAGAATATTACATCAGCAAAAAAGTAAGGCTTCAAAAAGAATGTAATTATGTAGTACAGACTGTGAAGTACCTACGTAATTAAGACATTTTGGGCTTGTGTAAAAATGCATGAAAACTAATGTGCGCTTAATGATTTTATTTTGTATTCTGTTTTCCATATTTTTCTATGCAATACAATTGTATCAATACAATCTATTGTACAGGCAATACATCTTACTACATGATGTATGAGTTGCGCTGTATTCAAATATTAGAACACAGCGGTGAGAACTTGCACATAGGAGACCATTCACCCTTTTTTTAAAGCCGTTTTCAGGCTCTAGTTAGTGGCTGAAAAGGGAATATAATGGCTTATAGGTGTGAATGAGCCCTAAAACGCTGAATTCAATTGTGAATTATTTCATAATAAGCTTGAAAGCAAGTCTCCTTAGTAACCAGCTTTATGGTTATAATTATTCTGCTCATGTGATAATTACCTTTATGCAAGAGGATTGCTTGTCTAAGCCAATTATCATGTATGATGACAAGCTAAAAAAAAATAATTTACACAGATATTATCTTTACATTAATATACAAATCCTGTAAAGCTATACACCAAAAAACAAAATTGCACATATAATAATCCAGGGAGTAAATTTAGGCTTAGTATGAATTGCAAAGCCCACATGGCGTAAAACTTTTATACCATAACCTATGATAATCCTATTATCAGCAGAGTGCAATGTTCCTAGATAGATAGATAGTTCCTAGATAGAAACAATATACACCAAGCTATGAAGTAGTGCCCAATATCATGTTAATATTTAACAAGGTCACTTCTAATTTATAGTACTATGAGATCAAGGTAGGGGTGCCCACTCCTGGGGGCGATTGACCATTCCAGAGACACAGCAGCCAGGAACAGCACACTAGCCCAGGGTTTTTGTGCAGTCTAGCTGTATCTAGCTGTATTGTGTAGTACAAAAACCATAAAAACAAATCCTAACCCACTTGGGCTCTAACTAAACAAACAGATTCCCTTTCTAAGTGGTAGGACCTAATGTCCCTACCACAATCATAAGCACATACACCTTACTTACGGTCAGAAAATCACAGTCTTAAGAGGCCTCCTGGCTGTTCCCCCCAGGTATAGAGACCCTGAGTAAAGCCCTGACACACCTTAATTAGCCTCTTCAGGTGCAAGCATTAAATAGCCTGATCTCAGGCTGATGACCTGAAATTGGCCTAATGAATGGAGCCCACCCTCTCTCTCCATCCACAACCTCAGAAACCCTTAACTGGCTTTTACTAAAGACGAAAAAATGTCTGTTTTGCAATCGCAGACATTTTCCTGGGGTTTTAAATATAGGTCAGAAACCTGGGACTAATATATCTCCTGTGTATAACCTTACCAGTGCTTTCACAGTACACTAATACCAATAAAAATCTTTACATGGTGCTGATATTTTACATTCCATATTAGCAATATGGTAGTATTTTAATATGAAAGTAAACTGCTCTTGTCACCATTTGAGACTGATTCTGATTTGAAAGTAAAGTAAGAAAAAGTTTTTGTATCTGGAACAAACCATGTTGCCATGCAAGGCGAACAAATACATTTATAATTTTTTCTGTGCGGGGTAAATGACTGCTTTTGCATGTGGGCCACACATGTTAGACAGCTTTATTTTTACACTGCAATTTAGATTTCAGTTTGGACACCCCAACCAAATGTAAATCTCTGCACGTTACATCTGCCCCATCTGCAGTGCAGTATGGTGTTGCCCAGGTGCATAGTTACTTCCTTTTTTTTTTTTTTACTCTACTCCCAAATCAGAATCAAACCCTGATTACAGTGAAATAGTGCCCCATTGTGTAGTCTACTTGATAATTCAGTTCACTTTACCAAGTGGACAACTCTCAGATTTGGATGGGAGAATCTCTGCATTCAGTTAGTATGATACAGATGTGTCCTTTTGGGTGTGGTATGGCTGACCGAAGGTCAGCATACCGATGCCGGGACCCTGGCAGCATACCGACGCCGGGATCCCGGCGGAGGGGGGGCGCGTGCAGCAAATGTCTATGGGTGTCGTGGACACCCAGGAGTGGAAATAGTCCCTGTTGGTTGGCATGCCGACCGTTGAGATAGTGAGGGGACGGGATGTTGGGGGAGGTCATGTGACCATCTGTCTCCTGACCACCACCCGTCCTTTTTTACTGTGGCTTCAGTCGCACCAAATAGCCCCTTTCTGTGTGCCAGCTCCTGTGTGATCTGACTGCACTGAACATAAATTTTGCTCAAAATAACCATCTTATTTGCTTAAATAAAGTAACTGGGAGTTCTAAAACCTCTAAAAAGGAAAAATGGAGTTGTTTGCCATAGAAACCAATCAGTTTCTAGCTATATATTTTTTAGAAGTCTTACCCATAAAAAAACAATCATATTCTAGCTAACACATCCATACTTTTTAGATGTTTAGCTAAATCTACCACTGTGTTTCAGCATACACTATAATAGGCATTCCCAACCACGGTCCTCAAGGCACACCAACAGTGCAGGTTTTAGTGATATCTAGGCTACAGCACAGATGGTTAAATCAAAATAACTGAGCTACTAATTAAGTCACCTGTTCTGAAGCCTGGATATCACTAAAACCTACACTGTTAGTGTGCCTTGAGGACCGTGGTCGGGAATGCCTGCACTATAATATGTCCTAAAATAAATGTCACATTTTTTGTATGGTAAAAAGTACCCATGGTGGGAGGACTTTGCAGAATGCACGTACATTGGTTATTTCGTTTTATACGTAATCTTCTCTAATAATGCCATCTGTGTACATGGCCTTGCTAATAAGTATTAAGGACACAGCAGAATAATCTGAGATTTGGATTAACAGATGCAGAAAAGTAGAGGAGAGTTACTAAAGTATCTTCTTAGGAATAGAACATTGTATCAGATCTGTAGAAACCTCATGTAGTTGAAGGAACTAGACAATTTCTCATTGGTTTACTTATTAGTCAGAATCCTAATTAGGAAAGTATTGAGAAAGTACAATTTTGACACTTTTTCTCTCTTCTTTATTATATCTGCAAAAAAACAACCAAACAAGATATTTTATCATTTAACTTTATTACCTGGCTGGATCATTAGAAACTTCCCATCTGCTGCAGAAATGGAAGATGGATTCTAGACAAGGCAAAAGTGAATGTGGAAAGTGCTGAAGATCACAAATTCTTCTTAGAATCTATGATCTGTGAAGCTGCTCTGTTCCTTTTGTCCATGGATTTGTAAGCGTAGAAAGGAAAAGGCTGGGCCACTCCTGCTACAGGCCCCCCATTGGGAATACTAGGCCATCCTCTGCACTGGGAACACTTCAGAATGATTGCATATATTCATTGCTGGCCTGCAGACCCAATGGTG
Organism: Pseudophryne corroboree; assembly: GCF_028390025.1. Taxonomy (NCBI): domain Eukaryota; kingdom Metazoa; phylum Chordata; class Amphibia; order Anura; family Myobatrachidae; genus Pseudophryne; species Pseudophryne corroboree. Next base: position 563,396,434 of record NC_086447.1, on the reverse strand, counting down.
GGCTGCTTCCACCGAGACAAGTGGCAGGCCTATTGCGATGAGGAAGACGAACAGCTCATCCCTCTCACTTTCAAAATGGGCAACTCTATCACCAGGAAGCATGGCAGGAAAAAGTTTACCAGCGAAGATGAAAACGAGTTCTGGCCAAGTAAGGTTGCAGTCTGAATGCATGTATATTCATGACGTGTATGAAGCACAGTGCAGGCTATCATGTACACTAGTGTCAGATTATATGAAATTGTTAGATAATGTTTCCTAATACAGTGCTGACAGATTAACACTGGGCACTGCACTCTAGATAAATTAGGTTCCTTACAAATTCTTTAGTTTTGTTAATAATAATTATTAGCGGAAAATAGGTTCAAATGAGTTTTTGTTGACAAGTAACAAAATAGTTTTTAATTGAGTTTCATGCACAAGTAAATCATTGTACATCTAAACAAGGGAAATGAGGTTTACAAATAATGACTATTCGTGCTGATGAATAAAATGAATTTTCTTATGTCTTTGCTCCTGGATGTGAACAGTATAAATGTTTAGATATCATACATGTACGATGTGACAATCATCTACACAATTGGGAATAAAGGTGATTTGTGCTTCACACATTTTATCACATGGTATAATAAATGCAGTGTATGCAGTTATATCCCAGTGTGGTTGTGGTGCAGGTTCACAGCTGAGAGGAGGAGGGGTAAATGAATGTGCTCAGCTGGCTGTTTAGGTGTGTGGGTCAGCTGGCTTTCTGTGCACTGCCCTCTAATCTGCATCCTGCTGCTCCTATAGTGGATGCTCAGGAGAGCATGAGAGGAACCTGTGTGTAGCATAGAAAGCTTCTTGGCAATAACCTGCTGGGCTGGACTCCGAAATAATAAGCAAGTCAAAAAGAGCTTATGACTGTTTTGACATAACATCCTCTCTGGGTAGTAGGCCCATTTCACATAAGTGGGAATGGATGGGTCTGCTGCCTTGGTGATTATGATGGCCTACTTAATACGTCCACCCCTTTATGTGTAGATCTGAGACTCTGCCTAATGAATGTAAAGGTGGCCAATTAATCTAGCCTAAAAAGATAACAGTTTGTATAGAAGATCTTTGCATGACTTACATTAAGTTTATTTACCGTGCAATGATAACTTTGGTGTCAGTACTCTTACAGTACACATGTATGTTGTACAAGGAAGATGAGCTGTCAGGCCTCACATTCCATTTTCCTTAATGCGGCTATTCTTTCCCTACTCAATTGTATTTAAGCCAGAATACAGTATCACAGTAGTAATGGGGGAGTGCTTTCTGCTAAGGCATGCCTGACTTTCTCTCCGTATTCCACATGAACGAGCCCGGTGAGCTTGGTGCTGCTTCAGGAATATGGATGAAAAGAAGGCTTTATGTGTACATAAACTCTTCACATGCCACTGTTTGAGGATTATGGTTGACAGAGTGAGACTATAAGCGTTATTTCTTTGTTCCCTCTACGAGATGTGCTACATTGAACATCACACTCACTGGGGTAGATATATGAATCAGTGAAAAGAGAAAAGTGAGCCAGTGGGGAAGTTGCCCATGGCAACAAAGCAGCATTAAGGTAACATTTATCAGTTGAATTCTATAAAAATATAATTAGCAGCTGATTGGTTGCCGTGGGCAACTATTCCACCAGCTCACTTTTCCGCTCTTTTCACTGCTTTATACGTCTCCCCCATATGTTTTTTTACATTTGTTAATTTATATTTTTCTTTTTATTGTTGCTTTTTGCAAAAAATATAACACTGTGGCTGTGTTTTTTTTTATCTACATGTTACAAATAATACTTTACACTCTATATTGTATATTTTAATTAAATGCCCCCTGTGAGTTCCTGACATTAAATGTCAATGCGTTGTCATTATCTTTCCTCTGCCCAGCTGCTTCCCATCATTAATTGCCCCTCGAGACTGAATTGCTGGATTTTGAATCCATTGGCAAGTTTATGCTTGTGATGCATCACATTCTCCGTTGAATATCTTTCTGGTAAATAAAGGTGTTAATAATAATAATAATAATAATAAATAAAATGTTAAAAATGTCACACTTACCAGTGTTAATCAATATTTGTAGACATATTCCATAAAAAAAAAAAATATATATATATAAGAATTTCAAATGAAGACAGAACAGTTTAGGCCATAAGGAATTGAGGACCTAATTAAGACCTGATCGCAGCAGCAAAACTTTTCGCTAATGGGCAAAACCATGTGCACTGCAGGTGGGGCAGATATAACATGTGCAGAGAGAGTTAGATTGGGGTGGGGTGTGTTCAAACTGAAATCTAAATTGCAGTGTAAAAATAAAGCAGCCAGTATTTACCCTGCACAGAAACAAAATAACCCACCCAAATCTAACTCTCTCTGCACATGTTATATCTGTCCCACCTGCACTGCACATGGTTTTGCCCATTAGAGGAAGATTTTGCTGCTGCGATCAGGTCTGAATTAGGCCCTGAGACCCTAAAGCTAGGCGTGCACATTACCTGTTTATTAAGGATAAATAGATGGATTAAGCAAGAACAATCGTTCCTTGTTTGCGTTTTAAAAAACATACTTTAACACTTACAGAAATTACACTGGAACTGTCTTTAAAATACAAACTCAAAATCAAGGCATATACAGTAATTATCCCTATGTTTGTGTATTCATAAAGAGTTGTTTTACTTTTATTTCTTTGCATTAATACTTCTAATAGTTTATACATTTTCTCTAATTGTGATGCAGGTGCAGTGTGCTATGCTGTAAGCAACAAATATGGTTTTCACATAGCAAGCCTCTGTTTTCTCTACTGACAGTGTCACACAATAGAAACTGGTTTGACTACTTAAGTTTCTATACCTCGTGACTGCTTTTCAGAACAAAGATGCACAACTTCCTGGGGAAAACTCTAAAAGTCCTTTATTTCATTGTGTAGCTGAACTATTAACATTTTCATTCACATTTTCTTGATTGTATGAAATTAAACACTGTGCTCAGTATTGGTCAATGGCCATATTGTCTGTGCCAAATGTGTGTGTGTGTTGGAAACCCTTTTTAATTGTGAGTAGTACAAACATATTACACAAATTCAGTTACCCCACAGCATACAGAGAATTAGCATTCAGAGTATTGTAAACACATTCACACTAAAATCAATATTTGCTCTTGGCCATATGAAGCTCAGTCTACAATGGAAACTATATATTATATTTGCAATCACAGATATTTGTTATATAACAATGTATCGAAACATTTGCATAAATATATATATATATATATATATATATATATGTATATGTGTGTGTGTGTGTGTGTGTGTGTGTGTGTATACACACACACACACACACACACACACACACACACACACACACACACACACACGTGTCTTTGGTCAAGGAAAATAAAAGCCAAAATATAGTGTAATAATGAAATTATTTATTCTTAATTATGTTTCACATGAAATTGTAACTAGCCATTATCAAAATTATTTATAATGTTGTAGTATAACATACATTTCAGATTAAATTTGGCTTTTATCAATGTGTCCTCCTTTGGCGCATGTCACTGCTTCACATAATTTGGGCATGTGAGACACCAAGTTTTCTAAAGTTATGCCTTTCCAGGCCTCGTTCAGACATTCCCATACAGTTTTAGTGTTTGTTGGAGACATTACACAAACTTTTCTAATTTATCCCAGAGTTTCTCAATGGGATCGAGATCAGGTGAGGAGGCCATATCATAAAGTTTCTATTTTCTTTACTTTTCAAATAATTGATACACACTTTACATGTGTGTCTTGGGACTGCGATGAAAATGGAATACGCTTGTGTTTACAAATTATATGGTAAATTAAGTATAGTACATTTGCTGTAAAGTCCTAAAGTCTTATTCTATTATGATAATGTTTTTAGGGTGCAATTAAAGTTGATATTCATAAAGATAAGGCAAAATAAGTAAATATAAACTTTTTCCAAAGACTTGTGCATTCTACAATATACTAATATATATATATATACATTTTGGTAGGTACAGTAAGCCTTAACCTCTTCCTCCCGCAGCCTAACCCTAACCCTAATACTTACCAGCAAAATGTGTAGGTTTTCTTATAGTCGGGATGCCACTGTCTGTATTGTAGCCATGGGGCACCCTGACTCTGTCGGAATGCTGACTATGTCCCATATATACTATGTGTGTGTGTGTGTGTGTATATATATATACACATACATACACACACACACACACACACACACACACACACACAAATTGAAATGAAGTGTAAGCAAATTGATGCAAAAATACTTCTGGTTTAATAACTCACAGGCGACATAAAGTGCAATCAATATAGTCAATGTTTCGTTCCTTAAAAGGAATTTCCTCAGGGCATAGCAGCAAACCAATGTGTAACTCAAGCAGCCAAAGTGAGAATGCCTGTGAGTTATTAAACCAGAAGTATATTTGCACCAATTTGGTAAGTGCCTACACTTCTGTTGCTCTTTATTGGAGCACCCCACATTTAACGCTCTAATTATTGTATTATTTAATACAGTGTTGTTGAGTTGTAATCATTCTGGTTTTCACTTAATGAAATAATTGCTCTTCTAACAAGGCAGACTCTGGATATTCAGCCAGTTCAACATGTTCTGTTCTAAGTCCATACAATGTTTATCTTTCTATGTCCTTTCATGAATGTTTTATGCCCAGGATGACTTGTTATCCATGAATGACTATAGTATTCTTGATGTGGTCACTTGAGGCCCATTCACACGCAAAGTTGCAAGCTTGTTTCAGAAAATTAGGGACAGTAATAAGTGAAGAAAACAAACAGTGTGAACAATTTCATTATGCACAGCAAAACTTTAATGTCTTCTTTAAAGCATCACTGAGCTGCCCAAGCTTACTGAGGCAGGAAAAGTGGCTTACGCGGACAGGGAATTGGAGATTCTAATAAGGCACTCTTTTAATTAAAAGGGTCATTATACTGTAGCTAAACATTGATTATTTTAAAAACATTAAAGGTGTTGTAGTTAGCTGATTGAAGTGCTCCATTCGATTACACATAGCAACTACTTTACACTAATATTTATGTCTTCAGCTTTCTTGTCTCCGCATTATCACTGGAAGTCATTTATGAGGGGTAAAATGGCTGAGGCACTGTGCAAATTCTTCACTGCTTGCCCTGTGCAATTGCGGAGCAGAGGAAATGTTTTACTGGGTGATAGGAGTTGGAAAGATCAATCGTTTTACTGGCCAGGTTTGTGGAGCACTACAAAAACAAGATTTTGCAGAGCATGACTACTACAACCAATTAAAAGATATCATGTTATTTAGTGATTTACGCATGGGTTTAGTGATTTACGCATGGGTGCTCTCTTAAGCCACAGCAGCAATCCCACCTGTGTGCACTTACACTTTGGTACACTTCCATTTCCATAGGTGTCTTCTGACAGCAGAGAGCAGAGGTGTAATAGCAAGGTTACACTGTGGCTGGGGCAACAGCATAGACAAGCAGATGTTTGAATGTCATCACATGACATCATGAAGTTACAGGATTGAATTTACTCGGGCAGTTTAAACAGATTTTCTATTATAGTGATGCTTAATATACAGTATATGGTTCCCACACAGCCACAGAATTCAGGTAAATACTGTAAATTTTGCATGACAAATACTTTAGTGTCCAAAGAGTAGATTTCTGGGAGCTCATCATTTTCATGCATGTAAATATTAGCTCAGTGCTATATAAATATAGAAATGGCTTACACTTTTATACCCTAAACTGGGTGGCTGACCTGCAGTATTCACACGTTTCCTGCAGTCTGATGGTCCTTCTTCCCAGTTGAATGTATTTGTAGAATGCACTGCAGGTGTCTATCACAGTCATCCAAATTGTGCCCTATGACTTGGAGACATTCTTCTAGTGAATGGGAAGTAATAGTTGACATGTGGTTAGTTGCTTCTGTATTCCGGGCATGTGCACCTCACATCTCTTCAGGCATTCCTGCAGCGCTGTCTGGTTGAAATTAACATATGAATAGGGGGAACCATGCATATGAACGTCCCATTTGTTCTCCACGTCCAAGAGCTCAGCTGTTAACCCAGCCAGTGGACCAGCAGTACATTCCTCTGCACTGATTTGCCATCAATTTGAATAAATAACAGTCCTGTCATAAAAAAAACCCCAAATTGCTACAGGATAGAAAATATAGAACAGATAGAAATATACATACAACAGATATATAGATCCTCACTGGTAGCTTTGCAATGCCGGTTGCTTTCATATATGCTAAGTCCCAGATTTGTGTGTGCATTCATGAGATTTATCTCTATCCATGCTTTGATTAAGTACCAGCCAATCAGCTCCTGTCATTTTTCAAACACAGCCTGTAACATGGCAGTTAGCAGCTGATTGGCTGGTAATCCCTCTCTCTAAGGTGGGGAAGCAGAAATGTTTGGCACATTACTACTATCATAACAAATATGATTTAGTTACTTGTGTATTAGGTTAATGTCTTTTATAAAGATGTGATATGGTACCTCACATAAGAGGGATATGGCATGACTAAAGGGGGCACACATCAGGCCTTTACATATAAAACTGCAGAACAAAACCTACTAATTATGGTACATAGAGACAAATTAAATAAAGGCTGTTTTCATTATATTGCATTACGTTTGAAACATACAAAAATGGTTATTTGGTACTATAAATTCAACATTATACTTCTGTAATTTATAAAAAAAAAATCTTTGTAAAATGCATTATTGAAGAATGAAGCTGTAGCAAAAGTCAGTGCAAATAAAATGTAAAATCAAGCTGTTTAGCAAATTCCATTGTGAGCACCACTTTTTAACATGCTTATTCGTAAGGGTCTCTTAGATGCTCATTAGATGTCATTCTTATCATTTGCTTTTATTTTCTGGCCCTTGTCAGTTGATCATTATTGAAGAAAAAAACCTGTAAAATAAAAAAAACAGAGAATGAACTAAATCAAGTTTAACTCATTGTACAGGTTGCGTTACCCATGTCCGAAATTCTAGAAAACAGAAATTTTGAGGACAACTGAGATAGTGACACCTATGCTTTGTGTCTGTGGGAGCTATTTTATGAAATTGGCAACTAAGGTAGTATACACGTTTTCATTGCATTCATCAATAGTTCTCTTTCTTTATATAAATTCTATGAAATTGTCATAAAACATTGTCATTATTTAAAAAGAAAAAAAACATTTCTGCTTAGTTATTGTGGAGTATATTCAATGAGGGTCGAAAGCTGCCGTCTGTCGAAAAGACGTCAGTTTTCGACTTTTTAAGGTCGAATCGTGATTCGACCTAGTCAGTCCCCACTATTTTTATTCGACAAGTCGGGGAATACGACTTGTCAAATAGTATGTGAATCGGCGGTATAGCTGCCGATGCACGTACATTTGAGGGAAACGGGGCCAAATTCGACAGGATTTGGCCCCGTTTCTGACCATCTCAGTCTGACATAAAAAAATCCGACCCTAATATACCCTTGTGTCTTAAAGTAATTACATTTTTCAAAGCAACACAAATTGTCTATAGTACAAGTCTGACAGTGGTGTGAGAGCAGGTGGTTAGAGAACTAGAAGCTTAGAATGATGCACACGTGTTTGTGTCTATTAGGATTCTTCAGTCTTCTATTCCATCTTTTACATCAGCTAATTTAAGTGAAAAGCAGATTTGTGTGTTAGTTCTACTTGACATTAAAGTGGTGCACACACAGTAATCATTTTTAAGAATGTAACGCATATAGGGCCTAATTTATATTCGCACACAGGGGGTCATTCCGAGTTGTTCGCTCGCAAGCTGCTTTTAGCAGCTTTGCACACGCTAAGCCGCCGCCTACTGGGAGTGAATCTTAGCTTATCAAAATTGCGAACGAAAGATTAGCAGAATTGCGAATAGACACTTCTTAGCAGTTTCTGAGTAGCTCGAGACTTACTCTGCCAGTGCGATCAGTTCAGTGCTTGTCGTTCCTGGTTTGACGTCACAAACACACCCAGCGTTCGCCCAGACACTCCTCCGTTTCTCCAGCCACTCCCGCTTTTTCCCCAGAAACGGTAGCGTTTTTTCACACACTCCCATAAAACGGCCTGTTTCCGCCCAGAAACACCCACTTCCTGTCAATCACATTACGATCACCAGAACGGAGAAAAAACCTTGTAATGCCGTGAGTAAAATTCCTAACTGCATAGCAAATTTACTTGGCGCAGTCGCACTGCGGACATTGCGCATGCGCATTAGCGACTATTCGCTCCGTTGCGAGAAAAAAGTAATGAGCGAACAACTCGGAATGACCCCCACAGTCCCAATTCATTCGCAACGGAACGATTGTTACTGAACTGCGCATGCACTGGGGCCACAGTGTGCATGTGCTGCAATGCTACTGGTACTTCAGTCTCAGTGCCCTGGACATTGCAGCTTGATTGACATCAGTGGCGCCTCCTACCTTGTTTGAGGAGGAGGGCTGCCGCAGTCGATGCTGCCACGTCTCCCCCTCCTTGTCCCTGCCACCGCCTGGGTCCCAGCATCTGTCCTATGCACTGTTCACAGACACTGGGACCCGCACATGCGCAGTAGTGGCGACTGTACAGCGCATGCGCAAAACCACGACTTCTACAGACTGCATCGGCTGCAGCCTATAGAAGCCGGCTAGGGCTGACAAGGCAGGAAGACCCCGGTCTGGCAGTCCCGGAGGGCGGAAGCACCTCCCAATGGGACTGCCTGTTGTGTCTGTGACTGACAGGTAGGACTTCCAATAGGAAGCCACTGCCAGTCACAGTGAAGCTTGTGCAGTCTCACGGCCTGCATCTGGCTTCAGTGACAGTGAGCTGGGTGGCGGATTTTATCTGCAGCCCATAGGTAAAAACCGCCACTGATTGTCATGCTGTATGTGTTTGGGGGAGGAGAAGGGGAGCATGCCAAAACCAGTGTCTGCATCTTGGATAGGTAAGTTTTGACGGACAGTCGATGACCTGGCTAATGTGCACGATGATGACCAGGTGTGGCATCTTTAGACGTAGACCGCGTATCACAAAAACTAACGTGGGTGTCTCTTTACAAAATGATGCCATTTGCAGCATTTTCAGACGCCTGCAGATCCCTCCTGCGTGGGCCCGTGAATCAGGCCCATACTCTATAAACTATGGTCAAGAAATGTAATCCCAATGAACCCATACAAACAAATTGTTACTGCACATTGCTTCACGTAAACTTATGTGCACAATTCAGTGCAGTTCTGTGGGAACACTTATGTATCGCACTGTGGGTAACAACTAGAGATGAGCGGGTTCGGTTTCTCTGAATCCGAACCCGCCAGAACTTCATGTTTTTTTTCACGGGTCCGAGCGACTCGGATCTTCCCGCCTTGCTCGGTTAACCCGAGCGCGCCCGAACGTCATCATGACGCTGTCGGATTCTCGCGAGGCTCGGATTCTATCGCGAGACTCGGATTCTATATAAGGAGCCGCGCGTCGCCGCCATTTTCACACGTGCATTGAGATTGATAGGGAGAGGACGTGGCTGGCGTCCTCTCCGTTTAGAATAGATTAGAGAGACACTTGATTTACTAATTTTGGGGAGCATTAGGAGTACTCAGTACAGTGCAGAGTTTTGCTGATAGTGACCAGTGACCACCAGTTTTATTTATAATCCGTTCTCTGCCTGAAAAAAGCGATACACAGCACACAGTGACTCAGTCACATACCATATCTGTGTGCACTGCTCAGGCTCAGGCCAGTGTGCTGCATCATCTATTATCTATATATAATATTATATATATCTGTCTGACTGCTCAGCTCACACAGCTTATAATTGTGGGGGAGACTGGGGAGCACTACTGCAGTGCCAGTTATAGGTTATAGCAGGAGCCAGGAGTACATAATATATTATATAGTGAGTGACCACCAGACACACAGTGCAGTTTATTTAATATATCCGTTCTCTGCCTGAAAAAAGCGATACACACAGTGACTCAGTCAGTCACATACCATATCTGTGTGCACTGCTCAGGCTCAGGCCAGTGTGCTGCATCATCTATATATATTATATATCTGTCTGACTGCTCAGCTCACACAGCTTATAATTGTGGGGGAGACTGGGGAGCACTACTGCAGTGCCAGTTATAGGTTATAGCAGGAGCCAGGAGTACATAATATTATATTAAAATTAAACAGTGCACACTTTTGCTGCAGGAGTGCCACTGCCAGTGTGACTAGTGACCAGTGACCTGACCACCAGTATATATAATATTAGTAGTATACTATCTCTTTATCAACCAGTCTATATTAGCAGCAGACACAGTACAGTGCGGTAGTTCACGGCTGTGGCTACCTCTGTGTCGGCACTCGGCAGCCAGTCCATAATTGTATATACCACCTAACCGTGGTTTTTTTTTCTTTCTTTATACATACATACTAGTTACGAGTATACTATCTCTTTATCAACCAGTCTATATATTAGCAGCAGACACAGTACAGTGCGGTAGTTCACGGCTGTGGCTACCTCTGTGTCGGCACTCGGCAGCCCGTCCATAATTGTATATACCACCTAACCGTGGTTTTTTTTTCTTTCTTTATACATACATACTAGTTACGAGTATACTATCTCTTTATCAACCAGTCTATATATTAGCAGCAGACACAGTACAGTGCGGTAGTTCACGGCTGTGGCTACCTCTGTGTCGGCACTCGGCAGCCCGTCCATAATTGTATATACCACCTAACCGTGGTTTTTTTTTCTTTCTTTATATATACATACTAGTTACGAGTATACTATCTCTTTATCAACCAGTCTATATATTAGCAGCAGACACAGTACAGTGCGGTAGTTCACGGCTGTGGCTACCTCTGTGTCGGCACTCGGCAGCCCGTCCATAATTGTATATACCACCTAACCGTGGTTTTTTTTTCTTTCTTTATACATACATACTAGTTACGAGTATACTATCTCTTTATCAACCAGTCTATATATTAGCAGCAGACACAGTACAGTGCGGTAGTTCACGGCTGTGGCTACCTCTGTGTCGGCACTCGGCAGCCCGTCCATAATTGTATATACCACCTAACCGTGGTTTTTTTTTCTTTCTTTATACATACATACTAGTTACGAGTATACTATCTCTTTATCAACCAGTCTATATATTAGCAGCAGACACAGTACAGTGCGGTAGTTCACGGCTGTGGCTACCTCTGTGTCGGCACTCGGCAGCCCGTCCATAATTGTATACTAGTATCCAATCCATCCATCTCCATTGTTTACCTGAGGTGCCTTTTAGTTGTGCCTATTAAAATATGGAGAACAAAAATGTTGAGGTTCCAAAATTAGGGAAAGATCAAGATCCACTTCCACCTCGTGCTGAAGCTGCTGCCACTAGTCATGGCCGAGACGATGAAATGCCAGCAACGTCGTCTGCCAAGGCCGATGCCCAATGTCATAGTACAGAGCATGTCAAATCCAAAACACCAAATATCAGTAAAAAAAGGACTCCAAAACCTAAAATAAAATTGTCGGAGGAGAAGCGTAAACTTGCCAATATGCCATTTACCACACGGAGTGGCAAGGAACGGCTGAGGCCCTGGCCTATGTTCATGGCTAGTGGTTCAGCTTCACATGAGGATGGAAGCACTCAGCCTCTCGCTAGAAAAATGAAAAGACTCAAGCTGGCAAAAGCAGCACAGCAAAGAACTGTGCATTCTTCGAAATCCCAAATCCACAAGGAGAGTCCAATTGTGTCGGTTGCGATGCCTGACCTTCCCAACACTGGACGTGAAGAGCATGCGCCTTCCACCATTTGCACGCCCCCTGCAAGTGCTGGAAGGAGCACCCGCAGTCCAGTTCCTGATAGTCAGATTGAAGATGTCAGTGTTGAAGTACACCAGGATGAGGAGGATATGGGTGTTGCTGGCGCTGGGGAGGAAATTGACCAGGAGGATTCTGATGGTGAGGTGGTTTGTTTAAGTCAGGCACCCGGGGAGACACCTGTTGTCCGTGGGAGGAATATGGCCGTTGACATGCCAGGTGAAAATACCAAAAAAATCAGCTCTTCGGTGTGGAGGTATTTCACCAGAAATGCGGACAACAGGTGTCAAGCCGTGTGTTCCCTTTGTCAAGCTGTAATAAGTAGGGGTAAGGACGTTAACCACCTCGGAACATCCTCCCTTATACGTCACCTGCAGCGCATTCATAATAAGTCAGTGACAAGTTCAAAAACTTTGGGTGACAGCGGAAGCAGTCCACTGACCAGTAAATCCCTTCCTCTTGTAACCAAGCTCACGCAAACCACCCCACCAACTCCCTCAGTGTCAATTTCCTCCTTCCCCAGGAATGCCAATAGTCCTGCAGGCCATGTCACTGGCAATTCTGACGAGTCCTCTCCTGCCTGGGATTCCTCCGATGCATCCTTGCGTGTAACGCCTACTGCTGCTGGCGCTGCTGTTGTTGCCGCTGGGAGTCGATGGTCATCCCAGAGGGGAAGTCGTAAGCCCACTTGTACTACTTCCAGTAAGCAATTGACTGTTCAACAGTCCTTTGCGAGGAAGATGAAATATCACAGCAGTCATCCTACTGCAAAGCGGATAACTGAGTCCTTGACAACTATGTTGGTGTTAGACGTGCGTCCGGTATCCGCCGTTAGTTCACAGGGAACTAGACAATTTATTGAGGCAGTGTGCCCCCGTTACCAAATACCATCTAGGTTCCACTTCTCTAGGCAGGCGATACCGAGAATGTACACGGACGTCAGAAAAAGACTCACCAGTGTCCTAAAAAATGCAGTTGTACCCAATGTCCACTTAACCACGGACATGTGGACAAGTGGAGCAGGGCAGGGTCAGGACTATATGACTGTGACAGCCCACTGGGTAGATGTATGGACTCCCGCCGCAAGAACAGCAGCGGCGGCACCAGTAGCAGCATCTCGCAAACGCCAACTCTTTCCTAGGCAGGCTACGCTTTGTATCACCGCTTTCCAGAATACGCACACAGCTGAAAACCTCTTACGGCAACTGAGGAAGATCATCGCGGAATGGCTTACCCCAATTGGACTCTCCTGTGGATTTGTGGCATCGGACAACGCCAGCAATATTGTGTGTGCATTAAATATGGGCAAATTCCAGCACGTCCCATGTTTTGCACATACCTTGAATTTGGTGGTGCAGAATTTTTTAAAAAACGACAGGGGCGTGCAAGAGATGCTGTCGGTGGCCAGAAAAATTGCGGGACACTTTCGGCGTACAGGCACCACGTACAGAAGACTGGAGCACCACCAAAAACTACTGAACCTGCCCTGCCATCATCTGAAGCAAGAAGTGGTAACGAGGTGGAATTCAACCCTCTATATGCTTCAGAGGTTGGAGGAGCAGCAAAAGGCCATTCAAGCCTATACAATTGAGCACGATATAGTAGGTGGAATGCACCTGTCTCAAGTGCAGTGGAGAATGATTTCAACGTTGTGCAAGGTTCTGATGCCCTTTGAACTTGCCACACGTGAAGTCAGTTCAGACACTGCCAGCCTGAGTCAGGTCATTCCCCTCATCAGGCTTTTGCAGAAGAAGCTGGAGGCATTGAAGAAGGAGCTAAAAGGGAGCGATTCCGCTAGGCATGTGGGACTTGTGGATGCAGCCCTTAATTCGCTTAACAAGGATTCACGGGTGGTCAATCTGTTGAAATCAGAGCACTACATTTTGGCCACCGTGCTCGATCCTAGATTTAAAGCCTACCTTGGATCTCTCTTTCCGGCAGACACAGGTCTGCTGGGGTTGAAAGACCTGCTGGTGACAAAATTGTCAAGTCAAGCGGAACGCGACCTGTCAACATCTCCTCCTTCACATTCTCCCGCAACTGGGGGTGCGAGGAAAAGGCTCAGAATTCCGAGCCCACCCGCTGGCGGTGATGCAGGGCAGTCTGGAGCGACTGCTGATGCTGACATCTGGTCCGGACTGAAGGACCTGACAACGATTACGGACATGTCGTCTACTGTCACTGCATATGATTCTCTCAACATTGATAGAATGGTGGAGGATTATATGAGTGACCGCATCCAAGTAGGCACGTCACACAGTCCGTACTTATACTGGCAGGAAAAAGAGGCAATTTGGAGGCCCTTGCACAAACTGGCTTTATTCTACCTAAGTTGCCCTCCCACAAGTGTGTACTCCGAAAGAGTGTTTAGTGCCGCCGCTCACCTTGTCAGCAATCGGCGTACGAGGTTACATCCAGAAAATGTGGAGAAGATGATGTTCATTAAAATGAATTATAATCAATTCCTCCGCGGAGACATTGACCAGCAGCAATTGCCTCCACAAAGTACACAGGGAGCTGAGATGGTGGATTCCAGTGGGGACGAATTGATAATCTGTGAGGAGGGGGATGTACACGGTGATATATCGGAGGGTGAAGATGAGGTGGACATCTTGCCTCTGTAGAGCCAGTTTGTGCAAGGAGAGATTAATTGCTTCTTTTTTGGGGGGGGTCCAAACCAACCCGTCATATCAGTCACAGTCGTGTGGCAGACCCTGTCACTGAAATGATGGGTTGGTTAAAGTGTGCATGTCCTGTTTTGTTTATACAACATAAGGGTGGGTGGGAGGGCCCAAGGACAATTCCATCTTGCACCTCTTTTTTCTTTTCTTTTTCTTTGCATCATGTGCTGATTGGGGAGGGTTTTTTGGAAGGGATATCCTGCGTGACACTGCAGTGCCACTCCTAGATGGGCCCGGTGTTTGTGTCGGCCACTAGGGTCGCTAATCTTACTCACACAGTCAGCTACCTCATTGCGCCTCTTTTTTTCTTTGCGTCATGTGCTGTTTGGGGAGGGTTTTTTGGAAGGGACATCCTGCGTGACACTGCAGTGCCACTCCTAGATGGGCCCGGTGTTTGTGTCGGCCACTAGGGTCGCTAATCTTACTCACACAGCTACCTCATTGCGCCTCTTTTTTTCTTTGCGTCATGTGCTGTTTGGGGAGGGTTTTTTGGAAGGGACATCCTGCGTGACACTGCAGTGCCACTCCTAGATGGGCCCGGTGTTTGTGTCGGCCACTAGGGTCGCTAATCTTACTCACACAGCTACCTCATTGCGCCTCTTTTTTTCTTTGCGTCATGTGCTGTTTGGGGAGGGTTTTTTGGAAGGGACATCCTGCGTGACACTGCAGTGCCACTCCTAGATGGGCCCGGTGTTTGTGTCGGCCACTAGGGTCGCTAATCTTACTCACACAGCTACCTCATTGCGCCTCTTTTTTTCTTTGCGTCATGTGCTGTTTGGGGAGGGTTTTTTGGAAGGGACATCCTGCGTGACACTGCAGTGCCACTCCTAGATGGGCCCGGTGTTTGTGTCGGCCACTAGGGTCGCTTATCTTACTCACACAGCGACCTCGGTGCAAATTTTAGGACTAAAAATAATATTGTGAGGTGTGAGGTATTCAGAATAGACTGAAAATGAGTGTAAATTATGGTTTTTGAGGTTAATAATACTTTGGGATCAAAATGACCCCCAAATTCTATGATTTAAGCTGTTTTTTAGTGTTTTTTGAAAAAAACACCCGAATCCAAAACACACCCGAATCCGACAAAAAAAATTCGGTGAGGTTTTGCCAAAACGCGTTCGAACCCAAAACACGGCCGCGGAACCGAACCCAAAACCAAAACACAAAACCCGAAAAATTTCAGGCGCTCATCTCTAGTAACAACTCTAAACTCTAATGCTTTTAAATAGTGTAAAACAAGCATTTGTGTCACACTTGCAATTTAAAAGCTGCGTGTTCCTGTTTTTTTACAACAGAAATATGTGTATGTTGTTCCTACTAGGTAAACATGACTGCTTTTATAGTTTGTATGTGACAGGCTGGAGTGGTTTACATTCTTTTCAGTGGGCAAGCTTTTTTATGTGCCAGGGGAAGCAATGCATGTGCTTAAAAAGTAAATTAATTTCTTACTGTGCACCAGGAGCAGACAGCGTTATTTCATGCGTTTGGATTCCTGCAGGAAACAGTTTGACCTCTAGATGGCAGAAGTCACCTTCATCTCTAGTGTTCTGAAGTTTACAGCAGACCAGCCTTCTCTGGTAAACACTAACTGAAAGTAGCAGAATTAACTATAGAACAGGTACATTTAAATTGATTTGATAACAACACATTTGATACAGCAATACCAATGATTTATGTCACATGCAGAATAAAGATGGTACAATTCTTTTAAAGTACTTTGTCAGGTTTTCAGACTTCAATGGTGAATGAACCAGGAATTTACAGTAGGTCACATGATATTCCCAATGACCTGATTTCTGTGACGAAACTATGGGATTTGTGCCGGAAACCTTTTCTCAGAGAGCATAAACTAGCTCACCGCCAAGCACAATACAAACTCAAAATCAAACTACTGAAGAGATAAGACGTCTTTATTTTCAGACTTCTGTACACTTTATTATTATCACTTGTGAGCTGGTCTTTTGATAGGCGTTTCATTTTGGTTATCAATAAGCCCAGGATTCTTAGGTTCTAACCTATTCTAATCCTTTTCCAGTACACTCAAAATGTCAGTTTCCTTTCATGTTTTCTGTACAAGGGAATTTCATACTTAATTTCTACAGGACCTAAAATAGCCTAATCTGGATGTGCGCCACTGCAGATGGTGGTGTGGCCAGTAGCGGATCTTGCCATCCGGAGGGCGCCGCACCAGGGCAAGATCCGCTGTGTGCTGCCCGCTGCCCTCCCCCCCCCCCCCCCCCTGCCGATGTGAAGGGAAACTAGACGCGTACGCGTATAGTTTCCCTTCGTGGAGAGGACCTTTGCTGTGCGGTCCGCGATGACGTCATCGCGCACCGCACATCATTTCAGTCTGTACAGGGGGCGTAAATGACCACGCCCCCTGTACGAAGCCACGCCCCCTATTGCCGCCCGGGGCGCACAGAGCGCCAGACCCGGCCCTGGGTGTGGCTATGCAGGAATGCCACTGTTTGCGAGCGACTTCTTCCATCTTTGTCATTGTGGGGGCATGTCCAGCACACTGTGAGCTACAGGCCATTCCTCCCGCCTCATAGGCATTTTTACAGTGGGTGCACCCATATATTATACTTACCCCTCCGGAGTCCCACAACGGAGGCTCTGCACTGCAGACACAAATCGCTTGAAAAATGGCCATCGCAGACATTTCTGAGTGATTTGCGCACTGGAGATGTCCCTGGGAACAAGGCATATGCGCCATGTTCCTGGAGATCTGCGCATGCGCAGTAGACACTGGCATCATTTTTATTTTCATACAACATATAATTTCCTAAACTGAGATTTCTAAAACCTATAAAATCCAAAAAACATGGATTGAAAATAACTAATTTAAGTTTGTTAGATCCTAAATTTCCTGGGCCTACTTATCAACTTTTTGCATTGCTCCGGGATTCCTCAGGCTTTACAAATGATTGCTGCTATCTTTGTATATAACTATATTTAAGGATTATTTGGAGGAAATAAATGCGAGCATAAAAGTATCCTCACTTATTACTAATACCGTTACTCCTATCACCAAGCAATTTGCTAGAACTATTCTGAGGAAAGAAGCAGATTCATAACACTAACAGACTGTTGGCAGAACTGTATACCTGGTGATTGGCTTGCAGTTTTTCACAGTATATGCTGACACAGCTATACACACCATCTGACATGCCAGAGAGAGCAGATGCTACTCCAGTGTTTAAGGATAGTATTAACAGTTCATCCATGGACAGAGCTGCTTCATTCTGTGAATAGTGTATCCCATTTTTCCATATGTAGTTATGTTTTGATGTCCTGTTTCTGACACAAGATCCTATAGCTCCTATGCTTCACTGTATACAATAGATGCATTTGGTTATGCAGCTATTCTGTCGTTCACATGGCAGCACAATTGCTGGTGACAGAAGACATCCTAAAGCATGCAAGGAGCAGATGGCTTCCGCAAAATCAGATTAAATTATTATGCAGTCATAGAGAAGGGAGCAGCATCTTTTGCTAAATAACTATGTATATCTGCAGTAGAAATCAGTTTCATAGGATGG
Organism: Pseudophryne corroboree; assembly: GCF_028390025.1. Classification (NCBI taxonomy): domain Eukaryota; kingdom Metazoa; phylum Chordata; class Amphibia; order Anura; family Myobatrachidae; genus Pseudophryne; species Pseudophryne corroboree. Next base: position 563,378,386 of record NC_086447.1, on the reverse strand, counting down.
TATTGTAGTCACAAGAGTAGAATGATAGTCCTGCCAGACTCTGTCAGAGCTCTGTATTGCCACTGTGGAAATCACAGGCATGACCTGGTGTCTGCAGCAATATGCATTAAGGTAACAACTGGGCAAGCATTCCCATTATCTAAAGCGGAGTACACACGATGTGCTTAAATTCTAAGCAATCATAACAGAAGAACACATGGCCCCGTGTGTATGTCCCTTAGCGATATCAATGTGCAGCCCCCATCGCGCTGAGTGTTCTGTAATAGATCACTCAGCACACATCTCCCCATTTGTACCCCCCTTTAAAGTCTATGCTCAAGGTCTCTTCTACCCTGTTATCTTATATTCATTTTTAATACATTTGTCAGTATTAGCTTAAAGAACAATTGTTCCCTACAACCATAGGAGGAAACTATTTTGAAGGCTGATTTAGTATTCATGTGAATGCAGACTGTTACATAGGAATCTATGAGGTCACTCACTGATGATTTATTTAGAGCCGTTGCTAGGGGATTGCGGGGGATGGAGACCGCAATGGGTGAAACCATCCAAGGGGTTGACACCAAAATAGAAGAGCTGCTCTGCAATTTTGGTTATTCCCCCCCCCCCCCCCCCAATTTGGTGTCACTGAGCAGCAACTCCTGTAGCTCTGGACAAGCCCTCGGCATGATGGGAATGGGGGCGTGGCATTGCAGACACGAGACAACACTCCCCTTTGGCGCGCACTCCAACTCACACTAGATGACACCAGGTACAGTGAAGACACTAGTTTTATTATATGTAATTGATTAGTTTATATACATACCTTACATTTGTCCACAGACTCAATTCTGACCTGAATATAATGACTTTTAGGGGGTAATTCAGACCTGATCGTAGATGTGTGAAAAAAATACACACCTGCGATCAGATTTTTTGACATGCGGGGGAATGCTTAGCACAGGGCAAGTCCGCCCTGTATGCCAGATCCAAACCCCCCCCCCCTCCCCCGCAGAAATGCGAAAGCATTGCATGGCGGCGATGCTTTCGCATGTTTCCAGTAGCCCCCTGCCTAAACAGCCTATCTGCTAAGGTAGACGGCCAGCCGTAATGTTAAGGGTCGCAGCGGCTGCATGTGATGTCACGCAGCTGCCACCACCCGCACCGGCAACTGTCCAGACATGCCTCCGTTGTCCGGACCGCGCCCCTTAAATGGAGCATCAACTTCCACAAAACGCGGCATCGACGACCCTCCAGGTCTTAAACTGCGCTCTGAAGAGACCTTTAAATACCTGGGTTCAACTATCAATGGTCAACAGATAGACGCTACAAGCAAGTTGTAAAGGTTGTGCAACAGTTGCCTTTGCATCTCTGAAAAAAAGGCGTCTGGAACCAACTTGACATTTCCATTGCAACAAAAATGAAGGTACTGTATTCAGTGCATTGGTTAGAACAATATTACCTTCTGGTTCAGAATCGTGGACAATACTTAAAAACTACCTAATATGGCTGGAACATTTCCAAATGAGGTGCTTCCAAAACATCCTACACGTAAAACTTACAAACCCGTGGAGAAATTAAATCATCTGAAAGCTATGCTAAGACCAACCCACAATTGAATCCTATATTAAAATACAGCGTTTAAAGTGGTTCGGACATGTCTGCAGAATGAAGCCTAAAAGATTTCCATACCAGTGCCTAAATAACACACGCCCGGATGGATGGAAAATAGCATGTGATGTGCCAGCGAAAACATGGCTAAAGCAGATTGCCCAAGGCCTTCAACCAGTATACTTCCACATTGATGTTGCCAAGCAAGCTGCCCTAAACTGATCTCAATGGCGTGCGGTTATTAGAGATTCCATGCCTTTAGCGGTCATAGTGCCGGCAAGCTTACACTACCGGCGCTAACAACAATTAAGTCTAAAGTCAGAGTTTCATACCGTAGTTACCAACACTGCCAAATTTTAGGGTCTACTTCCAAGTGAACTAGGCAGGATAGGAGGGGGGTCATAATGATGTGATTCATTACATAGCGCAGTGGGGATGGGGCTGTGATGACCATCCCACGGCACTGGCCACCTGCATCTCCCCTCTGAACTCCTGGAGGGGTCAGCCTGTAAGAGGAATGCATTATTCACCATTTCGCTACTCCTATGCTGATTGACCTCACCCAAAGTGAGCGTACAGTATATAGTGGATTCAATGGCATAAAATGGATATATTTTTGTATAATATTAATGGCAAACAATACTGGCTAGGTATGGAATGAAGAGAATATTAAGTAAAAATTTATTTTTGTGAAAACAAATGTGACTTCTGCTTTAGGAAGGGAAAACGAGTGTAAATATAGCAGGTCCCATCTGTAGCAAACAATTAGCACTTCTAGACGAATTAGAATTTTCTGAAGAAGTTAATGCAGTTTTAACTCTTTAGGGCCCTACACACATGCCGATTTGTGTTAAAGATATGAACGATCTCGTTCATAAATGAACGAGAACTCGTTCATATCTTTCAGTGTGGAGGCTCCAGCGATGAACGATGCACGGCCCGCGCTCGTTCATCGCTGGTCCCCCGTCGGCTGTGCATGCAGGCCAATATGGACGATCTCGTCCATATTTGCCTGCACTTCAATGGAGCCGCGTGACGGGGGGAGTGAAGAAACTTCACTCCCCCCGTCACTGCCCCCCCGCCGCCGGGTCGCCCGTCGGCCGTATCCGCCGTCGGGCAGCTCGGCGGCGGATCGGCCAATGTGTAGGGCCTATTTGTTTAAGTACATGAAATGTAATGGTAATATACACAGGTTTACCACATTTTATATCATTTGTAGAATTTGATTGTTCGGTTATATTATGTGTTAAGACATTCTCTATATATAATATGCTCCAAGCTTTTTCCTGCTTAGAGGACGGTTTGTGCAGAAATAGTATATCTTGGGACAAAGATGCAAAAACCTTATTGATTTCCTGTTTCTGGAGGTTGAAAGTTCATCCACACTGATTGCAAGATTGATTTTTTTCCTACCAATTTGAATCAAACAGCCATTCTCTGGATTAAACTCTTCTTACTGTTGTCAGACCTCCTACAGTGTTTTCATTTATGTCACCGGCTTCATGCCTCAGTGACCTTCACAAAACATGCAGAAAAACATACATTTTGACTAAATGCACAGAATAAGTCTTAATGAAAATATGAATTAGAACTCATTATAGCTAATAACATTTCTGTGGTAAAATTGGGGTGGTCCTCCACCTAATTATTATTATTATTATTATTCTTTATATGGCGCCACAAGGGATCTGCAGCGCCCATAAACAAAATAATCATAACAGGAAAATGGTGACTTACAGTTGAAGACAATATAGGACAAGTACAGGGTAAATAAACATAGCTACAGCACAGGGGCGTTTCTAGAGTGGAGTGCAGGTTCCATCTGGGCCCCCTCCTCTCTAGCCGGCAGTGCTTAGCTCTGGACACTAGGGTCTATAGGGGACCCTAGCGCTGTCCCAGAGTCTATATCGCATGTGCAAATCTCTGGGGAAATGATGCAGTAGCCTTTTCCCCAGTGATTTTTCTACTGCACATGGTCAAAACACTAGGAAAATTGCTCTGCGCCATTTTCACAGTGATTTCTGCAGCGCTGCTGCTGCACCACGGATCAGGATCACCATGGGTGCAGGGTGTATGGTGTGGGCGCCCCTGGACCACGGGGGCCCGTATGCACCGCACACACTGCACCCAGTATAAATACGCCAGTGCTACAGCAGCAGTCGACACTGACATAAGTATCAGGGTGTCAGAAAACCGCAGGATTTGGTGCCGTCAAAAAGATGGTTTAAGTAAGAGAAGGATAAGCACATGATGGGCTGAGGGCCCTGCTCGTGAGAGCTTGCATTCTAAAGCGGAGGGGCAGACAGGCAGGGGGGACACAGATGGGGTAGCTAATGTAGGACTACACATCCCAGCATGCCCTGCAACAGTTCAACATGCCCAGATAGCAAAACCGTGGCAGGGCATGCAGGGATGTGTAGTTGTAGAGCAGCTAAAGGGCCACTTATTGCCCAATCCTGTTAAAAACAATGCAACAAATTTGTGTATGCTTATATATTACTAGGCAATAGAAAGTAAATCCAAGCAGGATCTATTCCAAATGAGAAGTTGGACATGTAGCTAAAAGTAACCTATGCAATATACACACAGACTGATCTACTCCTCTGTAAAGCTGGCCACTCACACGCCCTGTACATGACCTATTGGGTCAGTTTCTAGTTTCACTACACAGTGGAGGGCAACATTGAGCAGGTACAGCAATTCTGTGCACAGGCCAGGCAGTAAGATTTCATGGAAGGGTTGGTATGACATTTTGACATTAATGATGACATTATTAATGTCAACACGGTCATAATGTTGACATTGGCCATGTCGACATTCATCATGTAGACCTGGCCTGGCCAACCCAGGGCTCTCCAGCTGATTGAAACTACAAGTCCCAGCATGCCCTGCCACAGTTTTGCTATTAGTGTATGCTAAAACCGCGGCAGGGCATGCTGAGGTGTGTAGTTTCACAACAGCCACAGGTTGGCCAGGCCTGATGTAGACAGTGATAAAATATCCATATCTTAGAATGTCAACATTTTGAGCTGGTGGCCCAGAGGTGAGTTACCTTCTTCTGTCAGCTGCAAGGGCGTTTTCCGGCTCTCGGTGGTCATATGACAGTCACGTCCATGTCATAGATGCGACCATAATTAATATTCCTAACCCTCCCTCCACAGCCTAACTGGATGTAATACATGATACCGGCAGTCGGGATGCCGTATGTTACATGACCGACACCAGCATCCCGACAATTAGAATGCCAACAGGGGATGGGGTACTTATTTTAGCCCTCCCCTGCCCCCTACCCTAACCCACCTGGGGTGGCGGTAAGGCCAGGATTTGGGAGTGGCGGCTAGGGCTAAGACTCGAAGGGTGACGGCTGGAGCTACCCCCCCTCCCCCTCTAGTGCCTAACCCTAACACCACCCCCCACCTCGGGTCCTAACCGTTACCGTCACCCCGATACTTACCTTCGGGATGTTGGTAGTTTATGTTCTGGTATTCCGAGTGGTGTCTGGATTCCGACGTCGGTCACATGACCGCTGGCATCCTGCCTGCCGGGATACTAACATCCTGCCTAACCTTAATGTCGATATTATTCCAATATTGACATTTCACATGTCGACATTCTGAGGATATATCAGCATGTTGCCTGTCAATATTGGGATCATAACTGTCGACGTAATGAATGTGATATTGCTATTGTTGACCTTTTGACTACATTTCTTCATGGAGGTATGTCCAGAAATCATGCAAATGTTTTGGTGCCATGCACATGACAAACTGGGGACATTTTGCCCAGATCCCCAGCTCTATTGCCGTTTGTGTGACGAACATGATTGTTTTGTGCTGTGGAAATTACACACAACTATATAAAGACATTAGTCTTTCCCCACCTCATTAGTGTTTGCTAGTGAGAAATGTGTTTCCCACGTCAAGTACCTGCAGCGTGGCTCCCATAAAAAGGAATGTGAGAGTATAACCTGCTTATTGCCAGTCTTTGTCCATGTGACAGTGACAGTGTATCACTTGTCCCATGGCTGGATAATTTAAAATCCATAAATATATTTGTTCTGACATTTAAAGGACACATAACCTTTTCTGCTGCCTGTGTTAATTAAACGCTGCTCAGATCAAATTGGAACACAATGTTATTTTCATCTATGACGTGACCACTCAGTGCTTGTCTGTGTATAATCAATTAATATACGCAAAGGCACTGAAGCTATGAGTCACATGACAATGAGCATCGCTGGTAGCTAACACCAGGATCAACCATATGCTGTATGGTAGTTAAGCTACCTGCGCCTTAGCTGGTCAATACATGGCTTGGCAGGGCACACATCAATCCTCTAGAGACTATGGGGGGTCATTCCGAGTTGATCGCTAGATGAAAATGTTCGCTGCGATTAAGTGAAAAACCGGCAATTCTGCGTATGCGGCGCAGTGCGCACGCGCAATGTACTTTCACAGCGGCCGATGTAGTTTCACACAAGCTCTAGCGAAGCTTTTCAGTTGCAATGGACGCCGCAGAGTGATTGACATGAAGTGGGCATTTCTGGGTGTCAACTGACCGTTTTCAGGGAGTGTTCGAAAAAACGCAGGCGTGGTTGGACGAACGCAGGGCGTGTTTGTGACGTCAAATCCGGAACTGAATGGTCTGAAGTGATCGCAAGCGCTGAGTAGGTCTGAAGCTACTCAGAAACTGCACAATATTTTTTTTTAGCCGCTGTGCGATCCTTTCATTCGCACTTCTGCTAAGCTAAGATACACTCCCAGAGGGCGGTGGCTTAGCGTTTGCACGGCTGCTAAAAACAGCAAGCGATCAACTCGGAATGACCCCCTATGGCCCTCATTCCGAGTTGATCGCACGGTAGCTGTTTTTTAGCTGCCGTGCGTTGAGATAGTCGCCGCCTATGGGGGAGTGTATTTTTGCATAGCAAAGCTGCGTTCGCTTGTGCAGCCGAGCTATGCAAAAACATTTTGTGCAGTTTAGGAGTAGGTCTGGAATTACTTACCCACTGCGATCACTTCAGCCTGTCAGGTCCCGGAATTGACGACAGACATCCGCCCTCCAAACACTTCAATGCGCCTGCGTTGGACTCACCAATCCCCGAAAACGGTCAGTTGACGCCTGGATCCGCCTTCTGCCTGTCAATCTTCTTGCGTTCGCCGCTGCGATGTCTTCGCAGTTCTTGTCGTTTCCCAGCGACGGCCGTTGCCGGGTAACGATGCACCTGCGCAGTTCCGACCAGATCACACAGCTGCGAAAAAGTGCAGCATGCGGTCGGGTCAGAATAGTTTGAAGTATTTTGTGAGCAGCAAATTTGTTAGCAGTTGGGCAAAACCATGTGCACTGCAGGTGTGGCAGGTATAACATTTGCAGAGAGTTAGATTTGGGTGGGTTATTTTGTTTCTGTGCAGGGTAAATACTGGCTGCTTTATTTTTACACTGCAACACACCACACCCAAATTTAACTCTCTCTGCACATGTTATATCTGCCCCCCCTGCAGTGCACATGGTTTTGCCCATTAGCTAACACATTTGCTGCTGTGATCAATTCTGAATTAGGCCCTATGTCTTATTTGCATTTAGAAATAGTTTATTAAGTTAAATATATTCCTTTAAACAATAAAAGTCACGTCCTATATCCATTTATCTAATGATTCTTTGAACATTTGTTATTAATGTAGCAGTAGTGCCTCGTTACAGCTTATTATAACATCAACCAGTTGGTTGTACAAGGTGATCCCTATGTTTTGCTGTTAACCTTTCGGAGTCTGTTGCTATAGAAGGTATTTCTATATGAAGACTGTATGAATACATTTGCGCTAACAGATATGTTTAAATGGAATGATATCCCGGGTTGACAGGATGCCGGCTATCACTATACCGACAGCAGCATCCCGTCTACTGGAATCGAGGCAGCACGTCCGCTCGCCAAGCATTGGGCCTTGTGGCTCGCTTAGCTCGTCACAGGTTCTATTCCCACTAGGTTGGTGATGTGGACCCACCGACCGAGTGGGAATACCAAGCATTTTTGGGGATTCTGTGCGTCTGTATTTCACTGGCTGGGATTTCGGCGTCTGTCTCCTGAACGGAACGCCGGGATCCCGACAGTCGGTATATTGACTGCATTCTGTTTAAATACATCTGATGCTAACCAATACTTTGTTCTGTCTGTATAGTAGTTAATAGACATTAAGGGAAGAGTAATATAATTGAATCTGTTATATTGGAATATAGATAAAGTCTTGATTTAGGATATAGCGATACCTGAATACATAGTCATATTAGGCATCCACTGCTGCTTCCGTAGGGAGACAGAGCTGCTGCAGTATACAGATCCAAACGGTATGAATTTGTTCTGCATGTGCACGCTGATAAGTAACCCACTTTACCCTTATCATTATCTACTCCATCTATGCATGCCTGGTAAGTTGCCATTGGTTGGAGTCATGAGAAGGTCCACAAATAATATATACGGGGTTAGTGATATGAAAGGGGCCTTTGTGAAACTCTGACATTGGTGACAAAGGGCCAGCTGAATCTGCAGAGCTTTTGTAAAGAAATTGCCTTTTGTCGCATGTATAAATGGAATGAGATAGCTAGCATTCATAATGAGGTGAACAAAATGAATACAGGTTTGCCTTTGGCTGCTATTTATAACCATCTACCAACATTTTATTTGGGTACCACAAAATCATATATTTCTCCATTTCCTCTTGACTTGGCTCAGCTACAGACCCGTTTGCCAGAATTATACAGTACTACTGGACCCCTGGCATAGAATTTTGGATGTGAATAGTGAGAACTCAGCTGTCTATATTGTACTATCAAAGTGTCATACAAAGTGCAACTTTCCATACTGCCATTTACTCTTTTATGTTGTCTTTTACATGGGTTGCAAGACAAATGTAGCACAAAACTAATCTTTAGATTTCCTGTAATTACTTTATGACAATTAGTTTATTTGATGATAAACAAACTACTGTTGCTGAGATCCAAATGTGCTATAGTACGTAGCAACCTGCTTGATCTCCTCCGGGGTGTACTGTTGCTGGTTTACTTATCATATTAATGTTGGCAGGCTGCATGCATCCTGTGTGTGCGATGGTGGAAGTGTCTGTCCCAGATGGCTGCATTCAGCAGGTCAACTGGAAACATGACTGTAGGAGAGGGGTGATGGGTGGGAGAAGAGATAATGTGTCTGACATGATCAATGCTACTGGCTATGTCGCCCTTATATATGCATGTACTGCCTCCAGAAAAGAGGTCTGTAAATACTATATATATCAACACGTGATAGAAGTTTTATATATATATATATATATATATAATACTGTGACACCTCTCGCTTCTCCCGGGAACAGTGCATAAGTGGATCATAGTGGGAGACTCAAAATAGTTATGCCCATGTAAAGTGTAACAGCCTTGTTTAAAGGGTACCCATCGCGTATTCATAATTGCAGCAGCCAGTGTATTGGCATAGTGTGTTGGAATATGTCGATATGAATTGGTACCCCCTACAAATAATAATAATAAGTGGTTATTGTATTAGTAAAACGTTTTTTTTATAGTAAATATTATGATATTGATACAATTTTAATTTTACCAATATCATATTTCTTTTTCTACAAAAATTTTTTTGCTTCACTTTCATACTTTCAGTTTTATAGATTCCGTACTGTATTTTAGAGATCTCTTATCACAAAATCCTTAAAAGACAGAGAACAAAAGTACCTACATATTCATCTTCTGTATTGTTTTGCACTTGATTTTATGATAACATGAACATAATGATTTTGCAGTATACAGATGATATTTTGGTCATGTAATTCTTCCACGGAATCCTTAATATTGAACGGCAGAGGCATGCACACAAGTTCTTGTTTGTTGAGTAAGGAAAGCCTGAATTGTCACATGATGTAAAGCTATGCAGAAGTAACTTGCACTTGCCATAATGGGTGTGCTTGTCTGACCTTGTGCCCCCTCCTCCTGCTTCTCTAGGAAGCCATTATGTGTAAAGTGTCTGAGTGACACATATGCGTTGCTGCCTGGCTTCCATTTCAACTCACACAGTGAAGACTGATTCTTTATTTCATGTTTCTGCTTAGCTGTGTGTTTTATACCAGTTAAAAAGAAATACCAAAAAGTCAGTATTGGGTAACAAAGGTTTGTAATGTCCTGATCTATAAATATCTAAGGTAGGTGTAATGGTTAGCATTACTGCCTCACAGCACTGATGTCGTTGTTGGTTCGGTCTCCACTGCAGCCATAACTGTGTGGAATTTGTACAGTCTCCCTGTACCTGCTTGGGTTTTCCAGGGTGCTCCAGTTTATTCACAAAATCCAAAAATATACTGGTAGGTCGATTGGCTCCTGACAAAAATTCACCCTAGCGTGTATGTGTGTGTACATGTGGGAGGGGAATATAGATTGTAAGCTCCACTGGTGCAGGGACTGATGTGAATGGCCAAATATTCTCTGCTAAGTGCTGCGAAATATGTGTGCGCTATATAAATAGCTGGTAATAAATAACAGTTATATGACATTTATTTACATTTATACTTATCACCTAAGTAATAATAGTATTTATCTAGTATTCTAAACATAATGTAGGTCTAGACTAGCGATTCATGACCTCAGGAATCACTAGCAGTCTAAATACATTAAAATGGAAACCTCAAATAATATAGACTTAACTGGTTAAAATCATACTATTCTGTACTTTTTACAATTTTCTAAAGATTTACATTTGTTTCCAAATTGCTAATTTTATTCTGGGATAGTTTGAGGTATTTTGTGAGTTCATCTCAGCAATTTGCACCTGTCTGTATAATGGCATATTGCACATCAGCAATATGGAAATAGGCTTTACATTATGTTTCTTGTGTTCTGAAAGCAGCACTATGAGGTAAGACTTATGACACGTGACTTGTGAGTATCTCCTGTATCCTGGTCAGTGTACACCCGCTGAATTGTGTTGTTCGCAAGAAACACAAAAGTAATGTAAATGATAGCTGCATATTCAAATAGAAGGGTGGAAATCAACAAACAAATACAAATAAGCAATCATCTTGTAACAGCCCCACAGAGCAGACAGAGCGCTGTTCAGGGGTTTCAGTGGATGGGTTTCAGGGAGGTGGGGGCGTGTTCGAATAACAATAGCTGTAAGCCAATACTGCCCCTTCGTGAATGCTGAGCCCTGAGCTGAGGCTTTGGAACTTCAGCAGCTAGCACAGGGAAGAGAGCAGGCAGAGGAGCTCTGGGGATGGTGAAGAAGTGGGCTTTAGTGGAAAAGAAATGACAATCTCCTGGAAGACAGAAAAAGAGCTAGTGAATGAAGCACGCGGTGAGGCAGAAAGTATAGAGGCTTGGCATAGGTCTTCACAACCAGACATCTCTTCCCCACATCTGCTGTTCTGACTCGGAGATTATACTATGTATAAGGGATTTTCAGGGTCAAGGCTTACCAGCGATTTTTAGGCTCTAATGCTACACCAGATACATTGAAGGAATAGGACGAAACATCAGTGAAGGTTTGTGGACGCAACAACCAGACACACCTGCAAGTTTCCTATGGGATTTTAACTTTGTACCTCATTAGAAATGGTGGTGTTTATCAACACAAAGCTGAAATCACTCATCAGCTTGTTCAAGAAGAAGAGTAAGTAATCTGTAAGAGCCTGCTCACACTCAGTTTAGAGGTTTGCTGCTTATTTGTAAAACTTTTCAATCATATGTCAATATGTACTCAGTTCCAACATCTAACCGATAAGACCCCCTGCCTGATGTGTTTCCTAGCAGTGCAGTCCTGGGTGGCAATACATAACCTTAGCGCCCACAGTCATGTATTTGCTCACAGGAACTCCCCCCGCCTTGCACTTTATTGGCTTTGTATCATTTTACCAAAGATACACTCTCTCTTTGTTAAACTCTTTCAGTTAATGTTCAGTGGTTGGATTTGCCATTGTAAGTTGTATTCTTTTGGGGGGAAAAAACAAAAAAAAAACCCTTCCTACCATTCAGATTTCTTTTTGTTTGTGGTTGTGGATAGTTTTTGAATTGCTTTTTGAGATACAGATTGATTGTAGATACAAGTCACAAGACTGTGGCTTTATGTTACGTTTGATGTGGCAGAATAATGACTGTTACCTAGGTGAAAACATCTATGGTAAAGCCAGTGTGAATAATGCAATGTTATTTCTTGTGTATAGGACAGGTGTGACTGACATTTTATGAATGGTCTTCTTCAATGTCTTTGTTCAATAGCTCATATATGTTATATTCAACAATGACATAAATGCAACAGGATTACAGTATATAAGTCATACATGATAGAGTAACTGATAGATGTTATCATATGTGGGCTGTGCCCCTTCTAGACGTGCCTATGAACAGCTGTATTTGTTGTCTTGAGAGCCACCCTGCACACAAATTACTGAACAATAGAACTGGCAGCAGCATGCTATTGAAGGATATACTGTGAACAGGCACTTGTTAGACACTTGAAGCCATGAGTCAATGAAATAACAGACATTTAAACATACAATATAGGTCTACTAATGTCATTAATGTATTTGTATGCATACATTTTACCAACTGCTGTTATATTGCAGCGAGCCTTCTAAAGAGTAGAGAAGTGGACAAGTAGAGATGTTTCCCGTAGCAACCTGTCCAATACTATTTATTTTATACAAATGATAAATGTTAGCTAGAAGCTGATACATTTTCCCCCAGAGTTCCAACAAGAATCAAGGATCATATTTGTAGTGATGAAGAATTCCATACTGAACTACAGAGGCATCTCTGTGCTGACAACTATTCTAACCTCTGCATACAAGGAGCAAGAGGCATCCTAAAGCCCAGTACCCACGGGCCAATGTGTGAAAGATGTGTGCTGAGCGAACCGCTCAGCACACATCTCTCCCGCCGCTCAGCACAGCGCGATCTGTGCTGAGCGTGCAGGGGGAGACGGGGGGGCCGCTCATTTCACCCAGCGGGTGAAATGAGCGACCCGCTAGATTGGCCTGCACGGCAGGCCAATCTAGCACCAGCTAGATAGCTGCGCATCGCTATCGCTGTATGGGGTACACACGGAGCGATCCTGCTTAAATTCTAAGCGATCTAGTCAGATTGCTTAGAATATCGCTCCGTGAGTACCCCCCTTAAAGCAGATGTATCAAATACCAATGGTTTCTGTGGTTACACTATCCCCACATAGGGTGACAACTTGTTCCCATAGGTATTACACAAAAATCTTACTGTGCCATGTATTGCAGTGGAGTACATTTTGAATTTCAAATATAGTTTATACCATGATGTAGTATAAATTTATACCATGACGCAGTATAAGTTTATACCATGATGTAGTATAAATTTATACCATGACGCAGTATAAGTTTATACCATGATGTTGTATAAGTTTATACCATGATGCAGTATAAGTTTATACCATGATGTTGTATACGTTTATACTTTCTAGTATATGTTTAGATATTATTCTTTTTTAATGTTAGTGACTAAATATATGTTATGTATAGGCTATGGTGCTGATGTGGAATTGGGAGTAAAAGAAAAAAGGAGTACTTGACACCTTGACAAAGCCAGGCATTTGGGGCAGATATAAAATCTGTGCAGAGAGATTTAGATTTGGGAGGGGCGTGTCCTACCCCAAATCTATATTGCAGTGCACTGGTTTTCTAGGCTACAGGCAAACAAAAAAAATAATAATTTAGACTCTATCCATTGCACCATGGTTTGTCCAGGGTCAAAGTTACTCCTTTTGTCTTTGTTTTTCCTTTGTGCTTTGCTCCAAAGTACGGTTTTAAGGAGTGCTATAAGGGGGGTACGCACGGAGAGATCTGTGCTTAAATTCTAAGCAATCTGACTAGATTGCATGTGTGTGGGGGGGGGGGGGGGGGAGATGTGTACTGAGCGGTCTGTGCCAGATCGATCAGCACACATCTCCCCTCTGTATACCGGGCTATACTGTAGGTCTATTTGTATGCAGAGTGCATTTGCTCCAAAGTAATTTGATTTATTGCTAAAAGAAATGTCTGGTGAAGCTGTAATCGTTGCTCTCCTCCCTCACTCTAATGACTCCTCTCTTTTAACTATGCTGCAAAACAACAGGTAGTGGTATTATTACTTATTAGCTGATAGTACTGTCTCTGTAGCCAGGCTAGCCTGTATATTGCTCATTAGGTGAATGGAGGAAGACATGACATTACATGAGATTTAATTGCAATGCAAGACTCTTCTGGAGACACAGTGAATTGGTGCACTCAGTGACTCCAAAGAAATACAACTTCTGTAGTTAAACATTATTTATTTATTTAGTTAGTTAAACATTAAAGAACATCCATACTTTTTGGGAGATATGGATTATTAAATATGTCTCTGACAAGGACCAAATAGTAGAACCTGCATTTCACTAAAGTAATAAAAAAAGGCTGATTTTCCATGCATTGAACTGCAAGGAAAATGTGCACACACCGCAGATCCATACTTAATTCACAGTAGACCTTTTCAGAATAGGTTCCATCAACCAATATTGTAGAGCTAGATACAACTCCGTTCTCCTGTGTCATGAGTTGCTCTGCAAACTGTGCTTTGGCTTCAAGTAACAGAGGGTGTACATGTAGGGGGTATATTTCATTAGAAACAAGGGCCGTAAATAGGGGTGTTTGAGCGGTGCCATCGCAAAGAGCACCGGGTTCTGTGGGTGGCAATGCTGCAGTGCCACCAGAGTTTTCTTTGGATGCTCCAGACATGCACACTGCAGCTTGTACAGACACCTGGAGCATCCTGAGGATGCACCACGCTATTATTATTTTCCTTTATTTATATGGCGCCACAAGGGATCCGCAGCGCCCATTACACAGTACATAATCACATGAGCAAATAAGAAAACAGCACTTACAGTACAAGACAATATAGGACAGGCATAGAAAACCCTGGGGTTAGGTGCCATCAAAGGGAGTATGGAGCATAAGATAGTTTAAGTAAGAAAAGGAACGGTACATGAGGAGATAAATCCCTGCTCTTGCAAGCTTACAATCTAAAAGGCAAGGGGCTAACAGTGAGCATAGACAAGAGGGTTAGGAGGAGAGTTGGCTGGGTTTTGTGAGTGGGTCTTGACAGCCCGTTAGAAGTTTTGTAGAGAGGTGGAGAGTCAGAGAATTCCAGAGATAGGGAGCAGCACATGCAAAATCTTGTAGGTAGAAGTGGGAGGAGGTAATCCATTGGCAGGAGAGACGGCGTGCATTAGCACAGCGAAGAGGATGGGTGGGAATGTAAAAAGAGATAAGGTCGAGATGTAAGAGGGAGAAGAGTGGGTGAGGGCTTTGTAGATGAGTGTGAGAAGCTTGAATTGGATTCTGAATGGTACGGGTAGCCAGTGAAGGTCCTGAAAGAGAGGGGATGTGGATGTAGTACGTTTGGTGAGGAAGATGAGATGGGCAGCAGCATTGAGGATAGGTTGGAGTGGAGAGAGGCATTTTTGAGGGAGGCCAGATAGGAGGAGATTACATTAGTCCAATCTGGAGATGACCAGTGAGTGGATAAGAGTCTTAGTAGCGTCCTGGGTGAGAAAGGATCTGATCCTGGAGATGTTTTTGAGATAGAAATGGCAGGTTTGTGAGAGGTGCTGAATGTGTGGTTTGAAGGAGAGGGAGGAGTCAAGGATTACTCCAAGACATCGCACTTTGTGCTGTTGTTCTCTCTGGTTGGAGGCCCAGTCCCCTCTGTATAACGTTAAGCGCTCAGAGGGGCGTAGCCGGCACTGGGCGCCATAAAGCCCTGCTACAACGCTGTAAAAAGATTCACTAAATGTGTAATTTTATTGAAATGATATTTATAAGACTGTCCTATATTTAATGACCTTTGATGTATAAAACAAACATCTTTATACCATAAAATAAATAATGACCTAGTGCTCTTACTTGTGAAATAAAAATGTGTGTAAAGTAGCTGAGTGTACCAGGGACCATTTGTAGATTATAAGACCGTATATGTACTTAGTGGCAGTGGTATTGTTAGCTCAAAGGGTGGTGTCAGTAGATGCAGTATCTAAAGGGGGGTACTCACAGAGCGATCGCTGCTTAAAATCTAAGCAATCTGACTAGATTGCTTAGATTTTAAGCATGATCGCTCCGTGTGTACCCCCTACAGCGATAGCGATACGCAGCCCCGCGCATCGCTATCGCTGCTGCTAGCTGGGTGAAGGGAGTGCCCCCCCCCCCCCTGTCTCCCCCCGCACGCTCAGCACACATCGCGCTGTGCTGAGCGGCGGGCGAGATGTGTGCTGAGTGGTTCGCTCAGCACACATCTCTCTCACATCGGCCAATGAGTACTGGCCTTTAGGCACTGGGATGAGCTGATTGCGTTATTAATGATGCACACAATGGACAATATGAACATCCTTATCTTTATACCATAACCTCCCATTAAGAGTCATGTAAATTAGTGAAAACTAACCGGTGCAAAAAACCCCCCAAAAAACAGGATTTCAATTAAGACCGGTGTTCATTTTTTTATTAAAAGTGTTCTCTAAAATGGTTATCGGCTCATAACCCCTTCGGTGGTATGCATGGAAATTTTCTGGGCTAACCAGCGCCGACAGTGCTGGCTACCCTGGAAGATTTCCGTGCATACTACCTCCTGACTCCCTGGGGACAGCTGTGCAGCGTGCATGGTGCCCGGGAATCAGCATACTCCATTATGGAGTTTAGCCATCCAGGGTGTGTTTTTAAATTGAAAACCCACCACTGAAAGGGGTTAATGTGCGCATGGCCCCTGCTGGACATACACAATATTGGAGAATGCACTGTTAGAATTTAGCACAATGGCCCTAATTCAGGCCTGATCGGAGCAGCAAAATTGTTTTCTAATGGGCAAAATGAATGTGCACTGCAGGATGGGGGGCAGATATAAAATGTACAGAGAGAGTTACATTTGAGTGAGTTATTTTGTTTCTGTGCAGAGTAAATGCTGGCTGCTTTATTTTTGCAATGCAATTTAGATTTCAGTTTGAACACACCCCACCCAAATCTAACTCTCTCTGCAGATGTTATATCTTCCCCCCCATGCAGTGCACATGGTTTTGCCCATTAGAGAACTATTTACTGCTGAATTAGACCCAATATCAGTTGGATAAGTTCACTAAACATGTATGTTGACACTAAATACAGATAGCTACATTTTTAAAAGTACAGATATGTTTCACAATCTAAAGGGGGGTACACATGGATCTAAGCAATCTAGTCAGATTGCTTAGATTTTAAGCACGGATCTCTCGTGTGTATCTCATACAGCAATAGCGATGTGCGGCCCCACGTGTCGCTATCGATGGTGCTAGATTGGCCTGCATGCAGGCACAATCTAGCAGGTCGCTCATTTCACCGCTCATTTTCTCTCTCTGAGCGGGGGAGAGATGTGTGCTGAGCGGTCTGTGACAGATCGCTCAGCACACATCTCTCCCCGTGTGTACTGCCCGTTAATAAACTTTACTTACAAAAAAAAAAATACAAGTTCTAATGCTCTTTTTATTGCTTTGGAATCAGTGATTGTACAAACTCATCATGTCTGTACAAAAGTATTATATAACTATACAAAAATAATGACACAAATAACCAGGCATCAAAATATCACTTAAAACTAAAAGAAAATTCTATGCACCAAACCTTTGTGTATGTTATACTGAACCCTTACAAACTCTTACAAACAGGTGTCTTGCTACAGGTCAGAAGCTCTTGTCAGTCCTCCCTTATCTTTAGTAAGCGGAGTTATGGCAGTGATGGGTCCACTATGGTTTTACTAATTGATTCTTTGCTATTGAATTGTATAGTTGCTGTTTGTTTGTTTTTTTGTTTTTTTACCACAGTCTGTTTACAAGATAAGCCAATAAAATATCTTCCGTTTGATATTCTTTTTTCCTCAAAATAAATGACTTCCTCTATACAACCAGCCAAATCCTTAATGAATAGTAACTCTGTTATTAAATTCGGCTCAAAACTGTACTTCCTTGCGATAGATATATATATATATATATATATATATATATATATATATATGACTTGTGCTTTGTGAATGGCTAGACATTTATCTCACCATTACGTATGATTTTCTCATGTGCATTAGCACTTAGTGCTGTTGCCTTGCAGTCTCCACCTGACACCTGCCTCTGGGGATGGTGTGGCTGCATTTCATGCTTGTTCATATCCATGGCAACAGTACAAAGCATGGAACACAGGATATTACACTGTGACATAGGCTCTAGGAGTGCGTGCGGTTTTATGAGAGACACTGTCCTCAGGAAGATAGTTTCCTCCTTGTTTAGTATCACTTGTCTTTCAGTTCCAATAGATACTTTGTAGCAAATGATATAACTGGTCTTCAAAAGTAATTCAGTTTATAGCACACATAATACTCTTCTGAGCTGCATGAAATGTGTAATTTACATCCTACAGTGCATGACCGCTCCAGTCAGTGTAAAATATATATGTATTTTTTTATCATTTATGATCATAATGGATCTTTTTTTCTTTAGCTGAACTGGAAGGGAAGCTACACTATCAAAATATATTTTGTATCAAAATCCTGCATTTCAATTCTAACGTTCTTTCAGTAAAATGACTGTTGTGAACTAATTAAAAATGTACATTCTATGGCAGTTATCTGTTGAGTAGAAATAGAGTTGTATTTGTCATGTAAAATGGGTACTAGAAGTAGAGGCAAGTGGATGCTGGCTCGCTTCCATAACTTAATCCCACTAATCTTGGTTTTAGTGTGTAATAGTATTAATTAACCAGTTTCTTTCTGGTTAACTAGTTCATCAGCTTTTAAGGTACTTTGGCTATTTCTTGTGCATTATTGTATTATATATAGCAAGTGACTACCTATGCCAGTTCACACATCAGAGGTCTGGCTCAGAGTTTGCCTATGTTATAAGTCCGCGTATGTGTCCCGATTGTCACCACTTAGAGATGCAGAACAAAATTGGCCACAGGGTCTGTGGAATTAATTGGGCTTACCTGGGGGGTGACAAGAGAGTGGCTGCATCCAAAGATGCTGAACCGCTCACATAGGAGGCCATACACAGGGATAGAAACTGCAGGTGCACGTTTCAATGGTGGGACCGATTGGACTTCTAAAGATGCTCTGAGATGGAAATGCACCAGCTCAAGACGCTGCAAGTAGGCGTCGCAGTCTAGAGAAAATGTCCCTGGCATTAGCAAAAGATGCAAACACGTCCGCTTCCAACTCAGAGTCATGGCCCATATGTGTCTTGGCAAGTACGACAAAGTGTTTGTATTGAAAGATTAAATTGTTATGTAATATATGTGACGTACCCATCTCTTACTTACCTGGCCCATTAATGTCAAAATCAGATTTATCAGGCAACATATTTAATACAATTAAATAGCCAGTATTCCTAGCCAGGTCATGAACATAGTACAAGCTGCTCCCTCTCTTATCAGTTTCCTCCTGCACAATACTAAATAGTACCATGTAAACAGACCACGTTTGTGAAAATGTGTCAGTATCATGCAGCCTGTATGACCGTAACTACGAGCAGTGTCTTCCTTTATATATAATGTGTATACTATAGAGAGATAGATAGATCTATCTTATGCCTAATCTAAAGAGTTATGCTGTATGATCTGTGCCGTAATTCACTACTAATTTTATTACACATCTCTAGTTATGCTACTTGCATATGCTACATAAGGTCTATATTTAAAAACGTCTTCCTATATAATATAGGTTCATATGCCTGTATTGTTCTCTTCAGGAAAATTCACATTCACATATTGAATGCACTTAAATAACTAATCAAAGCAATTTTTTTCTCCTTCTAGCGGTTTCCAATCTAGATGATGAGAGTAAGTGGACGGTCCATTACACTGCAGCTTGGCACCAGCAAGAGAATGTGTTCCTCCCATCATCCAGACCTCCTTGTGTAGAAGATCTTCACAGACAAGCCAAGGTGAACCTAAAAACTGTGTTGCGAGGTAAGCATCTCTCGGTTAGCTATCCATTTGTCACTTGTTTCGGCATCTTACTTGAAACAAAACTATGTGATAGTAGCTTTACTTGCTGTTAAGTTTCAAGATAGCATATCAGGGTTGGGTACGGTTTACCAGCAATGAGGATGTCGGTAGTCAGAATATCGACAGCATCATCACGACTGCCAAAATCCCGACAGGTGTCAGAAAGTAAACTAACCTCCCACCCCCACACAGCCTCACTCTAACCCTCCAACCGCAGGCTAACCCTAACTCTCCCTGGTATACTTACGTTCTGGATTCCGGCTGTCGGGATTCAGATGTCAGCATTCTGACAGGTGTGACCAACAGGGATCCCATCCGTCGTGATACCCACAACGTCCTGTTTATCTTTGTTTGTGCTTTGATATCCATGTGAACAAACCATGTGACTACATGGAGGAAATTGCAGCGTAAAATTGTATTGCACACTGGACAGTAGGATATGCAGCATACAATGGGATTGTACTTTTGGCAGCAGGAGATGCAGCATAAAATGGGCTTGTACTTTTGGCAGCAGGAGGTGCAGCAAAAAATGGCAGTGTACCTTGGACGGCAGTATATGCAGAGTAACATGGAGTTGCCCCTTGGGCAGCAGGAGATGCAGCATAAAATGGCAGTGTGCCTTGGGCGGCAGTATATGCAGAGTAACATGGAGTTGCCCCTTGGGCAGCAGGAGATGCAGCATAAAATGGCAGTGTGCCTTAGGCGGCAGTATATGCAGAGTAACATGGAGTTGTTCCTTGGGCAGCAGGAGATGCAGCATAAAATGGCAGTGTGCCTTGGGCGGCAGTATATGCAGCGTAACATGGAGTTGTTCCTTGGGCAGCAGGAGATGCAGCATAAAATGGCAGTGTGCCTTGGGCGGCAGTATATGCAGAGTAACATGGAGTAACTCCGTGAACAGTATGCAGTGTATGCATGACTGATAATGTCACATGTTCTAGCTGTTATTGCCCTTGTATTTAGTTGAACTGTCTCAGAACCAAGTAATAAATTAATGCTATTTAAAAATAGTATTATGGCTTCTAGGGTAGATATTTTCATTGACAGTGTACTATGTATATTGCTTGTGATAAATGTATTTAAGTCCTTCAGGTCAAGTCCTTAATTTCTTCAAGACACGTGTAGTTGTCAATGATTATAGTGAACATGTAACTACTGTGTAGATTTGTATGATTTGTCTCAGCACTGTGGATACTAAGCCTGATTAAGAGCTTATACTGTCTTACCACTAATCTTCCGTTGTATTGGAGGGCTGAACTATAAGAGGGAGTCTCTCTGAGGTGGAGGGGTCACTGTCAGGTTTGTCACAGATGCCCTGTATTTTGCCAAATGTGAGAGAGCTGTCACCATGGGAACATATAGCGACTTTAGAAAATCTGGTCTGATCCGTGAAATGTGACCCGAGAAACACATATGGCTACTTTAGCTAAAACAGACGAATGTCTGTAAGTGTGACCCATCACATTGTTAGGCGCTGTTTGCCGGCTAGGGAGTATTCAATTTCATGGAAGTGATTATGTTGAAAAAAGGGATTATGAATGCCTCCATATTAAGGTACACACCACAGTGACTCTTGATGATGCTTAGTTGGCTGCATATGCGATATAGGTTGTTGAAGGGTCTAGGAATGGAAGCTTAATCCCACTGGAGAGGGGATGTTAACTGCATGTGTGAGAGGCTATAAATGTAGAATAACCTATAGTGATTGTATAGAACAGATGTGTGGTGAAAAAGATTACAGCAGTGATAGGAAAGTTTGGCGATTCTCCAGTAAGACCTGCTAGCGTTGAGCCAGAGCTAAGCGAACAGTAAGTTCAGAGACCGATTATATGCTCCACGTTCATTCATCAACTCTGACTTTCTTTTGTGTTAAATTAGTTTTTGCAGACGCCTGGCAGTCAGAGTAGGGTTGAAGGTGGCAGTTCTTTACTGCTGAGGTACAACCATGAAAGGGTAGCAGTCATGAATCTTTTATTATGCGACATGCCCCAGACTACCCTCTGTTAAGTCATGTTGATTAATATATGCATTTTCCCAAGTCTCATTTGGTGCATCCAGTTATTCAGGAGGTATTGGTCTATGTGAATAGGAATGTTATTTTGAGTTCTAAAGACAAATGTGGAAACATAGTAAAAGCCGCACTTTAAATGTTTACCTAAAAGCAGTGCTGCTGTCGGAAATTGTAGAAACCATTACAAATGCCTCCCTAACTCTCTATGGGGGTAATTCCAAGTTGATCGCAGCAGGAAATTTTTTAGCAGTTGGGCAAAACCATGTGCACTGCAGGGGGGCAGATATAACATGTGCAGAGAGAGTTAGATTTGGGTGTGGTGTGTTCAAACTGAAATCTAAATTGCAGTGTAAAAATAAAGCAGCCAGTATTTACCCTGCACAGAAACAAAATAATCCGCACACATCTAACTCTCTCTGCACATGTTACATCTGCCCCCCCCCCCCCCCCCCCCTGCAGTGCACATGGTTTTGCCCAATTGCAAACAAACTTGCCTCTGCGATCAACTCAGAATTACCCCCTATGTCTCTAACCGCTTCCATATCACAAGCATGTAGGGGACACAGACATATATACTGACACAGACACATATAGAAATGAGACTGTGAGTAGCATCCAGTATGCAGAATTTGCAACTGTACCAGTAAAGTATTGACAAGTAGTGTTTCAGGATTCTTTTTTTGTGCTGAGGGACAGTTTCTAAATAAAGTCTTGATCACGTTAGATTTTATTCACCAGGCATTGATGCGACCAATACTTTATTTAGCAACTCTCGGCAAAATGAACAAACCTGGAGTCCTACTTATATGCAACAGATACTTTCCACCTTAAAGTGTGTCTGTTACCGAGTTGTACAAGTGACATACATTGTTGTGGAGATCAACACTATACTGAGCCAGTATGGCTTCTGCATTAGAAACAAACCGATGGTACATTTGATCACCAAGTGGGGAGTGAAGGAGAAAACTCTTGGCAAAGTGTTAGTTGGGATTATCAGCACTGTGCCCCCTTGACAGCCCAGGCCCCTTTTATTTGTAAGGCACCCCCTGTAACCTGCCTGATGGCGTTGTCATGGTCTAGGGGGTATATTCAATTAGGGTCGGATCCATTCCGACATGCATTTGTCGGAATGGATCTGACAACCCCTATTCAAATCTCATCTCAATTCGACTTTTAAAAAGTCGAATTGAGATGAGGGACCCAGAGGAGGAGAGGGGGGGGGGAGCCGCGGGGAGACCAGCGGGGGCAGCCGCGGGCAGACGGAGGAGATCAGTGCAACAGTAGCGCTGCAGGAGGATGTCACACAGCCGCTCAATCTCACGGCAGTGTCCACCCGGCTCCAGCAAGCGTGACCTCACTTGCTGGATCCGGGTGCACGCTGCCGTGAGCGGCGCAGCTGTGAGACATCCTCCTGCAGCGCTGTGCTGTAGCACTGATCTCCCCTGTATGACTGTGGATGTCTCCCTGCGGCTCCCCCCCCTCTCCTGCTCTGGGTCCCACATCTTAGTCCGACGTTTTTTTATGTCAGACTGAGATGGTCGAAAAGGGGGCCAAATCCTGACGGTTTTGGCCCCGTTTTCGACACAAGCACGTGGATCGGCAGCTATTCCGCCGATCCACGTGCTTTTCGACAAGTCAAATTCCTCGACTTATCGAATATATTGAATAGGTTGGAACCCCTTCCGACCTAAAAAAAGTCGAAAACTGCCGTCTTTTCGACAGATGGCAGCTTTCGACGTCAGTTGAATATACCCCAGGTCTCCTTTCGCTTTTTGGCAGACATGCAAGAGTGAATTGGAGCATACATTCCTAGCTACCCATTCATGGCAGAGCAGCAGTGAACTGGACACACCTGCCAGCGTTCCTTCTCTTACTGGCAAAAAGCTGCCCCAATCAGGGCGAGAGACTTAAGCCTCATGTTGGACTGTTTCTGCTAATTATGTATGCAGGTAGGAGCGTGAAAAGTGCTGCCATCATTTTTTTGGGTGTGGATCATAGGGTCGACAGTAATTAGGTCGACAGTCATTAGGTCGACCAATATTGGTCGACAGTGACTAGTTCGACGCCTGAAATAGGTCGACGCGGTCATTAGGTCGACATGGAAAAAGGGCAACATGATTTTTTTTGAAGAAAAAAAAGATTGGTGTTGTTTTCGTCGTAAAAGTGACCGGGAACCCCAATTAGTGCACCGTATCCCCTCGAAAAAGTTTTAAAAAAATAGGAAAAAAATGTGAAAAACTCATGTCGACCTTTTCCCATGTTGACCTATAGACCATGTCGACCTAAGTGCAGTTGAGCTAACGACCGGATCCCTTTTTTTTTTCTTTAGCTATTTTTTGTTTCAATGCTCCCTGCATAACTAAACAAAGTATTAATATAGTTGCACCTTAAAAGGGACAAAGAGGAGTTTTAAAACTCAATTGTGGCTAAAATACCATGAGACTACAAACATTGAGCAGAAGGATGGACTTCCCAAGCACATTGCATCTACAGATGCAAACATTAAACCAAAGGCTTCTTATTCTTCACCCATGTGAAACGTTTCTTGTTTGTACAATAACACAACATGTCATACTGCTTTCGAACTGCCTTTATTTTAAGAGATTGTGTTTTCACAATAAAGGATAATGCATCAATCTCATGTTGGCTTTGTTACATCAGTGCAGGCACTAAATGTCTACGCATGGGTATAGCCTACCTTTTATGCCATAAACGGATGGGTTAATGAGTCATTGTAAAGGTTTTCTTTGCTTGTTTACACTCATATAAAAAGTTACAGTTCTTGCCCAGACATGATATCCTCTCCTGTAATGTGATTTATTTTACATAAACCTACTATTTCAGGTCTGTGTAGTGTATAATTTAACCTGCCCAATTACAGAATGTATTTACCAACTCTTACAGGTTCTGACTTAACTGACTCATTTTAACTGATCTACATGGAACCCAGGAACTACACTGGAATAATAGGACTCCTCGTTTCCTGTAGCAAAAATCAGTGCTTATTGCAACTTGTGCCAGTTTGGCTGTGTAGAACCAAGATACCTTTGTGGTCACAATAACACAAAGATCCTGATTCAGAAGTGGATGCAAATCATGCACGGCTCCAGGTTCTCAGATTTGTAAATGTCAAACACTGTGTCACTCAATTTGCATATCTGAGCAATGCTCAATTGCGCTGGTGGATTCCATCTCTCCACCATTGAAGAACCATTGGTAGCAACATTGCCTCCTCGAGCAGCCCCTGCCTGGCGCAGTGCCTCCTTTGTAACTTTCTCCAGATTCGACCACTGTGGCTGCGGTGTTGCGAATGAGATACAGCTGCATGCTGATACACTCCCATGGCAGTCCCTTTTTGTGATCTCTTCAGGTCCCCACCCTGAATCGCCCATGGAACACAGACACAGGACCTTATTCAGGTTTGTTAATAAACCAAAAACAGCACACTAATGGGCAAAACCATGTGCACTGCAGGTAGGGGGGCGGGGAGTGGGAGATATAACGTGCAGAGAGAGTTAGATGTGGGTGGAGTGTGTTCAAACACCCCCCCCCCCCCCCGCAGTGCACATGGTTTTGCCCATTAGTGTGCTTTTTTTGGCTTGCTAACAAACCTGAACAACCTGCACAGTCTCATGACATATCAATGTTGTATGCAAATGTGTACAAAATTGCGTTCAAGGGCTCGCACATGCACGGTAAGGGTTTCCTAAACTTTTTGCGCATGCGCAATAGCAAAGAAAAATCACTCACCTGTGCAAACCGATACTGTGTCCACCTCTGAATCAGACCCAAAGAAAGGGCCCCCAGGAAATGATGGTCAGTTAGGCACTAGTCAGTTCCTTCCTGGGTACATTGCCCTGAATTAGCAAATTGCAGACCCACGGTCAACCCCTGAATTATTATTATTATTATCCTTTATTTATATGGCGCCACAAGGGTTCCGCAGCGCCCACTTACAGAGTACATATACACATAATCAAAACAGGAAGACAGTGACTTACAGTTGAAAACAATATAGGACAAGTACAGGGTAACTAAGCATAACTACACTAGTCTATGACAGAGATAAGGTCCAAGGTGGCCACAAAACTGCGGGATTTGGTCAGTTGAGGATTATTAAAGTAAGAAAAGGATAAGAACATGAGGGAAGAGGGCCCTACTCGTGAGAGCTTACATTCTAAGGGGAGGGGTGGACAGACAGGGGTGACACAGATGGGGTACATAGAGAGCGTGGAACAGAGGGTTAGGATGAGATTTGGCCGGGTTTGGTAAAGAAGTGGGTCTTAAGAGCCCGTTTGAAGTTTTGTAGAGAGGTGGAGAGTCTGAGGGGGAGAGGTAAAGAATTCCAGAGAAAGGGAGCAGCACGTGAAAAATCTTGGAGATAGGAGTGGGAGGTAGTAATCAGAAGACAGGACCTGAGTCGGCGTGCATTAGCAGAGCGAAGAGGACGGGTGGGAAAGTAAAGGGAGATAAGGTCAGAGATGTAAATGGGAGAGGAGTGGGTAAGGGCTTTGTAAGCGAGTGTGAGAAGTTTGAATTGGATTCTGAAAGGGAAGGGAAGCCAGTGAATGGCTTGTAGAAGAGGGGAGGTGGACATAGTGCGTTTGATGAGGAAGATGAGCCGGGCAGCAGCATTGAGGATAGATTGGAGTGGAGCGAGGTAATTGTCAGGGAGGCCAGTTAGGAGGAGATTACAGTAGTCCAGTCTGGAAATAATCAGTGAGTGAATAATGATCTTAGTGGCATCATGGGTGAGAAAAGGTCTGATTCTGGAAATGTTTTTGAGATGAAAATGACAGGTTTGTGAGAGGTGCTGAATGTGTGGTTTGAATGAGAGGGAGGAGTCAAGGATTACGCCAAGACAGCGTACCTGGGAGCTAGAGGAGATAGTCGTGCCATCAATGGATAATGAGATTGTGGGAGGTGAGGTTGTGCGGGAGGGTGGGAAGATGATCAGCTCAGTCTTAGACATGTTGAGTTTAAGAAAGCGCTGGGACATCCAGGAAGAGATAGCGGAAAGACAGTTGGAGGTACGAGTGAGGAGAGCGGGGGAGAGGTCAGGGGAAGAGAGGTAGATTTGAGTGTCATCAGCATAGAGGTGGTATTGGAAGTTAAAAGAACTAATGAGTTAACCTAAAGAGGACGTATAGAGTGAGAAAAGGAGAGGACCAAGAACAGAGCCTTGGGGGACACCCAACAGTTAGTGGAAGTGGGGGGATGTAGCATCATGAGAGTATACAGAGAAGGAACGATCAGAGAGGTAGGAGGACAGCCAGGAGAGGGCAGTATCATGCAGACCAAGAGAGTGAAGGATTTGCAGAAGGAGAGGGTGATCCACAGTGTCAAAAGCAGCAGAGGGGTCAAGAAGAATAAGCAGAGAGTAGTGGCCCTTAGCTTTGGCTGCATGGAGATCATTGCATACTTTTGTGAGGGCAGTTTCAGTGGAGTGGAGAGAACGGAAACCAGACTGGAATGGGTCAAGCAGTGAGTGAGAGGAAAGAAAGGCAGTGAGGCGATCATAGACAATACGCTCAAGAAGTTTGGAGGCAAAAGGGAGGAGAGAGATGGGTTGATAGTTGGAGAGAGTGTTTGGATCAAGGGTAGGTTTTTTAAGAATAGGGAAGACAAGAGCATGCTTGAAGGCAGAGGGGACAGTGCCTGATGAGAGGGAGAGATTGAGAAGGTGAGCAAGATTGGAACAGGCAGAAGGAGAGAGGTAGCGGAGGAGGTGGGAGGGGATAGGGTCAAGTGGGGAGGTTGTGGGGGGGGGGGAGGGTGGAGGAACGGATAAGGGCCATGACTCCCTCACCAGATACATGGGAGAAAGATGTCAGAGTTGGTAAGAGGGAAGGGGAGGGGTGGCAAGGGAAAGGTGGTGGCTGGTTGCTGGTCTGGTGGGATGTGATGTCCTGACTGGAGTCAATCTCGGATGTGAAATAAGTGGCAAAGTCAAGCGCAGACAATGAGGAAGGGAGAGGAGGTGGTGGTGGGCAGAGAAGGGAGTTAACAGTGGCAAAGAGGCGCCGGGGGTTGAAAGACTGAGTAGAGATGAGGATTTTGAAGTATGATTGTTTAGCGAGGGAAAGGGCAGTACTGAAGGATGAGAGCATAAATTTGAAATGGCGGAAGTGTGCTTTAGAGCGAGATTTCCTCCACTGTCGCTCGGCAGTACGTGAGCATTTTTGAAGATATCTAGTGCATTTGGTGTGCCAGGGTTGAGGTGTTGATCTGCGAGGGTGAATAGTGGTTGGCGGAGCTACATAGTCAAGGGCAGAAGTAAGAGATGCATTGTATAGGGTTGTGGCTTCTTCAGGGCATGTGAGAGATAGAAGAGGAGAGAGAAGCGAGTCAAACAGAGAGGATAGGGAAGAGGCGTCAATAGCCTCAATGTTACGCTTAGTGATGGTAGCCTTAGGAGGGAGAGATGGGGAAGCAGAGATAGATAAGTTGAAAGAGAGCAGGTGGTGGTCAGAGAGGGGAAAAGGGGAATTGGAGAAATCAGAAATATCACAGCGGTGAGTGAAAACCAGATCCAGTGAGCTCCCGTTTACATGGGAGGGTGAGGTGGTCCACTGGGAGAGACCAAGTGAAGAGGTGAGGTTAAGGAGTTTAGAGGCAGGTTATTTTGTGGGGTTATCGATAGGGATGTTGAAATCACCTAGAATAATGGAGGGAATGTCAGGAGAGAGGAAGTGAGGTAGCCAGGAAGCAAAGTTGTCGAGGAATTTGGAGGAAATTCCAGGTGGACGGTAAATGACAGCAACTCGAAGATTAGTAGGTTGGTAGAGGCATATTGCATGGACCTCAAATGTAGAGAATGTAAGGGATGGTTCTGGAGGTATAAGTTGGAATGTGTAGCTTGAGGGTAAAAGGATCCCAACACCACCCCCATGGCGACCCCCGGGTCGGGGTGTGTGTGAGAATGTGAGGCCCCCAACAGAGAGGGCAGCAGGAGAAGTGGTGTCAAAAGGAGTAATCCAGGTTTCTGTAATGGCCAGGAGGTGCAGGGAGTTGGAAATTAAAAGGTCATGAGTGGGAGCCAGTTTGTTGCAAACAGATCTGGCATTCCAGGGCGCACAGGATAGGGGGTAGGAGTTTGTGGGAGAGATGTGAATGAGATTATCAGGATTGCTGTAGCATTGAGGTAAGATTGATGTGGAAGGAAGGGATAAAGAGGGTGTAATGATGGAGCTGGGGCCTTGGCTAGGAAAGGAGACTGCAGGAGTGAGGCAGGGAGGGAGTGTAGTATGACACTGGTGAAGGAGAGGTGAGGTGACAGGCAGAGGAGGGAGAGAGCAGGGTTAAGTGGTGGGGTAGAAATGGTGTGAAGGGGCAGATGTAAATTGCAATGGGAAAACAGAAGAAGAGGGGAAGGGAGGCAGAGGGGAGGATGGTAGACAGAGGAGAGGAGAGAGTATGAGATTTAGGAGACTGGGCGAGAGGGATAGAGGTGGTACCAGGGGACAGAATAAAGGATTAGGAAGACACGGATTAATGGGGGTTGCCAGCCTGGCCATAGTTTGGATGGGGTAAATAGTGGTAGTAAAATGACAATAGGAGGAAGAGTGGTGGCTGAATGAGAGAGCAGTGAAATTTGCAGAAACAAGTACGATTTGCAAGTATGTAATATATGGTTATTGCATACAGGTTAACAGTAAATCAAATATTTTGCTGCTGTTAGATGGAAAATTACACAGTGTTAGCAAACCGTAAGTCAGTGTTACTTCTTTACAATGCTTCTCAGTGAAACATTTGTTTTCCAGGTATTTGCAGGGTCCGAGTCAAAGTTGCATAGCAGGTGTTTTTGCAGAAAGTGAATGTATAGTTTCCTATAGCTAAGCATTCATGGTATTCATATAAGATAATTAGCAGATGCAGTACAGCTTGCTGGTAATTGTGTTTCCAATGGTCATACCTATAGCTAAGCATTCATGGTATTCATATAAGATAATTAGCAGATGCAGTACAGCTTGCTGGTAATTGTGGTTCCACTGGTCATACCTATAGCTAAGCATTCATGGTATTCATATAAGATAATTAGCAGATGCAGTACAGCTTGCTGGTAATTGTGGTTCCACTGGTCATACCTATAGCTAAGCATTCATGGTATTCATATAAGATAATTAGCAGATGCAGTACAGCTTGCTGGTAATTGTGGTTCCACTGGTCATAGGCCAGAGTCAGTAGTTGATGGTAATTTCTTCTTGCAACTATGGAGGAGTCCACACAATAAAGGAAGCCCATCTCTATATAATTACTGCACCCCCATCGGGCTGCATAAACTGGCTAGGCACCCTCGCCAGGCCATGTGTTTGAGAAACTGGACTGAATTGGCGTCGGTACTTTAGCCGCATTAAAACAATTGGCCAAACATCTCTCCTTTTATTGAATTCCCCCTTTGTTGGTAGCTTGCTGGAGGTATTCTACTTGGACACAAATAATAAGAATACACTCAGCATGTTATGCCCTTAGCAGCCAAGTATATTAGCAGTACATGCAGCCTGTCATAAAACTGTTAGCTGCAAATGTTATTTAGATTCAAAATAAAAATTATAATAAGCATCCATTGCATTCAAATCAGATTCTGCTTTAAAGAGCTTTGTTTAGTAGCAACTGAGTGCATTAATAAGTATGTTTTCTGTGAGGAACAGAAATCTGGTCTGCAAAAACACAAATCTTTCATGCCTTGTATAGTGGTAATTGGAATAAGTGGAATCCTGTTATTAAAATTGATATACAGATGTAGCCACCTTTATCTTGAGTGGCTGAGGCGTTTGTCCCGATCGAGCATACGCAGCATACTGGGGCATAGGGAGGCACGCCTAGTCACAGAGAGGTGTACCTAATCGCACGGAGACAGACATTTGACGTTTGGCGTTACCTTTACGTGTAATACCTGCGATCATCCACCAGATGTCGCTTTTTACAATCACCACTGCGCATGCGTGTGGTCTCCCGCAAAATACAATACTGAAATACTGTATAGTAAGGACTACTTTACTAGTGCGTCTCGTTACGCTGAATCCCGCAGATAAAGCAACATAAAACCAGTAGTGTACACTGACGCAAATGGACGTGTTAGAGGTTCATTATTGCCTAATGATATAAGGGATATTAGGGATAATAGCAGGTATTGCTGTTTTGCTACATGACGGTACGTTATCATTTTATACTTATCTTTTACTTTTACCGTGCCAGCTGGAAGAAAGATTTCTGCCTGCAACACCTTCTGAGGCACTAGTAGCTAGTTATTATATTGGTGTCTACTGGGGACTGAAGCCAGTAGGTGCCATTAAATCAGGGAAAATCTAATCCTGGTAATTCATCCACCATTGTACCGGTCAGTTTGTCACCTTGATTGCCTATTTATTTGAGAAATGAGGAAAGTCAAGATTGTTCACGTCTTAGGGTATCTGGAAATCAGAGGTAAGTGCCATTACCAGATGGGTTGAGACAATTTCTCAGTTATTGTATAGGTACAGTATATTATACTAATATATCTGTTTTTATTATTTGAAGTACTATTACTGTACTATATAGAATAATTATCCAACATTATGTGACTAAGACTCAAGTCACATTAAAGTAATATTAGAGCAATAAATATCCCTAAAGCACTTTATTACTGTAGTTTACAATACTTTTGATGGTAAAATCGAAGAAATAGAATGTGATTTGTTATGTTCAATTATCTCTACTAATGTCATTGCTGGGACTGTTATACTGCATTATTCAGCTACAGCTAAGTCACTTTGTACTGACTGTCCTTGTATAAAACGCCAGATGCCGCTGTCATTCACTTGAGCTGTGTATCTGCTGAGTCAGATATTTAAAGACATCTGCTGTACATGATTGCAGATATGTGTAATTTATAATAAACGTGCATATTTTATAAGTGACTATACATCTGTTAATTTTAAGTATATATTTCTTACGTCCTATAGGATGCTGGGGTCCACATTACTACAATGGGGTATAGACGGGTCCACCAGGAGCCATTGGCACTTTAAGAGTTTGAGAGTGTGGGCTGGCTCCTCCCTCTATGCTCCTCCTACTAGACTCAGTTTAGAAAATGTGCCCGGAGGAGCCGGTCACAGCTAGGGGAGCTCTCCTGAGCTTTCCTAAAAGAAGTTTAGTTAGAGTTTATTATTTTACAGGGAGGCTGCTGGCAACAGCCTCCCTGCAGCGTGGGCTGCAGGGGAGCAGTGTCCGCCCTGCGGGGTCTGAGCCACTGACTCCGCTGACTGGACATTGAGCTCCAGAGGGGTCTGATCGGTCTCCGCCACAGGGGAACCGCTCGCCCCAGCAGCATGCCACCGACCCCTTACAGAGCTGAAGCAAGTGGTGAGTTAGTCACCTACCCCCCTAGCAAGCGGGGGGCCGGTGTGAAGATGGCGGCAACAGGGGATGGGCGCTCCTGGACGGTACCAGAGGCACACTGTGCAGCGCTGTGAGGGGCGCCCTGGACCAGCGCTTACCCCTCACACTGGTCAGCTAGCCTGTCGGGGTCCAGGGATCTCAGCCAGCACAACTCTTCAGGCCAGTTTAAACTTCAGATGAGTGGGAAGACAGCGCCATGAAGGGGGCGGAGATTCTCCTCAGAGCGGACCCTGCAGCGTTCCAGCGCCATTTTCCTGCATGCAGTAGCTGAAGGAAGATTCTGGTCCCTCCACAGCAGCTCCAGCTTACTGTATAACGGTACCAGGGGGTTGTAGAAGGGAGGGGAGGCTGATATATTGACTGTGTGTCCTATTAAGGAGCACAAGTCAGCGCAGATAAGGGGTTTCTCCTTGTGATAAAGCGCTGATGTGGGTTGGCTCCAATCTCTGTCTCTCTCTTGCCAATCTTGGGGGGGAAACTCTGTCTGCCCCCACCTGTGTGTGTGTGGAGTGTTTGGTGGTCTCCTTTAGCTATGTCCAGGGACACTGTGTCATATGCTGCAGAGGATTTATCCTCCCAGGATGATCCCATTCCATGTAATCAGGTTAGCACTGGTTTAGCACAGATTCCTGCAAGGGAACTAGAGTAGTTTTCCTCTATCAAAACTTGGATTTCTCAGATTTCTGACAGGGTTGCTAGTAATGAATCTGCAAACCAGGTATTGCAGACCTCTATGGCTGTATGGCCCTTGTCTGGTACCTCAGGACACCGCGCTATATACCCCCACAAACGTGCGTTTGTGCAGATAACACAAGACGACACGGATACCGATACTGACACTACAGATGGTGATGGGGATGTGTTATCGGGGTCTGCATCGCTTGCAAAGGGGGTTCAACTGTTGATAGAGGCTTTCAGAGATGTGTTAGATATTAATGATACCACACCTGATCGGGTTGAGGAGGCTTTTTTCACAGAAAATAAAAAAGCCTCGCTGACCTTCCCTGCGTCAAAGGAATTAAATGCTATTTTTGAAAAAGCATGGGTAAACCCTGAAAAGAAATTTCAGATCCCAAAAAGGGTTCTGGTAGCTTTTCCTTTCCCTGACGAGGACAGGAAAAGATGGGAAAACCCTCCTATTGTTGACGCATCTGTGTACAAACTCTCAAATAAGGTGGTTGCCTGTTCCAGGTTCTACCGCCTTAAAGGAGCCAGCAGATAGAAAGATTGATAACACGCTTAAATCAATGTACACTGCTTCTTTGGCCATATTACATCCCACTATTACTAATGCATGGATTGCAAAAAGCAATAATGAAGTGGTCGACTACCTTGCTTGAGGTTTTGGATACAATGGATAGGGATGACGTTGCTTTATTTTTACGCAACATACTGCGGGTTTTATGGTTGACTCCATGAAAGACCTGGGTTCCATGGCTGTCGGAATTTCTTTCATGTCTATTTCAGCTCGTCGGGGACTTTGGCTGCGCCAGTGGTCGCCCGACACGGAATCCAGAAGAAGTGTGGAGTCGCTGCCCTATACAGGTCAGGCTCTCTTTGAGGAAGCTCTAGATGCGTGGATTTCTACCGACACAGCGGGTAAGTCTCCGTTTCTTCCCTCAGCAGCACCTGCTCCGAAGAAATCATTCTCCTCAGCTGCGCAGCAGTCCTTTCGGCATTACAAGCCTAGAAAGGCCAGGACTTCCAATACCTTCTTTAGGGGAGGTCGAGTTAAGTCCAAGAAACCTGCCGCTGCAGGTTCCCAGGAACAAAAGCCTGCGTCAAGTACCCCTAAGTCCTCCGCATGACGGTGGACAGCTAGCCCCGGTGGTGGGGCCAGTGGGAGCGAGACTCAGACATTTCAGTCATGTCTGGGTGTCGTCCGGCCTGGATCCCTGGGTACTAGATATTGTGTCTCAGGAATACAGACTGGAATTTCAAAGTCTCCCGCAGCACCGCTTTGTCAAGTCAGGTTTACCAACTCTGTTGGAAGACAGCACAGTTCTTCAGGACGCTGTCCAAAAGCTGGTGGAGGCACAGGTCATTGTGCCAGTACCACCTCACATGCTGACCAAAGGTTACTATTTCAACCTTTTCGTGGTACCGAAACCGGATGGTTCGGTCAGGCCCATTCT
Source organism: Pseudophryne corroboree (assembly GCF_028390025.1). Classification (NCBI taxonomy): domain Eukaryota; kingdom Metazoa; phylum Chordata; class Amphibia; order Anura; family Myobatrachidae; genus Pseudophryne; species Pseudophryne corroboree. The sequence goes on along the minus strand of NC_086447.1, from coordinate 563,344,226 downwards.
GAACCTAAAATCATTGAACCCCTTTCTAAAGGAGTTCAAGTTCAAGATGGAGTCTCTCAGGGCGGTGATATCAGGTCTGGAAGAGGGGGAATTCCTGGTATCACTGGATATCAAGGATGCGTACCTTCACATTCCGATCTGGCTGCCGCATCAGGCTTATCTCCGTTTCGCATTGCTGGACTATCATTATCAGTTCCAGGCCCTGCCATTCAGACTCTCCACAGCACCAAGGGTATTTACCAAGGAGATGGCGGAAATGATGATACTGCTCCGCAAACAGGGTGTGAACATCATTCCATACCTGTACGATCTCCTGATAAAGGCGTCGTCCATGGAGAAGCTACTGCAGTCCATTGTTCTCACAACACGACTGCTCCAGAGTCACTGTTGGATTCTGAACCTTCCAAAGTCGCATTTGGAACCAATCCAGAGGTTGTCTTTTCTGGGAATGATCCTCGACACGGAAGTGCAGCGGGTGTTTCTTCCGCAGGAAAAGGCGTTAGTGATACAAACTATGGTCCGGGATGTCCTGAAGCCACCCCGGGTGTCTGTTCATCAATGCATCCGCCTATTGGGAAAATGGTGGCCTCTTACGAGGCTCTCCAGTACGGGAGGTTCCATGCTCGGTTCTTCCAACTGGATCTCCTGGACAAGTGGTCGGGATCTCACCTCCACATGCACCAGCGAATTCGTCTGTCACCAAAGGCGAGAATTTCACTCCTCTGGTGGCTTCAGCTGTCTCACCTCCTGGAAGGCCGCCGGTTCGGGATTCAGGACTGGGTCCTGCTAACAACGGATGCAAGCCTCAGGGGCTGGGGAGCGGTCACTCAAGAAGTAACCTTCCAGGGAAGGTGGTCAAGCCTGGAAGCCGGCCTGCCCATCAACATTCTGGAACTAAGAGCCGTATACAATGGTCTTCTTCAGGCGGCCCCTCTTCTAAGAAATCGGCCCATTCAGGTGCAGTCGGACAACGTAACAACAGTGGCTTACATAAACTGACAGGGCGGAACAAAGAGCAGAGCGGCAATGTCAGAGGTGTCAAGAATACTCCTCTGGACAGAAAAGCATGCATTGGCGCTGTCAGCCATCTTCATTCCGGGAGTAGACAACTGGGAAGCAGACTTCCTCAGCAGACACGATCTCCATCCGGGAGAGTGGGGACTCCATCCGGAAGTGTTCAAGGACATAACGGATCTTTGGGGCTTGTCACTTTTTGACTGCAGATAAGAACCACTTGGCCTTTCTATTCTGCCCCTTGTTTTATCCTTTTAGGTAATATTTTTTTTTTTAATCCTTTAGGTCAGGGGTGGGGAACCTTTTTTTTTCTACCGAGGGCCATTTGGATATTTATAAAATCCTTCGGGGGCCATACAAAAATTCTCAACTTAAAAAATTACCCTGCCCCCCAGCAGGTCTGCCCCATAGGAGGTACTGTGCCGGCCAGTTAAAATGGGACGTGATAAACATATGCCCCCAATAGTGCAGTGCCAGATCCACAATTGCCCCCACAGTGCCAGGTATACAAATGCCCCTCACAGTGCCAGGTATACAAATGCCCCACAGTGCCAAGTATACAAATGCCCCTCACAGTGCCAGGTATACAAATGCCCCTCACAGTGCCAGGTATACAGATGTCCCCACAGTGCCAGGTATACAGATGCCCCCACAGTGCCAGGTATACAAATGCCCCTCACAGTGCCAGGTATACAGATGCCCCCACAGTGCCAGGTATACAGATGCCCCCACAGTGCCAGGTATACAAATGCCCCTCACAGTGCCAGGTATACAGATGTCCCCACAGTGCCGGGTATACAGATGCCCCCACAGTGCCAGGTATACAGATGTCCCTACAGTGCCAGGTATACAGATGCCCCCACAGTGCCAGGTATACAAATGCCCCCACAGTGCCAGGTATACAGATGTCCCGACAGTGCCAGGTTTACAGATGCCCCCACAGTGCCAGGTATACAGATGCCCCCCCACAGTGCCAGGTATACAGATGCCCCCCCACAGTGCCAGGTATACAGATGCCCCTCACAGTGCCAGGTATACAAATGCCCTCACAGTGCCAGGTATACAGATGTCCCTACAGTGCCAGGTATACAGATGCCCCCACAGTGCCAGGTATACAGATGCCCCTCACAGTGCCAGGTATACAGATGCCCCTCAGTGCCAGGTATACAAATGTCCCCACAGTGCCAGGTATACAGATGCCCCCACAGTGCCAGGCATACAAATGCCCCTCACAGTGCCAGGTATACAGATGCCCCCACAGTGCCAGTTATACAGATGCACCCACAGTGCCAGGTATACAGATGCCCCCACAGTGCCAGTTATACAGATGACCCCACAGTGCCAGGTATACAAGTGCCCCCCACAGTGCCAGGTATACAGATGGTCCCACAGTGCCCCCCCCCCCCCCCCCCCCCTTCCGTGCTACTTACCGCTCCTTTCGGTGGGACACGGAGGAGAGCGCGGCTATGTTGGGCGGCGGCGTGTAGGACTTGAAACCAGCCGCCGGTTCGAGAGCCAATCAGAGCTCGCGGACCGGCAGCCGCGGCTCCTGATTGGCTGCCGGTCCGCGAGCTCTGATTGGCTCACGAACCGGCGGCTGGTTTCAAGTTCTACACGCCGCCGCCGCGCTCTCTTCCTTGTCCTGACACTGACAGCTGAGACACGCTGCCGCCGGACTGAGCGGCGGCGTGTCTCACTGGGAGAAGCGGGTGGGCCGGAGCAAACGGCTTCGCGGGCCTTATACGGCCCGCGGGCCGGAGGTTCCCCACCCCTGCTTTAGGTAATCTCAACCCTTTTTGAACCCAGGGGGCCCATGGGCAGAGTACCCAGCCACCCCCCATGCATGTTCTGCCTCTTGCACTATGTGCTGGCACCCTATGCTTCTCCTACCATGCCATCTTTCCAGTGATAAATTCAGAAAGATGGCACATGCGCCATCTTTCTGAATACACCACTAGAAATATGGCACCCCAGAGGAAACACAGGGAGGCGGTGCACCATGTGGGAGGCACATTGGTCAATCGTGGGCGCAGGGTGGGCAGTGCAGGGCCCCTCTGGACAAATATGCAATTCGCACACTGCACCCATGATAGATACCCCATTGTGCAAACCTGTGTAAAAAGACAAAGGACTGGGGTCCAATACAGGTAAACTGTGCTGTTCCTCATGCCACACATAACTGTGCTTAATCTGCAATTTATACCAATTCCGTGGTGACAAAAACCACTAATCCTAAATACCTAATACACTATAAGCAAATTTGTAAGTGGCTACAAAGGGAATAAGATGCTAAAGTTTAGGAAAAAGTATGAAAGTCTTGGAATCACTTCATGGGCGGGCTTCCATGCCTCTCACGCCATATGGCGCAAAATATAAAGGTGTATGAGGACACATCTATATATAGAGTTTGGGGTGTAAATAAATGTATGTTTCCTCTATTTAGGTTTGTAGGAATTTGTTTAGTTAAATTGCAGCTTTGCTTAAAGCTGCTAATAGTCCTTCAGTGTGTCACAGAGCTACTATTACCTCTTATTATTATTTTTGTTGTGTTTATTATATAGGTGTGCTCCACCATTACACAGCATAATATGCATTTCTTGTAGCTGCTTCAAGTGTGTCATCTTCACTTTTAATATGCAAATGACATCCTCCCCTGGTGAAGCCCCAGGTGACCCATAAAATTCTCAGCACCATTATAGCTTTATATCCACTATTATTGAGGTTATCTTTGCAGTCCCACTGTCCTGATTGTAAAGTACTGTATATGGTTAGAACGTCTGATTATTTTTATTACACGTATCATAGTGGTCTATGTATACTCTAAATGACTTAAGTATTTAATACATCATGGCACAATATGGGTTGCTTATGTGTTATAAAGTATAATGCACATTATAGGAGGATATGAGGAGACACTCTTGTGTGATAGCTATAGACCTTCATATTGTTCCTTCTGAATTACCACAAATGTCCTTGGCACCTTTAAATCTTTTTATAGATTCCATAGTTTGATGTTATTTATTTGTATCACAGTCCCTTCAGTGTACTATGCTATGTAATAGGGATGTAGTTATGTGACCGGCGGTCAGGAGACCGACGGCCACATAACCTCTCCCTGGATCCCGCCCCCTCACAAAGCCGACTGTCAGCACGCGGACCAACAGGGACTATTCCCACTTAGAGTAGGAATAGAACCGGTCGCCACAGAGTCCGCAATGGGCTTGCTGCACTCGCCGCCCCCCGCCGGGATTCCGCTGCTGGTATCCCGGCGTCGGTATGCTGACCGCCGGTCACGCATACCACACCCTATGTAATATGCTGGCACTTTAGAAATTAAGGATAAACCATCATTATTTATCACATATACAGTATTCAAATGGAAATAGCCATTGGAATAAATAGATCCCTATAGGAATCGCATGTGCTGACACTTTTAGATCTGGTTACTGTGTGAATGAGGTCTTCATACTGCAATATCATGACAGATAACAGTGTCAGTCCAATTGGATCAGTGAGGGTAGAAAATGCTCCATAGACTGTTATTGCACAGTGCAGTATCCTGATCAGTCTGGGGTCCAAGCAGCCATATTGCTTCTATGTGGTATAGCCAAATCTAAATTGCTTTGTGTCTCTTAGGACTCTAAAAATACCTTTATATCAAGTATTTCAGGCAAATCGAAGGTTAATATCATTTCCAGCATTTTGGCAGTTTTTAGCATTTATGTATAAGATGCCACAAATGTCCACAGCGCCATACACAGTAATATCCATTACAGTAATTAGTAAGCTTTAAGCCTTGATCCTGTGGTCTGTTATTTTGTAAACAGAGTTGCGATTTGTTTGAACCTTTTATTTTGTATACATTGAGTGCTTGTACCTGGTCAGTGTAGCAGTCATCTCCTCAAGATGTACATCCTTAGTCATCCCAGGAATGTATCCACAAGCAACTGTGACATTGTAAACATAAACACCGCGCTTCCTTCTCATTATCCTGCTCACCTGCATCCTGTAAAAATCACAGTAACACTAATTATATTACACACAGAGGAGGGGTATCTAGAAACGGGAAACTTTATTAAAGGTAAAACCATGCGGAAATGACTGTTTAAGTAATACCTAAGGCAGGAAATATCTACAGCATTGGGAACACAAGCTTTGCAGACCACAGTGCCAATTATTTCAAATGGTCTGGGCAATTTTAGTGTACCCTTACTGCTCTGTCCTTATAGAGAGAACATCGCTGGAGACAGAACAGATAATTCTATGGCAGCCACCATGCTACTCTACTTCCACACAATGATGCAGCACATTCATATCCCTCTATGGCCACGTATGCACAGTGTCAGAAAGTTATAGTGATAGCTATCACTTTACTGCCATCCTATTCCATATGCATAGGCATATTTATAATGGGTGCAGGGTGTGCGGTGCATACGGGCCCCTGGGTCAAGGAGGGCCCCGCACCCAGAGATAACTTAGCTTGCGCCTCCTCCTCCGCGGTGACACCTTCAGGAAGACAGAACTTAGATTTTGTTCATATTGAGTTTATTTGACCACTTTTTTCCCCAGGCCCTAGGGGCTTTGTCCGCATAATTTAAAATGTCAATATTATTATTAAATACAAAACACGCCTGGTTTTTTAATTTAACATTATTTCCGTTTAAGTTTATGCAGGCAAAACCTCTCTCACCTCCTGGTTTTTAAAAGCCACTGTTTAGTAAATACAGCCCGTAGAGTTCAGATCAAATACCCTGTCACATCTGTTATCATATAAATGTTAATTATAATAATGTTAACAAATATAAAAGAAATGCAAAACTAAAAGCATTTTAACAGTTTGCAACTTGAACATTTACGATGGAATATAGAACAGCTTATTTTAGTATCTATGCGGCCATGAATGATCCATATATCTCTGTATGTGGACAGATTGACTTGTGATTATAGTTTCTTCACAATTATAAAATAAGTATTAGTATCTATCAAACTTTACTTCATGATTTCATTACTTAGAATGTGAAATTAAAATTTACTATATTATTCCACACAGGGCTGACATTTGTTATTTGATAACTTCAGTTACTGTATCATTATGAATACTCTAACCTTTTTACATTCCACCATTTACAACCTGGAAAATAGTCATAGAGACTTTGAATATCCTTACTGCTCCTTATTGTTCATTATCCTGTATCTACTGCTATATACATATTAAGGTATGTTACTTTTCCCTCTTTATGTAGAATGTGACAAGCTCCGAAGGGATGGCTATCGCAGCTCACAGTACTATTCCCAAGGACCAACATTCTCTTCATCTCCAGACATGGTTTGCACAAGTTATCAAGAAGATGATGATGAACACAGTCGAAAGGTATCCTACAGTGTACTTTGGACCTAATTTAGACCTGATCGTAGCAGCAAATTTGTTAGCAGATGGGCAAAACCATGTGCACGGCAAGGGGAGCAGACATAACATGTGCTGAGAGAGTTAGATTTGGGTGGGTTATTTTATTTCTGTGCAGGGTAAATACTGGCTGCTTTATTTTTACACTGCAATTTAGATTTCAGTTTGAACATACCCCACCCAAATCTAACTCTCTCTGCACATATTATATCAGCCCCCCCTGCAGTGCACATGGTTTTGCCCATCTGCTAACAAATTTGCTGCTACGATCAGGTCTGCAGTAGGCCCTTTGTTTTACAGGCCCTCCCTCTCAGTTTTCAATTGGGTCTGCTCAATAAAAAGAGGAGCACCAGAAGCACATTGCACATGTGTACCTACCGCATATGGCTCCACTTAGACACTTAGAAAGAGGGGCTGTTTTGTCATATCTGCTCCATAGTTGGTAGCGCAACTTTTAGCAGTGGTGTCACCAGCCGGGTGTGGGGGGTGCAGACTGCACCCAGGTGTCACCCTCAGAAGGCGTAACACCAAAGTGCCGGCTTTTCTGCAGTGACAGAAGCCGAGTGCTGCAGTGTGATAGAGCTGGCACTGCACTCAGGGGTCTATATTTACTAAGCCTTGGATGGAGATAAAGTGAACGGAGATAAAGTACCAGCCAACCAGCTCCTATCTGTCATTTTTCAAACACAGCCTGTGACACAGCAGTTAGGAGCTGAATGGCTGGTACTTTATCTCCGTTCACTTTATCTCCACCCAAGGCTTAGTAAATAGTGCTGGACACGCCCCTGGAGTAAAGAAACTGAGATCCCCGCCAGGCCATGTCCCTTTTTTTGGGCGGCCGTGCTTTTGGTATGCAGGGGGGGAGATAGTGCAGAGTGCGCACCGGGTGTCACCACACATGGTGACGCCTCTGACTTTAAGTAAGACATATTGCCTGGTTTTTCATATTAAATGTTTTTTCATAGACTGCCCTTATCTTGTGCCATTTCCTTAAAACAGCATAATGTGTCGACAAATATCTGATATCTTAACGACTGTATTAAGCTTGTGTTCCAATTTGTGCTCTACTTTACGTCCTAAAGCATTCTGTCAAATTGTGTTTATAATGTGTATTTGTTGTTTTCTTACAAGCATTTCTTTGAAGTGTTCTGGAGACCTAAAGTATTTGAATTATTGTAACACTTGTGATGTCCCTGAGCATCTCTACATATACAGTGGGAAAATTGGGACTGAAGAAAGAAAGGCACACTAAGATTATATGGCTAGATGCATCATCACCTGGCGAGTGGTATAAAATGGATGACAGTATGCCTATAGCGCTTCACTTGGGTGTGAGCTGGCCTTTCAATACACAAATGGGGTACCCTACCCCACTGAAGTGGATAGACAAAAATACATTGGATGAGTATTGAATGTGGCGCTACCCAATAGCTAACATAGGATAATTGCAGCCAATACATAAAATATGAATTTAATACACACTTTGATATCCAAAATACATATAACTTATAACATTGTCACACAATACATTGTGTGAAAGATCATAAAATACAGGAGTCCTACCCGAGGATACACGTAGGGGAGCCCTGCAAGCGCTCCCAGATCTTAAAGTCCTCTCTGCGGCAGGTATTACTCCTCTGGTTCAGGCGATGGTGAGGCCGTCCCCCCATTTGAACGGGAGCACTTGCAATGCAAGTCCGGACTTCCCTGCATATACCATTACCTGCAGCTCCCCTACGTGTATCCTCGGGTAGGACTCCTCCTGTATTTTATGATCTTTCACACAATGTATTGTGTGACAATGTTATAAGTTATATGTATTTTGGATATCAAAGTGTGTATTAAATTCATATTTTATGTATTGGCTGCAATTATCCTATGTTAGCTATTGGGTAGCGCCACATTCACTACTCATCACTTGGAGAGCGATAAAGTACCAGCCAATCAGCTCCTAACTGCCATGTCACAGGCTGTGTTTGAGAAATGACAGTTTGGAGCTGGTTGGCTGGTACTTTATCTCTGTTTTATCACTCTCCAAGCGATGACGCATCTAGCCCTCTATGTACAGTAATGCAGAAAGAAAGGCACACAAAGATTATATGTACAGTAATGCCTAAAGGGGAATACTAACTCCTGTAAAGTTGTTTCACTATAATCCCGTATACGTGTATAGTCTGATAAGGGAAGGGGATACTATACTAGTACATAGTTGATTTTCTGTTCATTTTGTATATTTATTCCTTTATCAATCTGTTAGATCTCAGCTACAGATTGGCGACAGATGGAGTGTTAGGCTGCATATATAGTTATCACACTCACCAACACGTGATTTCCTGCAGGATTTTTTTCCATTAGTTAAACTAACCACAAGAAGGATGAGCCATATGCATTTATTCTTCCATTTTCTGTCTATTCTTGAGAGGGAAAACAGTAGCATCCGTCCCGTTATTGATTTAATATTCAACTATAGTGCTCAAGCCTGGAGAAGTTTTCCAGAAACTTATCACAGCACGTATGAACTGCCAGTCAGACCATATAAATATGTGCTTAGCAATTGCTGTGGAGAGTCAGCCCTCCCTCCCGCATGTCATCACAGAGAATAGGATACCATCTAATAATTGATAGACATAAGAGTGCAATCAATGGGGGTCATTCTAAGTTGATTGCTCGCTAGCAGTTTTTAGCAGCCGTTCAAACGCATTGTCGCCGCCCACCGGGGAGTGTATTTTCGCTTTGCAGAAGTGCGAACGCTTGTGCAGCAAAGCGCCTGCAAAAACATTTTGTGCAGAACAAGACCAGCCCTGGACTTACTCTATGTGTGCATTGATTCTAAGGATGGTGGGATGGCTTTTGACGTCACACACCTGCCCAGCGTTCGCCCAGCCACGCCTGCGTTTTTGCTGGCACGCCTGCGTTTTTCTAAGCACTCCCTGAAAACGGTCAGTTGACACCCAGAAACGCCCCCTTCCTGTCAATCTTCTTGCGGCCGCCAGTGCGAATGAAAACGTCGCTAGAACCTGTGAAAAACCACAAAGGACTTTGTACCCGTACGTCACGCGTGCGCATTGCGGTGCATACGCATGCGCAGAAATGGCGATTTTTAGCCTGATCGCTGCGCTGCGAACAACGGCAGCTAGCGATCAACTCGGAATGACCCCCAATATGTACTGTAGCTCTAATAAACAGCAATTCTGAAGAGTTTGTATCGATATGTTTTTCCCATTGAATGTTTAATAGCATGTTCACACTGCTGTCTCCGGCATCCTTTCACTCATTCTCTCCCTTCTCTGTACAGTCTAATGTGTTAGGATGCATCTGTCAGTCTTGCCATAGTGTCTGCTGTTGCTTGGTGCCCTGGAACATTAAGGTACACAGGCTGTAGTGTAAACACCCTTCAGTCAGTAGATCTCACAATTCTGCAACCCCTTTAATTCTCCTCACCAGCGTTAACCCTCAGGATAAGGCCATGATTACTGTAAATGGATTCGGACCCTAAAATAGCAATTGATCCATTATGCAAGGTAATCTTCTAATATTCACAACTGTATATGTAACATGCTTTTACTGTAGGAGGATGTAAGAGGTTTGACACTGTACTTAGGACAACTACCTGCCCATGATCAGACCTTCATGTCAAATTTCTCCAGTTGTGTATACAGTATATACTTGTGAATATTATAAGTAGCACTTTTGTATAGAGCAACCTGCATATTTTAGATTTGGTGAATATGTAACCCTTAAATAAAGCCATTATAGTCGTATCGTCAGAATGATTCAGTCATTTCTCTGCACTCTCATCCTGCAATATAAATGTGGATTTGTCATATTGTAATAACTCATATCTATAAGTGAAGCGCCCAAAACTGAATAGCTCTATATTATGGTCTCCATATAGATCATTTGAGGTTTTTGCAGGACACCTATGGAGTATTTTCATGAATGGTAATTGAACCATCTAATGCATTAAATAATTTAGCAAATTGAATGAATCCTTGTTATTTTATCATACATATACCATGGCAGGATTCGATTACAGACGACTCAATCATCAGTCACAGCCATAGCAGCCATTGATATAATATGCACTTCTGGTTTAATCATGACCCTGTTCTGGAAACGCTGCCCTGCTTGTTTTAGAATAGCATTACATATAGTTACACCTTTGCTTACTAATTAATAGTAGTCTGGTTTACAGTGTTGCCTATTTCGGGCCACCAAAGGAAAATGTCAAGTGAAGCCTAATACTATAAAAGCTTATTATGCACTTATACTACTGTATATACTCTGGTGTTGTGAGTAGCATCTGAAATTGATGACATTCCGAGATATCCTACAAAATTATGTTTATGTACTGTTCCTACATGCATGGCCAGTCTGCCAGTATAAGGGCCCTGCACCACATTCAGCTCTCACTTGGCGACATATCTTAGCTGCGGTAGTATAAATTTCATTGGTTCAATCTGATGTTGTGCAGTGTATTTATTTGTTATACCGGCACAAAGTCTAACCCAATCCGAAATGTAGTATAGGTAAATAATAACTCTCACTTGACTTCCATGGCGGGAATTCAATTAGGTGCAAGGTTTTCTCTTCAAAAACCTTGTGCCCATTGTGCCCAGTTTTGGATTACCCCGGGTATGCACAATCCCGATGTGTGCCTTAATTGCTCACTAGTCAAGTTACTAAGCAGCTATGATTTACCATCAAATCACTTATATGTGTGTGGGGGCCATTAGTCTCGGTCAGGTTATCTAAGTCCACGGTATGTCCCATAGGTATTCTAATCTGTTATATAGGACTCAAAAACATAAGTCTATTTATTAGCAAATAAAATTATATTGTAAGTAAATAACCAAAAAATAAGAAACAAACAGGTAAACTAAAGGTGTATACATATGGTGAGATCCTTGCTATGCCCGATTTTGACTATGCGATTTCCCTTGAACTCCCCCAGAGCCCAGATAGCGCAGATTGTACAGATTTTGACTATCTGTACTTCCGAATTTGTCTATGTACGATTTTGACTAAGTGGCAAGTTTTGACAATACTTTGTACTAGATAGTACACTAGATAGTCAAGATTGCACAGTCTGTCTAGCCTTGCGATACCGACCCCACAGGTGCGTACATCGGGATCGAATGGGCATCGCAAGCTGCCTAACACCGTGAGATGTGCACTAACTTTCCTTAAGATTTTGACTATATAGTCAAAATCTCACAAATTTATCTCACTGTGTGTACACACCTTAAATCAGAGGGATATTTATAAAATATTCACATCCATCAGGATTGACTTGCTATCATGTTCCATTGATTGCACTATGCTTGTATTTAGACTGAATGGACACTACTCCTGTTTCTCATTGGGCGTATAGGGTAGTAGTACTAATAAATTAAAAAGAAGATGCAGTGACTGTAAGAACAGATGTATTATACAGCATCCTGAACGTAAGGCTACACGCTCATTTGCAGAACAAAATAAGATCATGTTTCCTAATATTTGGAAAATCTGTTTAGCATATTCTTGTTTCTGCTTGCATCATTATTTCTGTACAATAACTCCCAAAGTGTAAGTCTAAAACCACTATGACCTATATTTTGCGGTTGGTGGTAAGATCAGTTTAGCACATAGATGCCAGAAGGCAGACACCAGACACAGCTCAGACAGGTCACATTGGGGCTGCTCCCATTACACAGTGCATTTTCAGGACTGTCTAGGAAGCAGTGTACGGTACTCTTATTGCCTCTGGCTTCATACGTGATCTATGATATGTGCTTGTACCCTATGTATTTTCAGAGTTTACAAAAAGATATATATAAATATAAAATATATATGTACAAATATAACTGAAACTATTTTAAAACTACTGCTATACATTTTTTAAACATCACCTTAAGTCCCACACTTAATGCAAAATGGATTGCGCTATGAATAAAGAAACGTGGTAGTGTCCTGCCGCCGATAAAACATCTCCCATCTGCAGCCAAGAATCACATTCACAGGTAATAGGCAAATATTGGAGTATCTACAGATATCTCCCGGGAATCATTATGGCAGTGATAACACGCTAGATGCATGTCATTGTCATTTGCAGACAGAGTAATGAATTTTCTTTTTAATGGGGATATAACTTTCTGTCGTTCTTCTACACATTACTGCTACCAGTATATTATAGGAAAAAAAGGATTTATTCAGTACCCATGCCATAAGGTACTGAATAAATCATTTTTTTTCTACCCTTTAAAATATAAGTCTGGCCAAACCTGAAAATACAGTTTTATGTGGTATAGCCTAAAAAACCCAGCTCCTAAAAGGTTGTTTCAGTTTTAGGTGGAATTATCCTATGGATTTTTATTTATTTATTTATTTATTTATTTATTTATTTTTGGAAATTATCAGTGAATATTACAGGGACTAATGTAAACAATGAAAGGGAACTAAAGCAAATATAAATGTAGCAAGTTATCTTTACTCTCATTTTTACATGAAACAGTTCAGCTTAGCTAGGATAATCTATATAGAAGTGAAAATTTGTCTCTATCTTGCTATACAAATCCACAGTTTACAAGCAAAGATCGTGAAATTTGACATGCAAGCGTATTAAAACACCGTGGAGGCAACTAAAAAAACTAGAAATCCCTAGCACCCCTGGGGGGAGACAGCAGCACTGAGTGTATCAGGAGACAGCATAACTCCGGAATTGCTGGAGCCATGTACTCACAAATTGGTACACATATGCCTCACAAACACTGTGTGTGGGGTGGTGAGGCAGCAGCACTGAGTATTTCAGCAGACAGCATAACTCTGGAATGCCTGCAGCAATATGCAACAAACTTGGTACACCTATGATTTACACTCTGGGAACAAACACTGTGGGAGTCAGACACCCCTAGCACCCCTGGGGTGGGGTTGGGGGGGGGGGGGGCAGCAGCACAGAGTATGTCAGCAGACAGCAAAACTGTGGAAGGCCTGGAGCACTTTACACAAAACTTGGGACACATCTGACTTACATTCTTTCACCAAACTCTGTGGGGGTTAGACACCCCTAGCACCCTTAGGGTTGAGGCAGCAGCACAGAGTTTTTTAGCAGACAGCATAACTCGGCAGTGCCTGGAGCAATTTACACCAAACTTGGTACACAGATGACTTACACTCTGGGAACAAACACTGTGGGGGCAACACACGACTAGCACCCCTAGGGGTGGCACAGCAGCACAGACTATTTCAGGACATGCATAATATGTCAGTGATGATTTACAAAATGTTCTATTGTTTTGAAGTTAAAAAAATAAAATGCCACCAAGGAAAACAGCTACAAATGCTGGAAATAAAAACAGTTCCCAAGGAATAAAATGTTAGCAGCAACCTGTGTGTTTAATCTTTACATTGATTTTTGTAAACAAACATTCTTAAAATCCCGGGCAATGCCGGGTACTACAGCTAGTATTTAATATATTTTCTTCTATGCATGTAGTCAGATCTCTGATCAGATCTGTCCAAAAAGTCAAACATTTGTTAATACAATTACCTATAGTTGGAGAAAAATATATGCTACTATATATTTTCTCTTAGGCTTCCTGTACAACATTTGTGAAACCTGTTAGCATTTGTTAATAGCATACAATGGTGGAATCGTTCCATGTGAGAATATGACCATTGTGAGCACTATTCCATTTGAGACAGTGAATTATGTCATCTTACTTGAGACAACATGGTGGCACGCATAGGCGTGTATATATGGTATGTGGTGCACACGGGCCCCTGGGTCCAGGGGGCCCACACACAGGACTTCAGAGGGGTAAGTATAATGATATGGGCGCAGGGTGTGCGACCCTGCGCCCATATCATTATACTTACCCCTCTGAAGCCCCGTGGCGGCGGCCAGCACTGTAGACATAAATCACAGAGAAAATGTCTGCCGCGGCCATTTTTCTGGTGGTTTGCATACGTGCAGTAGAGATGTCCCTGGGAACAAGGTGAGGGGCGCCATGTTCCCGGAGCTCGACACATGCAGTGTAGACATTGGCATAAAGCCAGAGTCTACTTGCTGCCAGAGAGGAGGGACCCGCATCGAGCCTGCACGCAGGTCCTCTCCTCTGTTAAAATGCCTCTGGTGGCATGAGCTTTAATTAATGTCAATAAATGTCAATATGTAGACACATAAGGGTATATTCAATTAGGGTCGGATCTATTCCGACATGCATTTGTCGGAATGGATCCGACAACCCCTATTCAATCCCATCTCAATTCGACTTTAAAAAAGTCGAATTGAGATGAGACCTGTGAGCGGAGGAGAGGGGGGAGAGCAGCGCTACAGCAGCTCTGCAGAAGGCTGTCTCACAGCCGCCAGCCCTCACGGCAGTGTCCACCCTCCTCCAGCAAGCGTGACGTCACTTGCTGGAGCCGGGTGGATGCTGCCGTGAGCGGCGCGGCTGTGACACATCCTCCTGTAGCGCTGCTCTCCCCTCTCTGCCTGCGGCTCTCCCCCGTCTCCCCGCGGCTCTCCCCCCTCTCCTCCTCTTGGGTCCCACATCTCAGTCCAACATTTTTTTATGTCGGACTGAGATGCTCGGAAACTGGGCCAAATCCTGTCGAATTTGGCCCCGTTTCACTCAAAAGTACGTGAATCGCCAGCTATACCGCCGATTCACGTACTATTCGACAAGTCGAATTCCCCAACTTGTCGAATAAAATTAGCTGGGATTGAATAAGTCGAATCATGATTCGACCTTAAAAAGTCGAAAACTGCCGTCTTTTCGACAGACAGCAGTTTTCGACCCTAATTGAATATACCCCTTAAGGTTTTCTGTGCACAATGACTATGCTAGTATTTGCTAATGTATTTAGAAATCTGAAATAATCTTTGCTTTAACATGGACCTGGAGACTGTATTCTTATGCATATTATTTCAGCCCACAAAATGTCTGACCTATTGTTGGTAGGAACCAGATGACCATAATTATAGTATTGCTTCATCTCACATAAACTTTCCTAATTTCTATTTATGGAATATTATTATTATTATTATTATCCTTTATTTATATGGCGCCACAAAGGTTCCGCAGCGCCCAATTATAGAGTACATATGCACATAATCAAAATACATATACTCTTATATACACTATAATATATACTCTTTTGTTTATTAGCTAATATGACTGTTTTTGCTTGTAGTTTTCAGTCTCTTCAAATGAAGAGGAAAGGCTCCTGACGGGGAAAAGACCCAAAACCCCTGTATCCCATGAGTTCTCCGAAACACACACCAACTGGACCAAGTCACTCCCACTTCCTACTCCAGAGGAGAAAATGCGTCAAGAAGCTCAGGCAATACAGACTGATGTGATACCCATAAATATAACTGGTATGAGCTGAATCTTCAATAGATGCCAGAGGGAAAATACAATGATAAAAGGGATCTATATTTCCATAAAATCTCACCTTAAAGGGAAATATACTTATTATAAATGCACGTTGTCTGCCTTAAAAGGTCCTCTTTTCTGAGGGATATTTAATACATGTAGATCAGGGCTGGCCAAACCGGTCCTGGAGATCTACCAACAGTTCATGTTTTCCAGGCCTCCTGGAGATCTGTAGAATTGTCCGTTAGGAATGAATGCAGCACATCTTAATTAGTAATGACTACACCTGTGCACCAGCTAGGTGGCCTGGAAAATGTGAACTGTTGTAGATCTCAAGGACTGGTTTGGCCAGCCCTGATGTAGATTGTCCAGAGTTTGGAAAAACTATGATGCAATGCAGAAGGGGAGATATCATATATAAAAGTGTGGCCAGAATTAGAGAGGGAGAGTGGTGTGTCCTGTCTCAGGATTTGTGTGCTACATGGCTGAGAATACGGCAGTATTTATCCTGCCTGCAAATAGAAATCGCATCCCTTTCATCACAATATGGAACCAGGTTCGGTAATTAAAACCGGCGGTTGGGATGCTGGCGGTCACATGACCAACACCGGCATCCTGAAAATGAAGATCCCAACGGCGGGTGGGGTAAGTATTTCTACCGTCACCACTACCTAACCCTTACCTTCTGGAAGGTGGCAGGTATGGCTAATTTTCCTGGGGTGTGACAGCTACAGCTAGTGCCTATCCCTAACCCTACCCCGCATCTCGATAATCACCTTTGGGCTGTCGGTGTTCAGGTGCCAGGCTCCTGAGTGGTGTCGGGATTCTGGCATCGTTCCCATTTCTCCAAGTGCAAATGTTCACATTTACTTGTATTAGCACCTATATTGGCCCTTAGATGCAAGTCATATACAGTACATCACTACAATATAAGGTTGAAAAAAAGAGCCTCCTTGTACCCAAAAATGTCACGTGGATCAACTTCATATATTTGGTACAATGGGCTTGTCAGGAAGATGTATAGCACAGTAAGCCTGAGGCTATTTATTAATGTCTCACTAATTATTACTGCCTCCATTGGTAAAAGTAAATAAAAACAAAACCGAAAGGTTTACTTGGGACAAATATTTTTTAATTCTACATGCACACATACAGGTGTATAGCTGGATGTGTTTAAATGTCAAAATCATGCTTATCAGTGTCACTTCCCTTTGGGTAGAAGCGTGCTAGCTCTCAGGCAGGATCAGACAGTTTTCTAAGTAAAATAGACAGCATTATGCACTTTTAAACACCCTCCTCAGAGTTCATTCAGTCAGCAGCTTTGCAAAGGTTGGTCACCCTGTTACATAAAGAAACCAGTGTGAAAATAGCACCTTGGACAGAGCAGTTTAGTATTGTTGCATCTTCTGGCTGTGCACATTTTGCCCAAACGCTTATCTGAATAAGTGAATAACGGTGTGTTTTTTGCGGGTCTGGTCTTATTCGTAGAAATGGCACCAGGCTGCGCTAACATTTTTGTAGTATAATAAATGACATATGGCAGATCATATTACCTCACAGCAATGATTGAGGGAAATATGACGTATGCAAGTATTAGTCACACAGTGGTGTCACTTTCAAATGTCATAATTATACTGGAAGTCGTAAGCTATCAGTACATTGATATTTGTTACATTTAACACAAGAAATGGGGAGCAAAAAGGGAGGAATGCAACACAGCCCAAAGGACAAGGAGAGTACACAGAGATCATAGTAACAAGCAAATAAATCTAGACAAATCACAATAAGCGTTAGTACAAGGCATATGCTGTTTCTGTATACACTTAACAGAGGTATCGCCAAAGGCTAAGCAGAACGTTATGGCTACTCATAGCATAAAGCACCTAACTAAAGGGACTAAGGGGTCTATTTACTAAGCCTTGGATGGAGATATAGTACATGGAGATAAAGTACCAGCCAATCAGCTCCTAAATATCATGTCACAGGCTGTGTTTGAAAAATGTCAGTTAGGAACTGATTGGCTGGTACTTTATCTCCATCCACTTTACCTCCATGGAAGGCTTAGTAAATAGACCCCTCAGTCACTTATCCGCCCAATAGTAACGCCAACCAAACCACCTCATCAAGGGAGAAGACGCCAAGTTGGGTGATCAGTAGTTTCCTTCAGTTATGAGACTTGCAACCTGATCCAGTGTAGGAGCTAGATTTGTTAAGCAAGCCAACAATTCTCTGTGGTTTTGACTTTGTAATGTTTTGCATTTAGTATTGTTACAATTTTACATTTTTGGGTAAACAATGCAGAGAACTGATGACATGCATAAGCCACTGCTTAGTAAATCCACCCCTAGGACATTGAGAGACTTTCAGTGGAGATAAATGCTATCACGGTCTAATTTACTCTATCCAACATTTCAGTTTTACAAGAAATATATCTTCAGGGGTAACCATATCATATGTAAATACTGTAGGGTCTGCTAGATCATCTATTTACTAAGGGATATGTGAATTACACAGATTCTGTGGCGTTGGCTGCATTTCAGATCTCTATTTTACATGGTTGTAATCAGAAACATAACCTGTGTCATTTATATGTGTCCCTTATTAAAGGGATGATCTGACAACCCTTTAATGTATACCACTTCAGGCCTATGAACTGAGACACATATACACCTATCACAATACACAAATAACCTGGTATACTGCCAGGTCAACGCAGGTTGATGTGTGCTGTGAAAGGGGTAAATCCCGAATTCCCGGGTCACCTGACCTGATATTTCAACCCGGCAATAAAGCGCGGTTATTCCCGGGCTATTACCGGGTCAGGTGCAGTATGAACAGGTTGCCAGGTCGACGCGACCCAGGACCCGTTCACAGTATAGGGACAGGCGGCGCTTGGAGATGGATCTGATCTCCAGGCACTGTCACTGCTGACGTCACCAACCTGGCAATTTACCAGGTTGGTGCCGCCAGTCTGAAAGGGGTCTTAAGCGGGTCGCACCTGGGAAGGACCCACTGACAAGTCTCGGGTGCGACCCGGTCTTGCAGTGTGAAAGTCTTAGTAAGCTATGCAGCAGGGATGGCTCTGAAATGTATACAGATCTATGCAGTTCATTTTGTTTCACACGGAAATAATTACTTAGGTTGTGACTGCATCTTTTGTTAAATCCACAAATGCATCCACTTCCTACTGCACAATTTTTAAGAGGAATTAAACTGGCATGGCACCTTTTTGTTTTTTTTTGTTTGCAATTAGAATGCTGGTTCATTCATTTTCCCTTACAAAGCAATACAATGAACTGAGCATTGAGGAGTGGTTTGGGTATTGGGGGAGGGTGGGAGCTGTGGTGCATGAGAAGTATGGTGCAGTGAGCATGTTCATTTTGGAAGACCTAAGGCCAGCTGACACAAAGCCTGAATGTAGTGAATGTTCTGTTAGCATGCATTTGCACAGCTTGTCTGCCCTGCTCCCCTCTGTTCTGCCTGTGGCACCGTAGTCTTATTCAAGTATAGCATTTGTAGACAAAGGGCAGTCCTGTGGAACAGGTAAAAAGGATCCGTTATATAAAATAGCATCTGCAACACATGAACTCTCTGGTCTTTATCTATAAATGGCATGAACATAACTGACAGCATGATTGTCCAGTAACATAAGCAGTTTCTTCATAGGAGGGTGGAAGACGTCATACACTAGAGTCTGCTTTAACATGTAAATGTAGGCTTACTTTACTATCCCTTTAAACCAGGACACTCATTGATTACAGAGGTGCTATGGCTGATTAAAACCCGGTGAAATGCAGGCTTGACGTCAGCCAGCCCAGAACCTGTGTAATTCATTAGTACACCAGTTTAAAGGGATAGTTTGGAAAGCCTATGTAAATACGTTATGGTACATTTTAGATCATGCCATAACTGAAACTGTTAGTAAAATTTTAAAGCAAATTTCTCTGACGTCCTAAGTGGATGCTGGGGACTCCGTCAGGACCATGGGGATTAGCGGCTCCGCAGGAGACAGGGCACAAAAGTAAAAGCTTTAGGATCAGGTGGTGTGCACTGGCTCCTCCCCCTATGACCCTCCTCCAAGCCTCAGTTAGATTTTTGTGCCCGGCCGAGAAGGGTGCAATCTAGGTGGCTCTCCTAAAGAGCTGCTTAGAGTAAAAGTTTTGTTAGGTTTTTTATTTTCAGTGAGTCCTGCTGGCAACAGGCTCACTGCATCGAGGGACTTAGGGGAGAGAAGTGAACTCACCTGCGTGCAGGATGGATTGGCTTCTTAGGCTACTGGACACCATTAGCTCCAGAGGGAGTCGGAACACAGGTCTCACCCTGGGGTTCGTCCCGGAGCCGCGCCGCCGACCCCCTTGCAGATGCCGAAAAGTGAAGAGGTCCAGAAACCGGCGGCAGAAGACTTTTCAGTCTTCATAAGGTAGCGCACAGCACTGCAGCTGTGCGCCATTGTTGTCAGCACACTTCATAGCAGCGGTCACTGAGGGTGCAGGGCGCTGGGGGGGGGCGCCCTGGGCAGCAATGATAGTACCTTATTCTGGCTAAAAATACATCACATATAGCCCCTGGGGGCTATATGGATGTATTTAACCCCTGCCAGGTCTCAGAAAAACGGGAGAAGAAGCCCGCCGAAAAGGGGGCGGGGCCTATTCTCCTCAGCACACAGCGCCATTTTCCCTCACAGAAATGCTGGTGGGAAGGCTCCCAGGCTCTCCCCTGCACTGCACTACAGAAACAGGGTTAAAACAGAGAGGGGGGGCACTTATTTGGCGATATGACTATATATATTAAAATGCTATAAGGGAAAAACACTTATATAAAGGTTGTCCCTGTATAATTATAGCGTTTTTGGTGTGTGCTGGCAAACTCTCCCTCTGTCTCCCCAAAGGGCTAGTGGGGTCCTGTCCTCTATCAGAGCATTCCCTGTGTGTGTGCTGTGTGTCGGTACGTGTGTGTCGACATGTATGAGGACGATGTTGGTGAGGAGGCGGAGCAATTGCCTGTAATGGTGATGTCACTCTCTAGGGAGTCGACACCGGAATGGATGGCTTATTCAAGGAATTACGTGATAATGTCAACAGAGACGGCTGGCAAAAAAATAGTACCTGTCCAGGCGTCTCAAACACCGTCAGGGGCTTTAAAACGCCCATTTACCTCAGTCGGTCGACACAGACACAGACACGGACACTGATTTCAGTATCGACGGTGCAGAAACAAACGTATTTTCCTTTAGGGCCACACGTTACTTGTTAAGGGCAATGAAGGAGGTGTTACATATTTCTGATACTACAAGTACCACAAAAAAGGGTATTATGTGGGGTGTGAAAAAACTACCTGTAGTTTTTCCTGAATCAGATAAATTAAATGAAGTGTGTGATGATGCGTGGGTTTCCCCCGATAGAAAATTATTGGCGGTATACCCTTTCCCGCCAGAAGTTAGGGCGCATTGGGAAACACCCCTTAGGGTGGATAAGGCGCTCACACGCTTATAAAAACAAGTGGCGGTACCGTCTCCGGATAGGGCCGTCCTCAAGGAGCCAACTGATAGGAGGCTGGAAAATATCCTAAGAAGTATATACACACATACTGGTGTTATACTGCGACCAGCGATCGCCTCAGCCTGGATGTGCAGAGCTGGGGTGGCTTGGTCGGATTCCCTGACTAAAAATATTGATACCCTTGACAGGGACAGTATTTTATTGACTATAGAGCATTTAAAGGATGCATTTCTATATATACGAGATGCACAGAGGGATATTTGCACTCTGGCATCAAGAGTAAGTGCGATGTCCATATCTGCCAGAAGATGTTTATGGACACGACAGTGGTCAGGTGATGCAGATTCCAAACGGCACAAAGAAGTATTGCCGTATAAAGGGGAGGAGTTATTTGGGGTCGGTCCATCGGACCTGGTGGCCACGGCAACTGCTGGAAAATCCACCGTTTTTACCCTAAGTCACATCTCTGCAGAAAAAGACACCGTCTTTTCAGCCTCAGTCCTTTCGTCCCCATAAGAGTCATATCTGCCCAGGGATAGAGGAAAGGGAAGAAGACTGCAGCAGGCAGCCCATTCCCAGGAACAGAAGCCTCCACCGCTTCTGCCAAGTTTCTCAGCATGACGCTGGGGCCGTACAGGACCCCTGGATCCTACAAGTAGGATCCCAGGGGTACAGATTGGAAAGTCGAGACGTTTCCCCCTCGCAGGTTCCTGAAGTCTGCTTTACCAACGTCTCCCTCCGACAGGGAGGCAGTATTGGAAACAATTCACAAGCTGTATTCCCAGCAGGTGATAATCAAAGTACCCCTCCTACAACAAGGAAAGGGGTATTATTCCACACTATGTTGTGGTACTGAAGCCAGAAGGCTCGGTGAGACCTATTCTAAATCTGAAATATTTGAACACTTACAAAGGTTCAAATCAAGATGGAGTCACTCAGAGCAGTGATAGCGAACCAGGAAGAAGGGGACTATAGGGTGTCCCGGGACATCAGGGATACTTACCTCCATGTCCCAATTTGCCCTTCTCACCAAGGGTACCTCAGGTTCGTGGTACAGAACTGTCACTATCAGTTTCAGACGCTGCCGTTTGGATTGTCCACGGCACCCCGGGTCTTTACCAAGGTAATGGCCGAAATGATGATTCTTCTTCAAAGAAAATGGACGACCTCCTGATAAGAGCAAGGTCCAGAGAACAGTTGGAGGTCGGAGTAGCACTATCTCAAGTAGTTCTACGACAGCACGGGTGGATTCTAAATATTCCAAAACCGCAGTTGTTTCCGAGGACACATCGGCTGTTCCTAGGGATGATTCTGGACACAGTCCAGAAAAGGGTGTTTCTCCCGGAGAAGAAAGCCAGGGAGTTATCCGTGCTAGTCAGGAACCTCCTAAAACCAGGAAAAGTGTCAGTGCATCATTGCACAAGGGTCCTGGGAAAAATGGTGGCTTCTTACGAAGCGATTCCATTCGGCAGTTTTCACGCAAGAACTTTTCAGTGGGATCTGCTGGAAAAATGGTCCGGATCGCATCTTCAGATGCATCAGCGGATAAACCTGTCTCCAAGGACAAGGGTGTTTCTTCTGCGGTGGCTGCAAAGTACTCATCTACTAATGGGCCGCAGATTCGGCATTCAGGAAGGGTCCTGGTGACCAGGGATGCCAGCCTGAGAGGCTGGGGAGCAGTCACACAGGGAAAAAATTTCCAGGGAGTGTGATCAAGTCTGGAGAATTCTCTCCACATAAATATACTGGAGCTAAGGGCAAGTTACAATGCTCTAAGCTTAGCAAGACCTCTGCTTCAAGGTCAGCCGGTATTGATCCAGTGGGACAACATCACGGCAGTCGCCCACGTAAACAGACAGGGCGGCACAAGAAGCAGAAGGGCAATAGCAGAAACTGCAAGGATTCTTCGCTGGGCGGAAAATCAGGTGATAGCACTGTCAGCAGTGTTCATTCCGACGCCCGGGAGAGTGGGGATTTCATCGGGAAGTCTTCCACATGATTGTGAACCATTGGGAAAGACCAAAGGTGGACATGATGGCGTCCCGCCTGAACAAAAAACTGGACAGGTATTGCGCCAGGTCAAGAGACCCTCAGGCAATAGCTGTGGACGCTCTGGTAACACCGTGGGTGTACCAGTCAGTGTATGTGTTCCCTCCTCTGCTTCTCATACCCAAGGTACTGAGAATTATAAGACGTAGAGGAGTAAGAACTATACTCGTGGCTCCGGATTGGCCAAGAAGGACTTGGTACCTGGAACTTCAAGAGATGCTCACAGAGGACTCATGGCCTCTGCCGCTAAGAAGGGACTTGCTTCAACAAGTACCATGTCTGTTCCAAGACTTACCGCGGCTGCGTTTGACGGCATGGCGGTTGAACGCCGGATCCTAAGGGAAAAAGGCATTCCGGAAGAGGTCATTCCTACCCTGGTCAAAGCCAGGAAGGAGGTGACCGCACAACATTATCACCACATGTGGCGAAAATATGTTGCGTGGTGTGAGGCCAGGAAGGCCCCACGAAGAAATTTCAACTCGGTCGATTCCTGCATTTCCTGCAAACAGGAGTGTCTATGGGCCTCAAATTGGGGTCCATTAAGGTTCAAATTTCGGCCCTGTCGATTTTCTTCCAGAAAGAATTGGCTTCAGTTCCTGAAGTCCAGAAGTTTGTCAAGGGAGTACTGCATATACAACCCCCTTTTGTGCCTCCAGTGGCACTGTGGGATCTCAACGTAGTTCTGGGATTCCTCAAATCACATTGGTTTAAACCGCTCAAATCTGTGGATTTGAAATATCTCACATGGAAAGTGACCATGCTGTTGGCCCTGGCCTCGGCCAGGCGAGTGTCAGAATTGGCGGCTTTGTCTCACAAAAGCCCATATCTGATTGTCCATTCGGACAGGGCAGAGCTGCGGACTCGTCCCCAGTTTCTCCCTAAGGTGGTGTCAGTGTTTCACCTGAACCAGCTTATTGTGGTACCTGCGGCTACTAGGGACTTGGAGGACTCCAAGTTGCTAGATGTTGTCAGGGCCCTGAAAATATAGGTTTCCAGGACGGCTGGAGTCAGGAAAACTGACTTGCTGTTATCCTGTATGCACCCAATAAACTGGGTGCTCTTGATTCTAAGCAGACGATTGCTAGTTGGATGTGTAGTACAATTCAGCTTGCACATGCTGTGGCAGGCCTGCCACAGCCAAAATATGTAAATGCCCATTCCACAAGGAAGGTGGGCTCATCTTGGGCGGCTGCCCGAGGGGTCTCGGCTTTACAACTTTGCCGAGCAGCTACTTGGTCAGGGGCACACCCTGACTGAGGAGGACCGGGAGTTCTCTCATTCGGTGCTGCAGAGTCATCCGCACTCTCCCGCCCGTTTGGGAGCTTTGGTATAATCCCCATGGTCCTGACGGAGTCCCCAGCATCCACTTAGGACGTCAGAGAAAATAAGAATTTACTTACCGATAATTCTATTTCTCGTAGTCCGTAGTGGATGCTGGGCGCCCATCCCAAGTGCGGATTGTCTGCAATACTTGTACATAGTTATTGTTACAAAAATCAGGTTATTATTGTTGTGAGCCATCTTTTCAGAGGCTCCGCTGTTATCATGCTGTTAACTGGGTTCAGATCACAGGTTGTACAGTGTGATTGGTGTGGCTGGTGTGAGTCTTACCCGGGATTCAAAATCCTTCCTTATTGTGTACGCTCGTCCGGGCACAGTATCCTAACTGAGGCTTGGAGGAGGGTCATAGGGGGAGGAGCCAGTGCACACCACCTGATCCTAAAGCTTTTACTTTTGTGCCCTGTCTCCTGCGGAGCCGCTAATCCCCATGGTCCTGACGGAGTCCCCAGCATCCACTACGGACTACGAGAAATAGAATTATCGGTAAGTAAATTCTTATTTTACCATACAGGTGTAGGTTCTAAGGCAATACAATGAGGTTTAATATTGTTGTTTATACTGTAGATATCGTAGCTTGAAACACGATACTGATCAGCTCTATATGGAGTTATAAAGTAATGTGCGTAAATCTAGAATGTGCAGAAGGTGATTTTATTTATCTAATAAACAATATACATGGATAATATTAATTAGCATGGATACAACTGCAAAAAATGCTTATTTTAAACCATATATATTGTAGAGCATTAGTAGTCAAATGCATTTTAGTTGATCGTGTCTTATTATTCCTTAATCATGCCACTTTGGATAATTATTGTTTTGTTTTGGTATTCTTCATTATGGTGGTACCTTGATATAGCCTGTAGGGGGGAATTGTTGCTATTGATGTGAATACTTTCCAGAGACAACAACTTGGTTTATAGTAAGGCTGACCATACTATCACTTTAAACCGGGACACTCATGAATTACACAGGTTCTGTGGCTGGCTGACTTCAAGCCTGCATTTCACCTGGTTTTAATCAGCCACAGACCCTGTGTAATTCATGAGTGTCTCGGTTTAAAGGGATAGTTTGGTTAACCTATGTATAGTGGAATACCAGAATAAAACTATTACCTGTAATAACAGAGCAGTTAAATAATTTCCCACGGTATAAATATATATAACTTAGTTTTCTTTAATGACGTGGTGTAAATTTTTCATTAAAATGTACAGGCTAAAGACTAGCGTAGTGTTTGGATGCATGCTGCTTTTATTGGTGCTTGATGTTACTTATTGCATGTTTTTATTTTCACGGTATACTTCCTTACAAACTAGTGGCCAGGTACAGGTTTAATGCTAGTTGCTTAAGAAACATGCATGCTCTAAGCTGCACTATGCATTGCCACAATGTGTGTCAATGGGCACAGCCTGACAGTTCTGTTATTTATTTAGTGTAAACTATATTGTCACAATAAGGTTCTGTTATAACTGTATTTTATTTGTACAATAAATATTACTGTTTTTCAGATGAGTGACCATCGTCTCTCATCCGCCAAAATCTACCAAGTCATATTTGAATTTGCTAATTAGTAACCATACTTGTCCACTTAAAAGGGTTTAAAATGGTTTTGGCAGAAAATAAGAGTCTGCCTCCTCAGCTTACAGATGATCACAATCAAAGCTAATACAAAGTGCAGCTACAGGGAAATCTCCCAGACTGCTGTGTTGTCTAGGCCAAATACTGGTGGATGGGTGGCTTATTTAAAGTGTTAAAGAAACCCATTGTTTTTCCTACTTTGTCTTCAGAGTACCCTTGGAGACACTAGAATACAAAATAACCTGCACTGAGTATTTCCTAATTAACTCATTACATTGTTCCATAGACAATTCCCAGAATAGTAGTACTCATAATTTATACTATTTTTATATATTTTTAATTATTAAATATCAGTACATGTTTCTATTTTTTTTTTATATATATTTTTGAGTTTCGCTTTCACATCTTTCTGTAAACACTGGTTCATTGCTATAAATTTAAGTATTCAACTTGTTAAAACAGTGGTACTGGTTAATTATTCAGTGATTCAGAAGATGGCTGCCTGCAAAAAGGTATTTTGTCCCCTCTCTCTCATAAACGACCTGGAATAATACAGGATTTATGACAGAACTGATCCTCTATTTAAAGTGTACCATCTGCATAATTAACAAGTAGCAAATCTTTCACCATTTAAAAATAAAATCTGATTTGTGAAGAGAATGCGAAATTATAGCATGAGTTTAAAATGTTAAAAAGTTCATTACCTTTCTCTAAGTAACTTTCCAGGTTTCTGGATTTCATATATATAATTAGGGTGGCAGTGCCCAGTTTGACTATATTTTTCTTACCACCATAAAGTCACAAAATGGCAATGTAAGTGTCTTATTCCTGGTTTTATCCTAAAATAGTCATTCAGACTTAAATGACTATATACTTGGTGCAATAATGAGATTAAATCCTTTATTAGTATTACGACTGACAGCATTTCCCTAATTACTAAAGGAGACTGAAACAGGCTGCAGTGCAGTTTGGAAACCTTATTGTGACAGTGTGGTCTTTCACGTACGCCTCTGCTCTAGAATTACTAACATCATTCATTAATACCTTCTCTGTTACGTCCCATTAATTTTGAGGTAACCAATGCATGATGTTAGCGTGCTTGGAATTAATGTTGCCTTGCTTGTTCTACTACTCTGTATCAGGGGAGAATTTCGACCGCCAAGCCAGCTTCCGGCGGTCTCTTATTCATACTGACACTGTGGTAAGACGTCCGAAGAAAGTCAAAAGGAGAAAGACTATTACAGGCGTCCCAGACAACATACAAAAGGAGCTAGGTACGGCTCATCAGAACTGTATTCCACCAGCAACAATCATCCTCATTGCTCACCACTATCAGCCTAATTACATCTACCGCCACCCATCAAACAATACAGTCTGATAGCCTTTACAAAGCAAAATAATCTGGTTGTGTTGAAGCCGTTCACAGTTGTAGTAAAGGGAAAACTCTACTAACCTCTAATACTGAAATGCTACAACTTCTGAGGTGTTGTACTTACAACTATTCTTTTCCCGTTGTACAAATTCTGACCCACCATAATTCCTGTACTCTGGTCTAACTAACCGCAGGCATACTGAATGCCACTGGAACTGTCAGGTGATGTGCTGCGCCAACTCTGCTCTGCAGTATATTGACATGGGAGGCATCTCAATGTAGCACATACCGTTTATATGTTCTGAGGAGCACTGGTGTCTGTTGTGGGATTTACATTATCAGCCTATTCTCAAAGTGGCGTCATTCTGTAATTATCTGTATGTGCTGAGCATGAGGTGGTAGTCACTGTTATGTGTGTACAGATGACTCAGTGGTCAAGTGCAGTAGGCAAATGTAAAACCCCCTTTACATCAGAATTATTGTAGGGTACATGTGTGCTTTCCCAGTGCAGGAGGCATATATAATATATGCTACATGTACTGCATGCAGTGCCATATCTATAAAGGGTGCAGGGTGTGTGGTGCACACAGGCCTCTGGGTCCAGGGGGTCTCACACAGCACATCCTGCACCCATGTCATTATACTTACCTCATCGGAGTCCCCAGTGGGCCGGTGCTGGAGACAGAAATCACTGGGAAAATGGCTTCTGCACAATTTTCCCGGAGATCTACACATGCGCAGTATATATGTCTCAAGAAACATAGAGCGGGCGCCATGTTCCCAGAGACCTGCACATACACAGTTGATTGCACTGTTAGAGAGGAGGATAGAAATGATAAGACAAAGTTGATATAATTTCAGTCACATTTCTATAAATTCTACAAATTATGTTGTAAAGTTCCACAAGGTGTTTGTTTTATAAGCAGTAGCTTTTGACTCGCAATGCAATGTTACAGGTGTTAAAGTGCATTATATTTTAAAATACCGTTTACGGGGCATTAAAGAAAAAAATTTGCGACCTCTAAAATGAGGTTTTCAAATTGTCACCCTGTCTTTTAATATGAACATGAATTTATTTACTTGCTTGTTGTGGTGCTGCCATTAACATTTTAAAGATTGCCGTTTATAATTGTTTCAATTAATTTGAATATACCAGGTGCTTTCTGCTGCTTTGCTTTTATTTTCTCACATGCCCAATGATTGTGTTTTTTTCCTTTAATCAGAATTACATTAAGTAGCAGAATTTAATTGCTAAATGTTTTCTTACAACTTGCCTAATTATTTTTACTCTAATCCAACAGCAGGTACGGGACAAACAGGTTTTAGAGGGCATTCATTGCACATACCAGATAACTATAATACACTGGACAATCTAGAACCATGCCGCTCTCCCACGCAGCGGTCCGATACCAGAGACTTCAGCTGCCAGACTGATGAGATAAAGATAGTGCCCCCCTCTGTCCGAAGAATCCGGGCACAGAAAGGACAAGGCATAGCGGCACTGATGTCTAGTTCATCTGGTAACATGTCCTCCCTGAGTGACCCTGCAGGATGTACTCTGCGTCCAAATGGCGACTTGAATTTCCGCAGCTTGCCTAGGCCAGGAGCAAGGGTCTGTTTACAGTCTATTGAGCAAAAGCCAGAAGGGTCCAGGCCACTGGAAGACTCTTACATGACTTTGCCACGTCAATTAAGCAAACTCCAGGTGGATAATAGTGTAATACATCTGAGGAATAACCCAAGAGCTGGCACACTCCAAAGGCCAAAGTCCCAAGAAATCCGGGGTTCAGAAAGAGTTGTTTCAAATCCAGCATGTGTGGTCTCTCCTAATGCAGCTTATTCAACAAGTGTCATTCCAAATGCTACGCTGTCTTCCTCCTCGGAGGTTATTGCTATTCATACCTCGCAGAGTACTGGGCAACTGGACAACAAAGCAACACCTCACTGCACATTACCCAATACTAAAAATGCTTACAGGGAGCGTAATGTCAGCATTAAAGATGGCCGCCATTCCTCTAGTGGTAACTGGAGCGAAAGCAGTTCTGCCAGACACTCTCAAAGTTCAGATACAATCTCTCCTAGCGCTATAACAATCATATCCCTGAGCGATCCAGCTATGTCTCTAAACAATGCAAATAGCGTGAACAACAGTTCTCATACCATGTCATACAAAATGAATGCTCCCTTCAATAGCCACTCTCTGGACAGTGACACACTCAGCGAATCCAGCTACTCTGATGGCCGACAAAGAAATGGTAGCATAACCAGCAGCATTAATAGTACAGACCACTGGCCTTCTGAAAACAGGGACAATTACAATAGTGTCCCTTTAAGGAAACCATCATCTGCAGTCTCTGGCTCTCCTGTGAGTAACATGAGCACTTGTAGCTCAGAAAGGAAAGCAGACTCCAGCTCACTGTACTCTGTAGACCATGATGGCTATTATACTTCAATGCACTTGGATTCTGGAATAGTTTCAAGTAATCAGAGCCATCACAGTGGCACTCAGAACCCACGGCACAGTGTCATTAATATCTTTGATAAGACAGAGACTCCAAACATTGATGAAAGGTCAAATTATAGTGACAAATCTCTAACACGCAGCATATCTTTGAAGAAGCCCAAAAAGCCCCCTTTGCCTCCTTCTAGAACAGACTCTCTTAAACGTCCACCTAAGAAGACTCTCCAATCCAATGGGCAAGTACTCAATGAAAAGCTTATTGCTACTCTCCAGCAGTCATTGCAGCTGAACTTGAAGAGTAAAAGTAGCAGCTCGCCATCACAGAGCCCATGCAGTGACTATGAGGACCCATGGGTACTGCGCTCTCGCAGTCAGAGTACAGTCAGTGCAAGCAGTAGCGGAATGTCTACCACAGCTCCCAACATGTACTCTATTTGTCCAGTTACCCCTTCGCAGAGTGAGACTAGCAGCATAAAGTCTGAGTATGCTGAGCAGTGGAGCTACGTTATGGACGAACAGACAAAATCTACTGTGCACTTTCCTAACAAATCGGTTATTGATTATAATACAAGGACTTCCATCCAACAAAAATATAATGGAGGACTTTCCAAAAAAGACAGTTCATCACCGGAAAAGCCTTGTAGAGTCACATCACCATCTAGTGGGTATTCAAGCCAATCAAATACGCCAACCAATCTGACACCTGTGCCACTTCTGTTAAGGAACATGTCTCCAGGAAGTGGAAAAACCAAAATGAAACCCAAAGTGCCTGAAAGAAGATCCTCATTGATCTCAACAGTTTCTAATTCTTCATCATCTACATCTCTTTCTTCAAACACATCGGATTCCGTACAGCAGACAACTAAAAAGCCCACAGCAGTCTTACCATGCACTACAACACCTCCCCTCACACCAGACTCACCATCTGCAGTGGATGTAGTTGACTTTGGTACTTTGCCACCAACTCCAAATTTTCCACCTCCTCCTCCAGAGGATGCAGTATTCCTGTCATCTGAGGGCAATCTATGGCTTTCAGGTCCTGGGAATGTGGATAAATGTGCACCTGTAAGCTGTCCACCACCCCTACCTCCTCCTCTACCTTTTATGCACTCCGTGGCTTCTCCTACCCCTCCCCCTCTAATCACAAAAGCACAGCAAATGAAAACTAAACCATTATCACATGGAAAGGATGTTATTGGGAATATTAATTCACTAAATAAACCTCACAACAAACAGGACTTGATCAGGCCAAGCGCCCCTCTTGTTACTGCTCATGCATTGCAAATGGTACAGTTAAGGTCTGTTAAAAAATCATCACAACCGGGGACTGAAACAATAACTGAGCAGGTGGCAGAGGCCAAACTTCACGATGAGACGTCACCATCATTTTCTCAGCCATCTTCAGAGCCATCTGCCACTCTAGACACTAGATACGTCAGAGAAAATAAAAATTTTAACTTGCCAAACGAGCTTCTACAATACTCCGATTCCCAGAGAAATTCAGCTACATTTCCCACTGATAAGACGGCAAATGCAGAATGCAGAGAGGTGGAATATCAGAATTCAATGCACAATGGAAACAAAACTATTTTGTCCGAAATGCCAGCAACAGAAGAGAAACCAAGTACTTCTCAAGGTACACCAAGTGCATCTCCCAACAAGAAGCCTCCTCCTATTTCAAAGAAGCCCAAATTGTTCCTTATCGTTCCACCTCCGCAGCTTGATTTGGCAGCAGAAAAAATAGCTCAACTCAATGAAAATGTGAGGAGTGTGCCAGAAGACTCCGAGAGGGATTATGTACGCGATAACTGTGAAGAGGTAAATGGTCGTATAGCAGTGGCAAACAATTCAGAGGAGACTGTTGCTTTGGCCTTCCAAGCAAATAAAGCTAGTCTGTCCTCTAATGAAGTTGTGGAGAGCAACACATTTTTCACACTGCCCCCAGTTCTGGCATCTCCAAATCACCAGGAAGAGGAGGATAAGTCCATGATGTCTGATGAGGTCGATACTGCAGATAGCAATACAGGGAGAAGTAGCTATGACCCAACTGCGTCACAGGAGGACGACAATGGTAAGTCTATGTCTTATTTGCTGCCTCTCAGAATGAACTCCTTCTGCTTTATATGCTAATTTCCCATCTAGATGTCTGCAGCATTAACAGTTAATTGTCTTAATATACATGCAGATATATACGTGTATATATACATGTGTGTGCAGTTTTTGACCGTAACATTTTACTGTGGTTTTCATCCCCTCATGTAGCTGATGTTTTTGAGACACAAGCTGCAAGTTCATCGTTTCTTCAGACTAACAACTACTTAGATGGCAAAGAGGAAATATTAACTCCAACAAGACCTAGGACCACCGAGGATCTATTTGCAGTCATTCATAGGTAGCTTTCTTATTGCTTAAGTCTATGCTCCCCTTTTTCAGAATAACTTATCACTCTAACTGCAATAACAATGAGATTTGTGTTATTACAGTGACGGACGTGATGTTTTGGCTATTTGTGTTATGTCATGCTGTTTCTGTGTTTTTACTGTATGTCTACAAATATGAACATGTGGCTCATGCATAAATGCATGGGAGAACCTACATTTGTGAATGTTTTACTAAACCTTTTACACAAGATGTTCCTTTATAAAAAATGCATTTCATTTGTAATCTGTGGAAAAGTCCCTTGTTTGTAGCAAGGGTCCCATGAGTGAGGGCATACCGCTGCTTATGGCTGAAATGCATAAAATGTTGTAGATTATTATTAAAACAAACTATCTGTTGAAATATCTAACATTGTTTTGCAGCATCCTTGGTAATATAATATTTTATGTTTAATATTTGTGCAGGCCAGAGTAATATCCTACATTTTATGTTTTGAAACTCAATAGTATTTACCACTTGTATTGGTAGACTCGAGGACAATTGTAAAAGGTTCCGATTTGCCAAAAATGGCGGGATTTAGATCAGCAATTTGTTGGTTAGTTTTGTCTTATAAAATAAACAATAAAAACACTGCTTTAAATCCCACTGAAATCTCACCTTCCCAAATGGGAACCTATTACATTTGACCCTTAGCGAGTAAATACATGGAAAATGGCCAGCATGCTGTATAACTTCTGGAATCCAGATGCTTGTATTCATCAGCATCTCCTAAATATTGGTGCTGCTATGTTACTAACTGACCTAATAACAAAAAAAGTGATATATTTCATTGCTTAATAATCAGTGTACTCACATACAGCAACACATTGTGTAGTGTGACACCACTGACTGGCAGCAGTTGCTAGGGACAGTCATTTGTGTGGGCAGTCACAGTAAGTTGGTGTGTGCTGTGTTTCTCACCCTCTAAAAGAGATTTCTAGCGATTATTCAGTCCATTTTTAGTTCCACTCAATATCACATTGTAATATGTCATTTTATTCTTTATTTTACGCATTTTGTAGCAGTTATCACTTATATGATGCAA
This sequence comes from Pseudophryne corroboree, assembly GCF_028390025.1. NCBI lineage: Eukaryota > Metazoa > Chordata > Amphibia > Anura > Myobatrachidae > Pseudophryne > Pseudophryne corroboree. The sequence continues at coordinate 563,310,687 of NC_086447.1, read as the reverse complement.
ACACAATACATTGACCATGCCTAATGTTTACTATGCATCTCTCTCTTTTTATTTTTCTTTTTATCTACTAATATTCCCCTCTGTCAATACCCCCCTACTCTCTGCTGATTCTATAATGCAGTTTGGAGCAAAGCCTCAACGCCAATGCCTCATGGCAAGCATGGCTGAACCTGGCAAGTAAAACTATACACAGGACCTCACACCTCTGTGTATGACCAGTGTGGGACTACTGTTTGTCTTAATTCATTCCAACATCATTCGAAATCCCTTCTGTTATGACATTGTGGATTCAGTTGTATTCCCCAAGTAGCTATGCATCTGGGAACATTTCCTCTCATTAATCATCATGTTTTGGCTGTAATAAGATTATAAATATAGATAAATAATAATAATATGAATTCAGGGTCCTGCATATCTTTTTTTCTTTAAAAAGCAATGGAGATTAATTTACTTTCTCCACCTAGACTCACTGATAAGTGTGGCCTCATGTAAAAGCTGTCATGTTAATCGTGCAGTTCCATTTATATCAGGGGTGGGGAACCTCCGGCCCGCGGGCCGTATAAGGCCCGCGAAGCCGTTTGGTCCGGCCCACCAGCTTGTGTCAGTGAGACGCTGCCGCTCAGTCCGGCGGCAGCGTGTCTCAGCTGTCAGAACAGGGAGGAGAGCGCGGCTGTCGGGTGGGAGCGGCGGCGTGTATGACTTGAAACCAGCCGCCGGTTCGTGAGCCAATCAGAGCTCGCGGACCGGCAGCCAATCAGAAGCCGCGGCTGCCGGTCCGCGAGCTCTGATTGGCTCTCAAACCGGCGGCTAGTTTCAAGTCCTACATGCCGCCGCCGCCCAACATAGCCGCGCTCTCCTCCGTGTCCCGCCGAAAGCAGCACGGTAAGCAGCACGGAGGGGAGGGGGGGGGGCAGGGCAGGGCATCTGTATACCTGGCACTGTGGGGGGGCATCTGTATACCTGGCACTGTGGGTGGCATCTGTATACCTGGCACTGTGGGGACATCTGTATACCTGGCACTATGAGGGGCATCTGTATACCTGGCACTGTGGGGGCATCTGTATACCTGGCACTGTGAGGGGCATTTGTATACCTGGCACTGTGGGGGCATCTGTATACCTGGCACTGTGGGGACATCTGTATACCTGGCACTGTGGGGCATCTGTATACCTGGCACTGTGGGGACATCTGTATACCTGGCACTGTGGGGACATCTGTATACCTGGCACTGTGGGGGCATTTGTATACCTGGCACTGTGGGGGCATTTGTATACCTGGCACTGTGGGGGCATCTGTATACCCGGCACTGTGGGGACATCTGTATACCTGGCACTGTGAGGGGCATCTGTATACCTGGCACTGTGAGGGGCATTTGTATACCTGGCACTGTGAGGGGCATTTGTATACCTGGCACTGTGGGGGCATCTGTATACCTGGCACTGTGGGGGCATCTGTATACCTGGCACTGTGGGGGCATCTGTATACCTGGCACTGTGAGGGGCATTTGTATACCTGGCACTGTGGGGACATCTGTATACCTGGCACTGTGAGGGGCATTTGTATACCTGGCACTGTGGGGACATCTGTATACCTGGCACTGTGAGGGGCATTTGTATACCTGGCACTGTGGGGACATCTGTATACCTGGCACTGTGAGGGGCATTTGTATACCTGGTACTGTGAGGGGCATCTGTATACCTGGCACTGTGAGGGGCATTTGTATACCTGGCACTGTGGGGACATCTGTATACCTGGCACTGTGAGGGGCATTTGTATACCTGGCACTGTGGGGGCATCTGTATACCTGGCACTGTGGGGGCAATTGTGGATCTGGCACCGCACTATTGGGGGCATATGTGTATCACGTCCCATTTTAACTGGCCACACCCATTATTTATCGCACGCGCGCGCCTTCGGCGCACACACACAGTACCTCTAAGGGGCAGACCTACTGGGGGGCAGGGTAATTTTTTAAGTTGAGAATTTTTGTATGGCCCCCGAAGGATTTTATAAATATCCAAATGGCCCTCGGTAGAAAAAAGGTTCCCCACCCCTGATTTAGATGAATATTGGGTGTATTTCAGGGGCAGCACATTGTTGTTCTTCGTAGTTGTATTTATGTATGTATACGTGTTTACCAATGGGTTGTTCTGGTAATTTATTTTAGCTATTCAATGTACAAGTATATGTAACACCCAGTGATGTCACATTGCACAGTCACTGTTTACTCGTATAACATCACTGGTGTTAGGAAGGCCACGTGGACTGGTGGTGGGAGCAACAACATGTAGGTTCTACGGGATGCAGTCAGTTTACCTACAATCAAAATCCTGATGGTCAAAATACCAACAACCATTGAGCGATGGTCAAAATCCTGACATGGTCACATTACCGACAGGGACAAAATACCGACATTTAAAAGGTGGACAGGTCAAAAAAGTCGACATGAGTTTTTCATGATTTTTTCATTGAAACCGACTTGTTCATACTTTACCATCCCAGTGGACCTGGAGGGGGAATATGCCGAGCGCAGCGAGGCACCGTGCCCGAAGCGTGAGCCATGCGAGGGGATGCGGTACACTTATATGGTGTCGATGTCGACCTATATTGACATACACACCAAAAAAACCTGAAGAACTCATGTCGACTTTTTAAACTCTCAACATTTGAAATTTTGGTATTTTGACCTTGTCGGTATTTTGGCCATGTCGGGATTTTGTCCGTCGGTCAATTGTTGTCGGTATTTTGACCATCCGGATTTTGATTGTAGGTATTTCATACTAAACCCGGTTCTACACATGATGAATGTAGGTGAAGGTTTGGAACGTGTCTGAGACCATTGGCACAATAGCTAGCAATCTGACTGAAACACAACTAACCACATATATTGGGAAACATGGAAACACTGTGAGAAGAAGTCCAAAATGGCAGCTATTCCATGCATTATACATTTACATAGATATTTTGCAAGAATTCCCCATCTTCAGTTTCTGGCAGATTTGTGTATCTGATCCACATTTTTGTATTTCACTGTCAAAATAACTGGGACTGATAATACAGAAACCTAGCGTAGCAAGTGGTGGAGGCAACTGAAACTGGCAAACAAATGAAAGGTCAGGTGGGGGTTGATAAAAGTAACTGCTGGTGGTTTTTCCAAACCAGTTCAGAGTCATTTTTGTTTTTATTGAATTCAGGGAATCGGGAATATCTTGAGAATATATTTAGATTTAATGCACAATGTGAAAACAGCATAAACATGGATAAATGCACAAGTCTAAACTGTAATGAATGGTTACCTTTATTGTGTTATACTAATGATGACATTTGTGTGTCCATTGTCGTGCTGATTTTACATTGTACTGCACCATATTCCCCCTATCAGTGAGTTTTCGTACCACTTTTTTTTTTTCTTGACAGAATTCTGCTTCACATGTCCTAATTAGTCTGCCTACCAAGTAATCAAACCGTGGCATTCACATATATATCAGATAAGCTGTGTTTTCTTTATAAATTGTTACGGGACCACTTTATATTTTATTTGAGCAGATTGGTGATTAAGGGGGACATTTACTAAGCAGTGATAAGAGTGGAGAAGTGAGCCAATGGAGAAGTTGCCAATGGCAACCAATCAGCACTGAAGTAACATCTATAATTTGCGTACTGTAGAATTATACAGAGCTGCTGATTGGTTGATGGGGCAACTTCTCCACTGGCTCACTTCTCCGCTCTTATCACTGCTTAGTAAATGTCTCCCTAAATGCCCTAGGAGTCGCCCTTTGTTGTTTGCTATATGAATGTGTGTGTATGTCTGTTATATATACATCCATCCTTATTCTGTCCCTTGCCCCCCAACCCACATCCCATTACTAATACTTATCCCCCTCTGTTCTCGGTTATCTTCTCTCACATTAATGGTGTGTGCCGTGCATGTGTCACAGCCACGATTAGGTCATCACGCAAACAAGCTCCAGTTTTATAATAAACATATAGAAATTCCAGTTTTATTGATCGTATTACAATTTTCAACGGGGGGAAGGGGGGCAGTGGAGGTGTAGGGAGGGACAGGGGAACACTTTCAGGCACAAATACAATCTCCATAACAGGCTAATAATATTTAGGGGTTGAAATATATGTTTCCTTTGTGTGACAGGAAGAATTTCTTTTTCCGACTCTCCTGAATAGAAATAAACATGCAGTGAAGACCTGCTGTGCGTTGCTTGGACCTGTCTCAGGGTAGACTACTGCCATCTTGTGGTACAGATTTGTTACACATTCATAACACCAACTAATTCTTGTGTCTGCATTACAAGAAATAATGATGGAAATAATACACTATGAGAATAACTTAACACACATCGTGAAACACACTAAAGGGTTAAATAGTTTTTTGTTTTTTTTTTATTCCTGACCATTTCATCCTGAGTGCTGGTAAAGCGTGTACTATACAGAACAGGTGTGATATGGATATGTTGCTGCTGATAAAATGTCATAAGGATACTATGTTGAGCTAACTGGCAGCTGTAATACAATTTTACCCTGTTATACAATCATGGATTTTACTGAGAAACTACAAGAAAGGAATAATAGTTTGCAATCAGGGAGATTGATGGACTATTCAGGGAGTTAGGGAGATTGCTGCTATTGCTATAGGCAACTATGGTGTAATGGGCAACCACAATTATTATTTTCAGCCAGATTGAGGGGCCTATTTACTAAGCCAAGGAGAGAGAGAATGTGGGCGGTGATAAAGTACCAGCCAATCCGCCCCTAACTGCCATGTTACGGGCTGCGTTTAAAAAATGACAGGAGCTGTTTGGTTGGTACTTTATCGCTCTCCACTTTATCTCTGTCCTAGGCTTAGTAAATAGACCTCAAGGTAATTTGTATACACTATTCACTGATTGTCACAATATACAGATTTATATATATATATATATATATATATATATATAAAAATGTAAAAGACTATTTAGATATGAGAAGTTAGGGTGATGCTTGAAGTTCTTATGAATGTGCAGGACAGGAGGTGGGGGCTGTTGCCATCACAGTCCGACGACACTGACACTAGTGTAGCTTGTGTACAGCTGCCCCGTCACTTCCACTGTGTTATTTCTCTGTCATTGGGAATGGGAGGCTTGGCCCATGCTTATGAGGTTTGAAACTCAAGATGTATCTAGCTAAGTGGAACTGCACTTTCAACATATACAATTAAACAGAGTCTCTTACATGTTGGGCTATAGCTATTGTATTCCACTCTGCAAATCTATTTTTATATATTGAAATTCATTCAAACTAATCTTTTTTTTTTTTTTTTTTGTTTGCTAAACAGATCCAAAAGAAAGATTCTTGGCCGCAAGGATTCTGATGATGATCACTGTAGAAATCTCTCTCCTTCACCACCAGTCACTCCAACTGGTGCAATGCCAAATGTAAGCTCCTTTAAGCAAACTGGTGCAATCCAAAGAAGTGTACGAAAGTCCAGCACCAGCAGTGACAACTTCAAAGCTCTCTTACTGAAAAAGGGAAGCCGGTCTGAGAGTGGATCACGCATGTCTGCTGCAGAAATGCTGAAACACACTGACCCAAGATCTCAGAGATCAAAATCTGATTCATCCTTGGAACTACCAGACAGCCCAACATGGACCTCCCCAAACAAGAACAGAAGAGCACAGGAGGAATGGGCAAAGAGTGAGGGGCTGATGCCAAGGAGCATGTCTGTTTCGGGAACAAGATACAGCCGCTCTAGGACCCCACCCTCTGCAGCTAGCAGCAAATACAATGTCCGGAGCCGCCTGCAGAGCAGTCCCATGACCGTTATCTGTGAATGGGAAGGAGAGGCTGCTGACCATTTAGAAAACAGCTTTTCCAAGGCACCACTTCTGAGCACAATGAGTGTAGACAGGTTCCAAAGAACTAACTCTGAACTGAATGACTCTTTAGGTGCAGAAGGATCCAATCCCAGAGTCCACATAGACTTGATGAGTAGATTTATGGAAGGCACTCCAAGAAAAGACAATGGCTCTTCAGGAGAAAATAGCTAAGAGACACTGAGACAAGGTGTTCAATGAAATGTATTAAACCAATCCCAGTGAAGCAGTGTGACTGCTATGATCATATAAGCAATGTTGCACATTGCCACGCACTTGATACATGTACAGTAAATGCTTAGCATTGTGATCTGTGTGAGATAGCATTTAGCGGGATTGACCTAGTATGCAGCACCTGCAAACCAGAGTGTGCTGGAACCAAAGTTGGGAAAGGTAGCAGATGTGCATCCAGGCATGCAGCAGGTACAGCTAAGTGATATCTACTAATAGATGATGGGCCATAGATGCGCTGTTGGCATTTCCTGCTCTGGACTCCAATGACAGCTCTTACAATAGGTGGGCTTATCACACTAACCCAATCAAGTTGCTGGTTTGTGATTCCACTGGTACTGTATTGCTTTTGTATTAATATCGCAGTTGAGTCACCTCTCTTGTGTATGTCCAGCTGCTGTGCAGCGGTACAAGCCCAGGTTTTTCCTATCTAGAATTTCATACAACACTTTAACACACTGAAGTTTTCATGACTTGCTCATAGAAGTCTATTAAGTATAATGCCTCTTTAGAAATAGATGCAAATCGCATAGAAGGCTGTAAGTTTAAAATGCAAATATACATGCTAAAGCATTGCAGTGACAAACATAACTGGAGGTATATATTAGTTGCAGCAAAGGATTTCAATCATTTCTGGCTAGTGCCCATTGCAGTGCATTGTGTAACAAACACTACCATTTATTATTACTACTTTCTCAGACTGAGAACTTGCACTACAGAGCTGTTTGCGTAACCTTTATATATTAATGTTTGACCTTCTTCCTACAAAGAAAAAGACTAAAAGTAATGACCACTGGTTTTTCTTCTCTAAAAATGCAAAATTTTGGTTACCAAAGAATAGTTTTTATTTCCTAAAAGCAGAATGCCTGTACAATTTCTTAACAGTTCTTATTTGTTAAAAAAAAAAAAAGGCATTTTACAATTTGGACAGAATGAGTTTGTTTTTTACTGTTTTATAGCATCTTTTTGATGTATTGTGTAGTTTTTATATTATTTGTATATATTAGAATTTCTTAATCTTCAATTTTTAACCTGCATTTAAAATTTGTACATTTTTGAGCATTTTAGAAAGAAAGGTTCAGTAGTTAACCCATCTGATGCTGGAGGAGGTTACATCAGTATGTGATTGTAATATACTATGTTGCAGCCTCCTACAGCAATAAAATGAGTTAATTTATTTTAGTACTTCTGTGAAATGTGTCTGTGACTCTCATTATTTGTAATACTGTAAGCATTCAGGGGCCTTCAGTTTATTAGGACAATGACAATGCTGTGACTATGCTTCAAATAAAGCATGGCTGAAATTACATTGATCCTGTCTTTAATGTGGTTTGTTATCTGTGGAAAATCCACACGTAAACAATACAACTGTAACATCTTGTCTTTCCTTGAACATCAGAATTGGTCCGTTCATCATTCAGAAGTTGGTATGTTGACAATACCATACTTCTGTCAGAATCTGTACCACACAAAGGGGGTAATTCTGAGTTGATCTCAGCAGGATTTTTGTTAGCAGTTGGGCAAAACCATGTGCACTGCAGGGGAGGCAGATATAACATGTGCAGAGAGAGTTAGATTTGGGTGGGTTATTTTGTTTCTGTGCAGGGTAAATACTGGCTGCTTTATTTTACACTGCAATTTAGATTGCAGATTGAACACACCACACCCAAATCTAACTATCTCTGCACATGTTATATCTGCCTCCCCTGCAGTGCACATGGTTTTGCCCAACTGCTAACAAAGATCCTGCTGCGATCAACTCAGAATTACCCCCAAAGTTATAAACTGCCCCATTATCTTTTTGCCTTATTTGCCTGCTAATATATCACACATTCTACATATAAACAATTGGAAAAAGGATTACAGTGACACAACACCGAAGGGATCCCTGAGTCTTCTGATTTATCAGGATTGTCCTAGTTTTCCAGACACACGATGCACCTAGATAATTAGTAGGAATCAATACATTTACTGCACATGGCACATAAAAGCATGCATCTCAACATTTAGAAGAGAAATAGGATGAAATGCACCCCACTACCAATGCACAGAGGCACATATTGTGTAACCCACACCACAGTATTGCACCCTCCAAAAGTGAGGCTGTCCTGCTAGGGAAAAAAATACAGACTGTTGTGGAGTAATCCAAATAAATTCTAATTCTGCTTGTATGGGCTGAAATGTCATAACACAGAGCTGTTCTAGGTTTCTGGTGTGGTATCCAGTCTATAGATCTACATTAAACAGGTCTACACTTAATAGGTTGACCACTAATGATAGACATGCATTAGGTCGACAGTCAAAAGATCGACATGTAAAAGGTCGACATGGTCAAAGGGTCGACATTACAATGGTTGACACACAGTTTTGTTGTTTTTTTTCAACTTTTTCATACTTTACCATCCATGTGGACTACGATTGGGAGTAGTAACCTGTGCCGTCCTGAAGCATGGCGAGTGAACGTGGTACACTGATGGGGCTTGTTTGTGGCAGAAAAGTTACAAAACACCCCTCCCCCCCAAAAAATAAAAATAAAAATCTGCCCTTTTTGGGTCAACTATTTCCATGTCGACCTTTTGACCCTGTCTACCTTTTCTACTTTCTACCTATTTTATGTCGACCTTTTAACCCTGTTGACCTACTGCATGTCTATCATTAGTGGTAGACTTATTGACTGTAGACCGTTTTAGTGTAGATCTAATAATCCATACCTTCTGGTGTAGTATTATGGGGAGTCTTATGGTTGCAGGATCTAATTTCTTGGCCTGAGCACCAGACACCTGGATCTATTGAATTTGGCTACACACTGTACACAGGCGGATTGGGATCGAACACCAGCCCGGGAAATTTATGGAAGCAACCCTAATGGGGGCGGAGTCTGCTGAGGGGGCTGTCAAGAGAGCATGGTAACTCCTCAGAGGTCCTCAGAGTACAGGGTGGGAGCACACACTACATACAGCACAGTACAGGGAGGAAGCGCCACGCTATTTATTCTCCCTACAGGGGGGGTCGTGGACCCCCAAGAGGGAGAATATATGTCGGTATGCCGGGTGTCGGGATCCCGGCGCCAGTATACTGTGCGCCGGGATCCCGACTTTCGGCATACTGAAGACCACCCCTACATACAACATAGTACAGGGAAGGAGCACATACTACATACAGCACAGTACAGGGAGGGAGCACACACTACATACAGCACAGTACAGGGGGGGAGCACACACTACATACAGCACAGTACAGGGAGGGAGCACACACTACATACAGCACAGTACAGGGAGGAGGAGCACACACTACATACAGCACAGTACAGGGAGGGGAGCACACACTACATACAGCACAGTACAGGGAGGAGGAGTACACACTACATACAGCATAGTACAGGGAAGAGGAGCACACACTACATACAGCACAGTACAGGGAGGAGGAGCACACACTACATACAGCACAGTACAGGGAGGGAGCACACACTACATACAGCACAGTACAGGGAGGGGAGCACACACTACATACAGCACAGTACAGGGAGGGAGCACACACTACATACAGTACAGGGAGGAGGAGCACACACTACATACAGCACAGTACAGGGAGGGAGCACACACTACATACAGCACAGTACAGGGAAGGAGCACATACTACATACAGCACAGTACAGGGAGGGGAGCACTCACTACATACAGCACAGTACAGGAAGGGAGCACACACTACATACAGCACAGTACAGGGAGGGGGAGCACACACTACATACAGCACAGTACAGGGAGGGAGCACGCACTACATACAGGACAGTACAGGGAGGGAGCACACACTACATACAGCACAGTACAGGGAGGGAGCACACACTACATACAGCACAGTACAGAAAGGGAGCACACACTACATACAGCACAGTACAGGGAAGGAGCACATACTACATACAGCACAGTACAGGGAGGGAACACACACTACATACAGCATAGTACAGGGAAGAGGAGCACACACTACATACAGCACAGTACAGGGAGGAGGAGCACACACTACATACAGCACAGTACAGGGAGGGAGCACACACTACATACAGCACAGTACAGGGAGGGGAGCACACACTACATACAGCACAGTACAGGGAGGGAGCACACACTACATACAGTACAGGGAGGAGGAGCACACACTACATACAGCACAGTACAGGGAGGGAGCACACACTACATACAGCACAGTACAGGGAAGGAGCACATACTACATACAGCACAGTACAGGGAGGGGAGCACTCACTACATACAGCACAGTACAGGAAGGGAGCACACACTACATACAGCACAGTACAGGGAGGGGGAGCACACACTACATACAGCACAGTACAGGGAGGGAGCACGCACTACATACAGGACAGTACAGGGAGGGAGCACACACTACATACAGCACAGTACAGGGAGGGAGCACACACTACATACAGCACAGTACAGAAAGGGAGCACAGCACAGTACAGGGAAGGAGCACATACTACATACAGCACAGTACAGGGAGGGAACACACACTACATACAGCATAGTACAGGGAAGAGGAGCACACACTACATACAGCACAGTACAGGGAGGAGGAGCACACACTACATACAGCACAGTACAGGGAGGGAGCACACACTACATACAGCACAGTACAGGGAGGGAACACACACTACATACAGCATAGTACAGGGAAGAGGAGCACACACTACATATAGCACAGTACAGGGAGGAGGAGCACACACTACATACAGCACAGTACAGGGAGGGAGCACACACTACATACAGCACAGTACAGGGAGGGGAGCACACACTACATACAGTACAGGGAGGAGGAGCACACACTACATACAGCACAGTACAGGGAGGGAGCACACACTACATACAGCACAGTACAGGGAAGGAGCACATACTACATACAGCACAGTACAGGGAGGGGAGCACACACTACATACAGCACAGTACAGGGAAGGAGCACATACTACATACAGTACAGGGAGGGAGCACACACTACATACAGCACAGTACAGGGATGGAGCACACACTACATACAGCACAGTACAGGAATGGAGCACACACTACATACAGCACAGTACAGAGAGGAGGAGCACACACTACATACAGCACAGTACAGGGAGGGAGCACACACTACATACAGTACAGGGAGAAGGAGCACACACTACATACAGCACAGTACAGGGAAGGAGCACACACTAAATACAGCACAGTACAGGGAGGGAGCACACACTACATACAGCACAGTACAGGGAGGGAGCACACACTACATACAGCACAGTACAGGGAGGGGGAGCACACACTACATACAGCACAGTACAGGGAGGGGGAGCACACACTACATACAGCACAGTACAGGGAGGGGGAGCACACACTACATACAGCGCAGTACAGGGAGAGGGAGCACACACTACATACAGCACAGTACATGGAGAGAGCACACACTACATACAGCACAGTACAGGGAGGGGGAGCACACACTACATACAGCGCAGTACAGGGAGGAGCACACACTAAATACAGCACAGTACAGGGAGGGAGCACACACTACATACAGCGCAGTACAGGAAGGAGGAGCACACACTACATACAGCACAGTACAGGGAGGGAGCACACACTACATACAGCACAGTACAGGGAGGAGGAGCACACACTACATACAGCACAGTACAGGGAGGGAGCACACACTACATACAGCACAGTACAGGGATGGAGCACACACTACATACAGCACAGTACAGGGAGGGAGCACACACTACATACAGCACAGTACAGGGATGGAGCACACACTACATACAGCACAGTACAGAGAGGAGGAGCACATACTACATACAGCACAGTACAGGGAAGGAGCACACACTAAATACAGCACAGTACAGGGAGGGAGCACACACTACATACAGCACAGTACAGGGAGGAGCACACACTAAATACAGCACAGTACAGGGAGGGAGCACACACTACATACAGCACAGTACAGGGAAGGAGCACACACAAGTAGTGAAACACAGACACGGTACCAGCGCAGCAGAATCTATCCCAGTGGCCAATCCGTCCCGGATTTACATACATAGCCACCACATTACATACATAGCCACCACATTATTACAGGAATAGAACCACATTACACGTATAGCACCGCATTATAAAAATAGCACCACATAACACGAATAGCACGGCATTATACAAATAGCTCCACATTACACGTATAGCACCTCATTACACAAATAGCACCACATTACAGTCATAGCCACCGCATTATTTATTATTATTATCCTTTATTTATATGGCGCCACAAGGGTTCCGCAGCGCCCAATTACAGAGTACATAAACAAATAATCAAACAGGAAAACAGCAACTTACAGTTGATGACAATATAAGACAAGTACAGGGTAAATAAACATAGTTACATCAGCAGATGACACTGGAATAAGTATCAGGTGGCAGAAGACTGCTGGATTTGGCGCAGTTGAAGATTATTAAAGTAAGAAAAAGGATAAGCACATGAGGGAAGGGGGCCCTACTCGTGAGAGCTTACATTCTAAAGGGGAGGGGTAGACAGACAGGGGTGACACAGATGGGGTACATAGAGAGCGTGGAACAGAGGGTTAGGATGAGATTTGGCTGGGTTTGGTGAAGAAGTTGGTCTTGAGAGCCCGTTTGAAGTTTTGTAGAGAGGAGAGTCTGAGAGGGAGAGGTAGGGAATTCCAGAGAAGTGGTGCAGCACGTGAAAAATCTTGGAGGTAGGAGTGGGAGGAAGTAATCCGTAGGCAGGAGAGTCGGCGTGCATTAGCAGAGCGAAGAGGACGAGTGGGAGTGTAAAGGGAGATAAGGTCAGAGATGTAGATGGGAGAGGAGTGGGTGAGAGCTTTGTAAGCGAGTGTAAGAAGCTTGAAATGGATTCTGAAAGGGAAGGGGAGCCAGTGAAGGTCTAGTAAGAGAGGAGAGGTGGACGTAGTGCATTTGGTGAGTAAAATGAGCATTGAGGATAGATTGGAGTGGAGAGTGGTATTTGTCAGGAATGCCAGTCAGGAGGAGATTACAGTAGTCCAGTCTGGAGATGACCAGTGAGTGGATAAGAGTCTTAGTAGCATCCTGGGTCAGAAAGGGTCTGAGCCTGGAAATATTTTTTAGATGAAAACGGCAGGTTTGTGAAAGGTGCTGAATGTGTGGTTTGAAGGAGAGGGAGGAGTCAAGGATTACTCCAAGGCAGCGCACTTGGGGGCTAGAGGAGATAGTAGTGCCATCAATAGATAATGAGATTGTAGGAGGTGAGGTTATGCGGGAGGGAGGGAAGATGATCAGCTCGGTCTTAGACATGTTAAGTTTAAGAAAGCGCTGGGACATCCAGGAAGAGGTAGCAGAGAGACAGTTGGAGATACGAGTGAGGAGAGCAGGGGAGAGGTCTGGAGAGGAAAGATAGATTTGGGTGTCCTCAGCATAGAGATGATATTGGAAACCAAAAGAACTAATGAGCTTACCTAGTGAGGAGGTATAGAGAGAGAGGAGAAGAGGACCAAGGACAGAACCTTGGGGTACACCTACAGTTAGTGGAAGTGAGGGGGAGGTGGAGACAGAGAATGAACGGTCAGAGAGGTAGGAAGACAGCCAAGAGAGGGCAGTGTCACGCAGACCAATGGAGTGAAGGATTTGCAGTAGGAGGGGATGGCCCACAGTGTCAAAAGCAGTAGAGAGATCAAGTAGAATAAGCAGAGAGTAGTGTCCCTTAGATTTGGCAGCATGGAGGTCATTGCATACTTTTGTAAGGGCAGTTTAAGTGGAGTGGAGAGGACGGAAGCCAGACTGGAATGGGTCAAGCAGTGAGTGTGAGGAAAGAAAGGAAGTAAGGCGGTTGTAGACAATACGCTCAAGGAGTTTGGAGGCAAAAGGGAGGAGAGAGATGGGTCGGTAGTTGGAGAGAGTGTTTGGATCAAGGGTAGGTTTTTTAAGAATAGGAGAGATGAGTGCATGTTTGAAGGCAGAGGGGACAGTGCCTGATGAGAGGGAGAGATTGAGAAGGTGGGAAAGATGGGAACAAGCAGAAGGAGAGAAGTAGCGGAGGAGGCGGGAGGGGATAGGGTCAAGTGGGGAGGTGGTGAGGGGACAGGAATGAATGAGGGCCATGATTTCCTCTCCAGATGCATGGGAGAAAGATGTCAGAATTGGCATTACATACGTGGCCACCGCATTACATACGTAGCCACAGCATTACATATGTAGCCACCGCATTACATAAATAGGCCCATCATCATGGACAGACATTGGGCAGCTATAGGGCTGAAGGACTTTGCATTAGAGATTGTCCCGGGGCTGGTTGTGAGTGCTGCCTGATCAGCTGGCATCCTGAGAACAAGGTACGTCCTGCTCCTGTCCAGTCCTCAAACTATACACTGTGACCGGGGACGCCCTAACTCTTACACCATCATGATAATGCAAATAATGTAATTAAAAATAACCTCTCTGCCGGGTCCCCTTCAGTGCTCAGTTGCCGCTCTGGCCAGTTCAGTGAGAGTGCGGCAGCTAGGGTGGCGGCGGGTGTAGTGAACCCAGCTCCGACCATCGCTATGCTGCTGCTCCCGGGCCGGGCTCGTTCAGGAGACCTTTGGCCGGGGCCGGCAGCACCCGGGAGTGCTCGCTAGCCTAACTTCTGGATTGTGTTCCAATGAAACGCAAGCACTGGAAGCAGTGTGAGCCAGCCAAGCCTGAGTGTGAATAGGCCTGGCTGAGGGGGATATGGGACTGACCCATCGGAATCTGTCATGGTGTCCTCCGCCCCTACACACACACACACACACACACACACACACACACGTAAATCCAAATTGCCAACAGGTCTAGTAGTTCTGAACACAGGCTGAAAGTCTGAATCTATTATGTTTCCAGGTTATATATTTATATATGTATTTTAGAAGTCACTGTTTTAAACAACAAAAATATATTCAGTTGATCCATTACCATGGAAAAATCTATAGCCAGTCATGTATTTGGTCATTGGAAGAGCCCACCTCTCTTGTGCTTTGGGTCTGATTCAGAGTTGGAGGCAGGTATCTGAGGCTGCACAAGGTCCGTTCTGCGCATGCACAGAATGGACCTTGCGCTGTTGCATGGAGTTTGCCGCTGCCTGATTGGAAGTAGCTTTGAGGGGGTAGGAAAGGTGGCAAGGTAAGGACTCCGTTTTCTGGGTGGGGAGAGCCAAGGGTCTGTGTGTCACCATACAGGCTTCTAGGCCTTTCAGCCCCAATTCCGTTGGCCAGCTGCGCAGACTGAGGCTTACTCAGGTAGCAGTTTGCGAGGAACATCGCAACAGACGGTCACGATGTTGGATCCCAGCTTGTGTTGTCTGTCGCAGTGTTGGGATCGCAGTTACATGCAGGAGGCGTCTCTTCTACTGAGATGTCTCCTGCATCCTTCAAATTGGTCAGAAATTCAAAGCTGCTTGCAAGTGGCATTTAATTTCCATCCACCTCAGAATCATGCTGCTGTCTGTTCGTCTCTCTCTTTGCCTTGTTTGGGGTCCCCTATTTCTCCTTTCTGTCTTTTGACTGGTGCTTGAATCTGTGCAGGGCAAAATTAAATGTATGGACTAGCACAATATTCTGGAGCAAAACATACTACCAAGTGTCCAAAAGCTGTGTCTCAGTCACAGGTCATGGGTCCTCCAACAGAATGATGATTCAAATTACACAGCTAAAAGCACCCAAGAATGATAACATGATAAGAAAACATTGGGCTATTCTGAAGTGGAGTGGCACTTGATATGCCGGCCGTCGGGATCCCGACGCTCTGCATACCGACGGCGGGATACCGACAGCTATTCTCCTTCTTGGGGTGTCCACGACACCCCTGGAGGGAGAAGCGCGCCACTGTGCCCACAGCGTGGCGAGCACAGCGAGCCCACAAGAGGCTCTTTTCCACTTACCCTGCTGCCGGCATTCCTGCAGTCGGGATCCCAGTGCCGGTATGCTGGGCGCCGGGATAACATAGTACACCCCTGAAGTGGCCTTTTATGAGCTTTGATCTGAATCCTATTGAAAGAGCTGAAACATGCTGCCTGGAGTAGGCACCCATCAAATCTGAGACAGCTGGAGCAGTCTGCTAAGCAAGAGTGGGCCAAACTAATGAGTATATTCAATTAAGGTCGGATCCATTCCGACATGCATTTGCCGGAAAGGATCCGAAAGGGTTAATCAATGCCCATCTCAATTCGACTTTAAAAAAGTCGAATTGAGATGAGGGACTGGAGAGGGGGTAGAGCCGCAGAAGGATGTGGCACAGCCGGCAGACCTCACGGCAGCGTCCACCCGGTTCCAGCAAGAGGGAGCTCACTAGCTGGAGCCGGGTGGACGCTGCCGTGAGCGGCGGCTATGACATGTCCTCCTGCAGCGCTGTGCTGTAGCGCTGCTGTCCCCTGTCTGCCTGCGGCTCTCCCCCGTCTGCCCGTGGCTCTCCCCCCTCTCCTCCTCGCAGGTCCCTCATCTCAGCTCGACTTTTTATTAAGTCGAACTGAGATGGTCGAAAACGGGGCCAAAACCTGTGGAATTTGGCCCCGTTTCCCTCAGAAGTACGCGCATTGACAGCTATAGCGCCAATTCACGTACTATTCGACAAGTCAAATTCCCCGACTTGTCAAATAAAAATGCTTGGGACTGAATAGGTCGGAACCCCTTCCAACCTGAAAAAGTCGAAAATTGACGTCTTTTCGACAAGTGTTACAGGTGCAGATGTCCCTTTTGTGTAAATGTATTATAGCGGCTACTGATCTGAGTGCTGCGGTGCCATCTGGTGGTTCCTGCATCCGTTTCTTGGTTACTGCTGCTACTTTGGGCAGGATTTACTGAAGGGGGGATGTCTGTGTGTGTGTGTGTGTGTGTGTGTGTGTGTGTGTGTGTGTGTGTGTGTGTATGTATGTATGTATATATATGTGTGTGTGTGTGTGTGTGTGTGTGTGTGTGTGTGTGTGTGTGTGTGTCTATAGAGACAGGATTAAGACCCTTTAGTTCGCTAAATCCGAAGAAGCTCAAACCACTGAGAAAAATACCTCCTGTCAGAAAAAGTACAAGAAATAAAATGGAAGAAAAGAATTCTCATGGGAGCTTAACCACCTCAAAACATCAAAACATTGGATTTAAAAATCGTTTATTCATAAAATCAACAATGAATCTTATAACATTGTGATTAAACATTTGTAACACAAATGAATAAAAATTATTTCATAAGATCGTATGCATCAAATGAACCGAGATATATTGTTTGACAATAAGTTGGTGAATTGAATTCAGATGATATCTATTGTTGCGTAAGATATTCAACAAAAATGATTCACCTCTTACTCACCATGAATTGAATTGGTAGTCTAACTCACCATGAATTAAATTGGTAGTCTAACTAAATGTTATTATTAATCTTTCTTGAATTGTTCATTATGAATTAATTAGCAGTCTAATTATTAACCCAATTATCTCTGTAATAATGTTTCCCCAAATTGTGGATATAAATTATTCTGTCAATAACCAAGTGTTTTTTTTTAATTAATTTGTGTTGCTAGACCTCTCTGTCCTCCCCCTCCCCTCAGATGTTCATTTACATATTTTATGTATATACTTTTTTATTGTACTTTGTATTCTCTTATACATGTGCTAAAAACACAAATCACAGCGCTTGTTAAAAAGATATGTACCTTTATTAATACAATATAAAAAATTCAATAGTTTTTAATAACAACAATCTCATCCTGCGTTCCGGTCGATCCTGCAGAGCATTAAACACAAGTGTAATTGTAACTCCCAGCCTTATTAATATGGTTAGTATACAGGTTTTTCCGACTCAGCTGATTAGTCAGTCTCTTAACTTTAAATGGTTAGGAATCCTTAGCAGTGCAGTAGTTAGTATCACTGATATTGACTGATTTGTTGCAACAATTGTTTAGAATTAGTGTTTAGTGGTTAGTACAGCATGCTGTTCTCTATAGCTTTAAAACACTGACAGTGATCCACACAAGTAGATAAATCATACACCTGTTTTGACCTCTGGTTCCATGTATTGATATCTCCCGGCTCCTGGTGCTTTATCATCCCATTAGCGGTGCCATATCTGGAGTGTTCAAGTGTTTGTAGAGGTGCCTGTAGGTGATTGCAAAGTCCGACCGTTACCTGACAAGTATTGGGGGTCTCTTACGCGTTTCTCCGCCTTTAGTGCATTCAGCGGCTTCCTCAGAGATACTTCTCTGAGGAAGCCGCTGAATGCACTAAAGGCGGAAAAACGCGTAAGAGACCCCCAATACTTGTCCGGTACCGGTCGGACTTTGCAATACCCTACAGGCACCTCTCCAAACACTTGAACACTCCAGATATGGCACCGCTAATGGGATGATAAAGCACCAGGAGCCGGGAGATATCAATACATGGAACCAGAGGTCAAAACAGGTGTATGATTTATCTACTTGTGTGGATCACTGTCAGTGTTTTAAAGCTATAGAGAACAGCATGCTGTACTAACCACTAAACACTAATTCTAAACAATTGTTGCAACAAATCAGTCAATATCAGTGATACTAACTACTGCACTGCTAAGGATTCCTAACCATTTAAAGTTAAGAGACTGACTAATCAGCTGAGTCGGAAAAACCTGTATACTAACCATATTAATAAGGCTGGGAGTTACAATTACACTTGTGTTTAATGCTCTGCAGGATCGACCGGAACGCAGGATGAGATTGTTGTTATTAAAAACTATTGAATTTTTTATATTGTATTAATAAAGGTACATATCTTTTTAACAAGCGCTGTGATTTGTGTTTTTAGTTTTTGTCATTTAAGGGTGGAGTACTCTCCCTTTCAACAGCTGCTATTGATTAGTGTGTTCCTTTATGTAGATTTTAATTTATGTGTACTTATCTACCCAGCAAATAGCGCCGAGACATTTCTTTGTGTAAGTTTTTTCTGTTCTTATATATGTGACCTGATACTTTGATGATGATATTTTCAGATATCTTGCTTATTTCAACGGCATAGTCTGGATATGGTATTGAGATTCACTATTATTGATATTTGGTATGTATGTAGATATCTGAAAAATGTTAAGTTTTTTCGATAATTAAATATAAAACTTACATATCCTTTCCTGATAACCACCTAGATTATAACCCCTGATGAAGTCCTAGAGGACGAAATGCGTTGGGTTTCTTCAAGTATGTGGATTTGATCATGCATCTGAACCTTTTTGTTGAATATCTTACGCAACAATAGATATCATCTGAATTCAATTCATCAACTTATTGTCGAACAATATATCTCGGTTCATTTGATGTATACGATCTTATGAAATAATTTTTATTCATTTGTGTTACAAATGTTTACAACAATGTTATAAGATTCATTGTTGATTTTATGAATAAACAATTTTAATTTCCAATGTTTTGAGGTGGTTTAGCTCCCATGAGAATTCTTTTCTTCCATATATATATATATATATATATATATGTGTGTGTGTATGTATAGTGACAGAACCACATCGACGGAATACAGCCCTAATCACTTTATTTCCACCTCAGGCAGGTTACACAATACATGCAGGTTTTGCAGGTCAGGTTTTACAGGCATTCTTGTAACAGCATCATAATATTCCAAGTAAACACAAGTAGTACTGATTCTATATGGCTCCTAACGTATTCCCAGACCCCAAACCTATCGCCTGGCCACTGGCTGGCATCAGGAAAAATGACCTACTGAACAAACACATTTTTAAAGGTAGCAGACAAGTTGTAGTGATTAGCCCAGCTCTGGCTTACAACAGACTAAGCTAAAACTCGGACTGCTCCAATCCTGCAAAAACCTGCCATTCCCCATTAACCTCACGTGGAATCATGCTGACCCTGCCTCTCTCATTCCCCCTTATCTGCAACCACTCCGGTGAAGTTATGAATTAATCCGGTGAGTTCTCTGCCTCGCCCATACCTATTTGTGCCATCCGTCCAGGAACACACCTCTCAGCTACCTTCCACAGATCCCCTTCTTCACCCCCCCTTCCCCCCCGTCCCCTCCTTAGCTTCACCACAGGGTTGCGGATTATTCCCCATAAACGTTCTAGAAAGGATATCAGCATTGAGGTTCTGTTTTCCCAGACGATGCTGCACCTCAAATTTGAATGACTGTAAAGCCAGAAACCAGTGAGTCACACAAGCATTAATTTCTTAGTTTGCATCCATCCACTGTAAGGGTGCATGGTTGGTGATTAGCCGTAATTCTCACCCCAACAAATAGTATCTCAGGGACTCTATTGCCATTTAAACACCAAGCACTCCTGCTCCACTGTTGAGTACTTGCGTTCTCTGGACAGCAAGTTCCGGCTAAGGTAGAGGATGGGTTTCTCTTCCCCTTCTACCTTTTGGGAAAGGACTGCCCTAACTCTGTCCCAGAGGTATCAGTCTGCAACACAAACTGCTTTTTGAAATCAGGAGCTTGCAATACAGGCTCTGCACATAAAGCTTGCCTTAAATCCTGTCCAGCAGTCTCTGCGGGTCTAGACCATAATATCTTGTTTGGGGACTGTTTCCTCAGACATTCAGTAAAAGGTGCCACCCTAGTGGCAAAATCACATATGAAACTACTATAATAGCCCACCAGACCAAGGAACGTCCTGAGTTGTGACTTACATTTTGGCTTAGGCCATGTGAGAACTGCTTCCACCTTGCTGGGTTGAGGTTTAACTTGCCCTCGGCCTACAATATACCCCAGATACTTTGTCTCCATCGTTCCGATGGCACACTTCTCCGGGTTAGCTGTGAACCTGAGCTAAAAATTACAATCTAACGTCATCTAAGTATGCTACTGTGTATTCCTTGTGTGACCGGAGAAATGTATTCATAGCTCTCTGGGAAGTTGCAGGGGTGCCATGCAAACCAAAGGGCAGCAATTTATACTGGTACAACCCCTCTAGGGTAGAGAAAGCTGTCTTTGGTTTGGCAGCTTTCATCAGGGAAATTTGCCAGTACCCCTTTGTTAAATCTAGCGTGGTGAGATACTGGCTTGTTGCTACATTTTCTACCAGTTTGGCAACCCGGGGCATAGGATAATAATCAAACTGAGAAACTATTTAACTTTCTGAAGTCATTACAGAATCTCAAAGCTCCCAAAGGCTTGAACACTACAGGAGTCACTGTTTGAGTCCTTTACGACCCCTAGGTGCAGCATCTCTTTCATGTCCCATGTTACTGCTACCTGTTTGGCCTCAGATATACCCTATGGCCTATGTTTTATCACTACCCCGGGTGAAGTAACAATATCATGCTGAATGATTTGGGTTTTCCCCTGGAGGGCAGAGAACACATCCTGGTACTGTGCTACTAAGTTTATCACTTCTTGTTTCTGGCTAGGTCTCAAGGTGACTACAACGGGCACCTCACAATCTGAGGTTTTCACAGCCACTAAAGAGGGCTGACTGGCACTTTCTTTCCAAGGCTTCTACAAATTCTCCTGGTAGTATTGTACCTCTTTCTTTCTACCATCCTACCATACCTTATAGTTCACAGGTCCAACCACCTCTATGATCTCGTAAGGGCCTCGCCATTGGGCATACAGTTTACTTTCAGTAGTAGGCACGAGAACCAGTACCTTGTCCCCGGATTAGAGGTACAGTTAATATCGGTAACATAACTGCGTTTTTGACGCTGTTGCGCCCTTTTCATATGTTCATTCAGAAGTGGTGCAATTTGCCTTAGGTGGCCATACAATTTGCGACACAAACTGAATGATGTTAGGTTCTTGGTACGATTGCTGCTCCCACCCTTCTTTTAATAGATCTAATATCCCTCTGGGCTGTCTACTATAGAGGAGCTTGAAGGGGCTAAACCCCGTAGAGGCTTGGGGTAGCTCTCGAACCGCAAACATTAAATAAGGTTAGAGTAGGTCCCAATCTCGCTTCTGCTGTGACACTGCCCTTTTTATCAACTGCTTAAGGGATTGGTTAAAGCATTCAACCAAGCCGGCTGTCTGCTGGCTGTAAACCGAAGTGGTAATTCCATCCACCTTTAACAGACGACACAGATCTTTCATTAATTTAGACACAAAAGGGGTACCTTGGTCCATCATGACCTCTTTTGGTATTCCCAGACAGTTATACATCATCAATAACTCCTGGGCAATAGTGCTAGATTTCATGTTACGTACTGGTATGGTCTCCAGGTACCTGGTGGCATTGTCCACTACCATATACAATGAAATAAGTGTACTGTGCTAAACATTAGCAGCTCCATTAAAGTTTCTTTAATATGCTATATGTCACAGATAGAGCGCTTTAATGTGTACAGTGTGATGTAGTTAAAACCGATGCTGAAATAAAAAAAGGGGTTAGATAACATTTAAAAACATATAAGGGGCAACGTGCCTCCAATTAATGTTTAAAGCTCTTTTTTGATCTTTTTTTGGGAATCCGTTCCCTTAGTGAGAGTATGCACAATTAGGTGTCAAACTGACACGATGATAAGGACCCAGGTGGACAAACTAACTTTCCCTATCCTACCACTAGTCCCTTGGTCGCAGTCACACTGTCTTTCTCCTCGTGCTTTCTCTGTGCTGGTGACTCCCCGTCCCGACCACAAGTTCTGGGAACGCTGTGTAACGTCACTTCTGAGTGATGCGGTAGTGGCGCTCCCGGTATCGAACGCGTTTCATGCAATAGCAGCACTTTGTCAAGGATACTTGTCCAGGATGCTGGGTCCATTTTTATAGGTTGTTTCTTTTCTTTTTTTAAACTTTATTGAAAAAAATAGAAGTTCTAAACAGAAACTTCCCTAAAAAGGCGGCAAGCACCTGTTTCAGCATTGGAATTTGTTTATAAGATAATAATATATGTAAAATGAAGTACATTAAATATGTATAGAAAAACAGTTATATATATATAAAAAAAAAACAGTTAAATATATAAAAATAACAGTTATGTGTAAAGAAAGAGGAGATGCAGATAGAAAGCACGAGGAGATATAAACAGTGTGACTGCGACCAAGGGACCAGTGGTAGGAGAGGGAAAGTTAGTTTATGCACCTGGGTCTTTATCATCATATCAGTTCAACACCTAATTGTGCATCCTCTCACTAAGGGAACAGACTCCCAAAAAAAGATCAAAAAAGAGCTTTAAACATTAATTGGAGGCACGTTGCCCCTTATATGTTTTTAAATGTTATCTAACCCCTTTTTTTTTATTTCAGCATTGGTTTAAACTGGGTGTAGTATGTTATGCCAGCACTTGGGATCCCGACACCCAACATACCGGTGCCAGGATCCTAACCACCGGCATGCAGGCAGCGGGGTGAGCGCAAAAGAGCCCCTTGCGGGCTCTCTGTGCTCGCCATGCTGCGGGCTTTATACTCCCCCCAGGGGTGTCGTGGACACCCCAAGAGGGAGAATAGTTGTTGGTATGCCGGCTGCCGGGATTCTGGCGTCGGTATGGTGAGCGCTGGGATACTGACAGCCGGCATATTAAATGCCTCCCGTTTTAACTACCTCACACTTTACACATACAAGCGCTCCATCTGTGACATAGTGCACCACCACCAATATATACTAATGCCCACATGCAGATTTTTTTCACTGGCCCTATCAGATCCATAACAATTTGCTCAAAAGGCACAGAAATGATAAGCAGAGGAACCAAGGGTGCCCTAAATTCAGGCCAGGGTGTGGTCTTTTGGCACACTGGGCATTTCTTACAATCTTTTTTTACTGTGGCATTAATGCCTGGCCAGAAGAACCGTAGCTGGATACACTGGGAGCCAGCAACTTGTCTACCCTTTTACTTTGCAAATAAGTTACACAGTACAACAAATAATTTTTCACCACAAAGTAAAGTACACCTTCAGGTGGTAAAGCAGAGTTTACCTTATGATTTACCACTACCACATTTTCAAAAGCATTGGCCAAGTTGTCATTAGTCTGTTGACTCACCCCAAAGTCCTGCAAAGACACACTTTCACCAATGAGGGGCCAATGTGTCTCAATCTCACTTTTTCCCTGCTGCTCACTGGCAAGAAAGGGCTTTACAGTCATACAGCCTTGGCCTCCAGTAGATCTCGGCCCCTGGGTTAGCTCAGCCTTTGGCTATCTGTCAGAGTTATGCCAGGTAACCACCTCCTGTAACAGCGGGAAGTCCCAGCCCAGGATTAGCAGATAAGAAGGGTGAATACACAGCACCTTTACCGGGAGAATAAAACCTAGTCAGACCCGGGAGGAACTAGGTTAGCAGAAATGATAGTCAATTCACTGCCAGTGTCAACCAAGGTCCAGATATCCCAGCCTTCAATGTGTCCCATCAGACAAAACAGGGTGGTATTAGCTGGGGAAATACCTCCAGCCACCATGCTGACTACAGGTTGTGCTGTTTTTCCTGTGTTGCAATCCATCGGCTCACCCTGCTTTGGGCAGTCCCGCCGTACATGACCGGGTTCACCGCACTCAAAACATACGGCTGGAGGCTGGTGTTTAGTCTAACAATGGGGACCTGGGTTCTGAACTTAGGTTCTGGCTGTAGTCCTTGCTTGGCTTTATTCAGTTTTCCCAGGGTTAGGTACCTCTCACCACTACTAATGCCTCAAATATCTGGGTGTCAGCCTGCAGGTTGTTCACCACGGTCTAATTCCCGTATAGCATGTTCCAAAGCAATGATCTCTGCTATACATGAAGCCATATGTTTCTCCGGCTGTAGCCATGCTTTACTCATTCTGACTAGCTTGGCCAGCTGAACTCTTGGAGGCTCAGACGGGTTGAGCTGCCAATCATGCAACTCCTGGGCTTTACTGGAGCCCGTCACAAGTTTAGGAGCTAGCTTCAGCTATTGTCAGATCAGTATAGGCTTGCTGTGACTCCCCTGTGAGGCAGGGTGCTAACCTGGCAGCCCATTCCTGGCCACTTTAACTATGCAGCAGTGCATTCAAAAGTGCATAAAATTGTCTCAATATCATCTGAGGGTGTAAGTTTTTGCAAAACCTCACGCTCCACCCCACCTTTTCTTATCTCTGTTAACTCAGCATGTAACAGCTGTATTTGGGTTTGCTGGCCTGTAACCAGCTCAGCAAACTCTTTCATCAATTCCTCCATGTTTCTCTGCTTTTCATATACAATGTTAGCAGGTTTAATTAACTGGCTAGAGTAAGCCAGCTTTCCAGCACACTATCTCAGCTGGTTTCCCTTATCATTGTACAGCATTCCCTTGACCTCTGGCCCTATACACAGGAATTCGCAAGCAATTTGTATTGTTCACAGCCTGCAAAAAGACATATATATAGTTGTATCTACTGCCGTTTAATGATTAAAAAAAAAAAAAAAACATCAAGCGAGTATGTAGTGGGTATGGTCCTGCAATGTGTCTCACTGTTGCTGTGGGTGGACCTGGTTAAAGTTTCATGGTTTTGCGCCAGATACCATCCAGCAATTGTGGTTCCTGTTCGTGCACCAAATATGACAGAACCACATAGACGGAGTACAGTCCAACTCACTTTATTTCCACCTCAGGCAGGTTACACAATACATGCAGATGTTGCAGGTCAGGTTTTACAGTTTTTCTTACAACAACAACAGCATCATAACATCCCAACTTCTGATAAACACAAGTAGTACAGATTCTAAATGGCTCCTAACATAATCCAGACCCCTAACCTATCGCCTGCCCACTGGCTGGCACCAGGAGCAATGACCTACTGAACAAACACATTTTAAAGGTAGCAGACAAGTTGTAGTGATTAGCCTAGCTTTGGCTTATAACAGACTAAGCTAATACCCAGACTGGATTCCATCAGACCTATTGCTGCTGCTCCAGTCCTGCAAAAACCTGCCGTTCCACATTAACCTCATGTGGAATCATGCTGTCCCTGCCACTGTATATATATATATATATATATATATATATATATACACAGGTAGCGGTTGCGGTCCGGCACTCAAAGTGGGGGTACAGGTATACTTGCTGCGGTGCCCTCTGAGGATCTATAGCAAAATCCAATATAGTAGCAGAGGAATCAGCGGCACTCAGCAGACTTGGTATTGAGGTAAAAGAGTCTTTAATACGGTCCAATATCGACCGTATTAAAGACTCTTTTACCTCAATACCAAGTCTGCTGAGTGCCGCTGATTCCTCTGCTACTATATATATATATGTCAGACGGACTGCACACACACTCCACACTCAAACATATATAACGCACCACACACATACTGTACACTTATTTTAAACACACATCACTGCACTGCACACTTGCCTGGAGTTGCAGAGGAGATACACTGCCAGCCATGGCACAGCTAATTGTGAGGACATATGGAGTTGTTGTGCATGCGGAGTAGCTAGCACTTGCCGCCTGACACTTTATGTAAGCAGTAGGCTTTGCTGGCAAGAACGCTCTGCAATGGTAGCTGCGTTTGCGGTCGCAGATTTCCTTGAGACGGAGACACAGCTGTCTTTCTCAGCTGAGTATGACTCACAGGCAGCAGACTTGAGAGACAAATGATAGTGTAATACCTTTTATGGATATAGAGGGTAGGAGACAATGATTTCAGATTTTCAAACACAGAGAGATATTGAGGTGAGGGAGTAGAGCTATTGAAGGCCAAATAAGATGATGAGATTACCGAGGGAGGAGGTGTAAAGTGAGAAGAGTAGAGGCACTAGAACAGAAGTTTGGGGAACTCTGTTAAATAATACCCCTCTTCCACTAGCTTTTAAAACACGGGTAACTGCGCGGGGGCGCGCATTTACCCGTGTTTTTCCCTAGTGGAAAAGGGTCCCCCTGCAAATTCCCGGATCAAGTGATCCGGGAATCCTACCCGGGTAGCTTGCCGGGTTGAACACGTGTTCAACCCGGTAAGCTGTGTAGTGTGAACAGGAGCCGTGTCAAGGTGACACGGCTCCCATTCACAGTGTAAGGGAGGGCGGCGCTGGGAGATCATGTGATCTCCCAGCGCCGCCCCTGCTGTGTCACTAGCAGCGTCACCAACCCAGCAATATGCCGGGTTGGTGAGCGCTGTGTGAAAGGGGGCTGTAGCATGGGTCGCAGCCGTGTCAGGCGACATGGCTGCGACCCGTGCTACAGTGGAAAAGGGGTATTAGGGAAGAGGGGGGGGGGGGGATTGGAGTCAAGAGTAGATATATAAAAGTTGGTGAGATTGAAGGTAACCAGGAGTGGACAGTGACATGGAGGCTTATGGAATGGAGGGTTTGCAAGAGAAGATGGTCTACATTATCAAAAACTGCAGAAAAATTGAGAAGGATAAGAGTGGAAGAGTAACCCTTATACGGTTATGGAATATGTTCAGGAACTGCAGCAACAAATCCACCTTATTACTGGTTGCCACTTTAACTATAGCGACATACTCGCCAAATGTAGCGACATACTCGCCAATATAGTGACTTACTCGCCCTCTGCTCTAGGACACCCTACATATCTCATTGCCCTGTAAAGAAGGTAAGTGCCAGTGTTTCTACAAGGAAAGAAATGGCTGCGCAACAGATTTTCTTCATATTTGAATCAGTATATGTGTTCTGCGTGGGGATTCTATACAGATTTAATACCCTCATGCACATCTATGTTATTTACATTCAAAATGACAATCATTTTCATTTACAGTATTTTCCAACGACAGGGAACTTACAGCAAACTTGAAATTTACTTTTACCATTTAGGGCAGAGCTGGCCAAACCAGTCCTCGAGATCTACCAACAGTTCACATTTTCCAGACCACCTAGCTGGTGCACAGGTGTAGTCATTACTAATTAAGATGTGCTGCATTCATTCCTAACTGACAATTCTACAGATATCCAGGAGGCCTGGAAAACATGAACTGTTGGTAGATCTCCAGGACCGGTTTGGCCAGCCCTGATTTAGGACCTTTGTATGCAGCGTCCGCATCCAGAGACATGCGCACCTGCCGCAGTGCATGTGCACAGGTTGTCATGATGCGATCCCATCCTGGAATATGTGATCACATCATGATTGACAGCTCAGGGGGAAGGGGCTGCAACATTTGGTGGGTGTGGTCTGGACAATGCAGTGGTGTGAGGACCATTTTCGGTGGGGGGGCTGCGTGACATCACATGTGTAACATGAAAATTTTAAGTTTGCTACATACAGTTAGGTCTATATATATTTGGACACTGACACAGTTTTTGTCATTTCAGCTGTTTATCAAAACATATTTACATTACAGTTACAGTATATGTATTCACGTCAAAATTAAAGGAAGGGTTCCGGACAGCTGTTTTACATGAAGCCCCCTTTTTTTCAAGGGACAAAAAGTATTTAGACAATTGATTCAAAAGCTGTTTCATGGACAGATCTGGGCTATTCCTTTGTTATTTCTTCATCAGTTAAGCAGGCAAAAGGTCTGGAGGTGATTCTAAGTGTGGCATTTGCAATTGGAAGCTGTTTCTGTGAACCCACAATCGCTCAATGCAAGTAAAAGAGGCCATATTTAGGCTACAAAAACAAAAAAACAGAGAGATAGCAGGAACCTTAGGAGTGACCAAATCATCAGTTTGGTACATTCTGTGAAAAAATAGAGTGTACTGATGAGCTTGGCAACACAAAAAGGCCTGAACGTCCACTTAAGACAACAGTGGTGGATGATGACAGTATCCTTTCCATTGTTAAGTATCCAGCCAAGTGAAGAACTCTCTCCAGGAGGTAGGGCTATTGTTATCTAAGTCTACCATAAAGAGAAGACCTCACAAAAGTAAATACAGAGGGTCCACCACAAAGTGCAAACCATTTATAAACCTGAAAAGTAGAAATGCCAGATTAGATTTTGCCATAAAACATCTAAAAAGCCAGCCCAGCTCTGTAACAGCATTTTTTGGACTGATGAAACTAAGATAAATCTGTACCAGAATGATGGGAAGAAAAAAGTATGGATAAGGATTGGAATGGCTCATGATCAGAAGTAAACCATATCCTCTGTAAAACACGGTGGAGGCAGTGTGATGGCATTCCTGCATGGATTCCAATGGCATTGGGTCACTAGTATTTATTCATGATGTGACAGAAGCAGCCAGATGAATTCAGAAGTGTGTAGGGATCTATTGTCTGCTTAGATTTAGTCAAATTCTGTAAAGTTGATTGGATGTATGGATGGACACTGACCCTAAACATAATGCGTGAGCAACACAGTAGCTTTTTAAGGCAAAGAAGTGGGATATTCTGCAATGGCCGAGGCAATCACCTGATCTCATCCTGATAGAGCATGCATTTCACCTGCTGAAGCCAATACTATAGGCAGAAAGACCTCCAAACAAAAACAACTGAAGACATCTGCAGTAAAGGCCTGGCAGAGCATAACAAGGAGGTGATGCATTTGGTGATGTCCATAGGTTCCAGACTTCAGGCAGTCAGTGCCTGCAAAGGATTATCAACAAAGTATTACAAATTAACATTTTATTTACAATTATGTTAATGTTGTGTACCAGAGATAGTTGGTGGTTTGCGATTATTCCTAAGGCCTGCCTTCTTGTGGATCCTTTGGTTGCAAGTCATGGTTTCTTCTCTGTGTTTACTCGGAGAAGCCTGTCTTTCCTCTTCTAATTCTATCTGGCAACGTTTTACTGCTTTTATTTAGGTGGACTACTTGTGAGGATGGCCTTCTTCGTTAACAGAACACAGATGTCTATTACAAATTTTGAGACTTCTGTTGTGTTAAAAAGGTTTACCGAGAGTATGAACAATATTATATTGTAGTTTTACAAAAAGGAAACTTACCAAGTATTAGGTTGTTCTTACCACAGTTTAGATACAGGTACATATGTGGACAAAGCAATAAATATCTTATCATTATAATCTAAAACCACCATTACAAACAAATGACACCATCAAAAATATACATGTGATACATTTAACCATTATAGCATACAACTAATTTTCTAACATCTAGTAAGTATTATGCACACAATGTAAAAACAGTAACTGTAAAGGCACAGTGATAGACTCACCTTAACACTATACAATATTCCGCAATCGTCCTGTAGTCAGTATAGTTGGACCAGTCTGTGGTGGTGCACAAGTCGTTCACCCAGGGTTGTAGAGAGATACAGTAAATGTTCAATTCCCTCTCATTTTTATTTCCGGGGAAAACTCTCCAACTGAAAGGGAGGCAGAGGTTGTGGGGTGATGGGCTGTGACCGCGGAACATAGGTTGTGGTGTGATGGGCTGGGACCAGTGGGTAGATGCTGTGGGGTGACAGGCCGTGAGCGGGTAGCAGATTGTGTGAGGGGATAGGCTGTGAACCTATCACCTCACACAATGAGGGTGTGGTGTGACTGGAGGGACAGATGTTGTGGGATGACGGGCTGTGACTGGTGGACAGAGGTTGTGTGACCAGTGGGTAGATGGTGTGGGGTGTCAGGCTATGAGCGGGTGGCAGATTCTGTGAAGTGATAGGCTGTGTGCAGGAGTAGAGGGTGTAGGGTGAAAGGCTATGACTAGGGAAAAGAGGCGGTGACCGGGGGACAGAGGGTGTAGGGTAACAGGCTGTGTGGGGAGAGGAAGGGCAGAAAACAACAATACAATTAAAAAGCCAATTTAACCCCTCCCCCAGATTAAAAATATACTTACCTGAAAGCTATATGCTGTGCTTAAAGCTTACTGACTGTGCCTCTCTCCTCCATCAAGGAGGGACCTGTGAGCTGTAACTCTGACTCAGATTCTCACTGTTTGGCGTCCTCCCCCTGGCATTGATCCGCAGCTCCATCAAAGCTCTTCACTGACACAGCGACAGAGAGAATACATGCATGTGATGTCTTCATTTTGCGCACGTACAAAGGTTGGCTTTGCATTGGTCAGAAAGCAGGGGAGGCGGAGCTGGAAAGTCATTAGCTTAAACCTGGTCCTGCTGGTTTGTGGAGCATTGCCCCACTCCTCACCAGCCTCAACTTCTGCTGTGCCTCCTGCCAATGCCTGTACCCTCCCTTCTCTGCATCCAGCCTGTCTGTTACCATTCCTGAAGTTTCTTGGCTTCACAGAAGTAACCACTTATTCTCAAAAGAGCTTAAACATTTTTGTAATAAGCAACCAAATTGTTTGGTTTAATTAAAAAATAAATAAAAATTTTTAGATCTGTTTTATGTACTTCAGTTTATGTTCATATGTTATTGCTACAGTCCACGTTACACTACACGTAGCACTTTTACACTGTTTATATAATTTTACTGGTGCTGCTTTTTAACACAGCACAGGGTTTTAAATATCATATACCATTACTTAACACTATAGTTTATAAGTTCTTGCTGCTCCATTATGCTCTCTGTGCAGAGAGGAGGGATGTCCCGGCCTATGGAATTACCTCTGCATGTCTTGTTGCGTATTTCTCTTATGCATTCCTCCTTATTTTTGCAGTTTGTAGGTGGAGAGCTGCAAATCTCAACAGAGAATAATTTGGGGTCCCTGTCTAATGAGAATTGGGACTCTTCATCAGTTATTCCTGTACAGTGTTGGCGTATGCCCAATACAGCAGATTCCACTATATATGCTGCATAGTGTAGTGGTTCCCAACCACGGTCCTCAAGGCACACTAACAGTCCAGGTTTTAAGGATAGCCATATTTATGACGGCATAGTCAATAAGAGACAAACCAAAGAAATTGTAGGATTACGTAAGGGAATTGTAATCCTGATCATTGCCACACAGTTCATCATGGGGGCAGAACCAAAGCAGATGCCAGAAATCAGAGTTAAGGGTTCTACATTTAGGACAGGAGGAAAAATCCACTGTCCAAGCCATCCAAGATGCAATAGAGTTAATTACACCCTATGCCAGTGTTTCCCAACCTCGGTCCTCAAGGCACATTAACAGTCCAGGTTTTAAGGATACACGTGCCCTCACCAGCAGTGCTTAAAGTGGTCCTGGAGAGGTGGGGGAACTCACCTCCCCCAAGACCCCGTGCGCCGAAGATGCGCGCGGCGCAGAAATGGGTGTGACCTTACAAGGAAGGGGCGTGTCCACACAAAAGTTGCAGTTGGAAAAAAGCGCAGGAGGTGAGTACCCGGGTGGCATGGGTGTTGCCTGGGGTGCACTGTGACTCACAGTGCACCCCAGGCAACCCCCATGCCACCCGGGTACTCACCTCCTGCGCTTTTTTCCAACTGCAACTTTTGTGTGGCCACGCCCCTTCCTTGTAAGGTCACACCCATTTCTGACACATGAAACATTATAAACATTAAAGTATTCACAGTCAATGGCAGGTGCACTCATACCTTTTTCAGAGGCACTGCCCTAATAGACTGAAGCTGCAGGACACGGACCCCATCCCTGATTAGCAGCTACTAGGTGGTCACCTCCGATAAGCAGCAGCTCCTGCTGGAAAACTGTGCCACCATGTAATACATTAGTAATCCCACGACTTGGCTTACCCTGGCAGGAGAGAGGTGGAGGTGGGACCCCATAGGAGATGCGGTGTTAGTAGCGGCTGGGGGAGGAGATGCGGTGTGACTGAGTGACGGCTGGGGGTGAGATGTGATGTGAGAGGACCGGGCAGGGCTGCTATTGGAGAAAGCGAGGCTGCACTTTGATTGTGCGCCATTCACGGCTCCCAGACCGCCAGCTAATGAGAAGCTGACACTTGGCAGCTTCTCATTGGCTGGCGGTCCGCGAGCCATGATTGGCTCACGCCCGATTTTAAAAATGCCGCCCCTTCTTTTGATTGGTGAAGCAGCCGGTCCGCGAGCCAGGATTGGCTGGCGGCCGCTGCCACCTTTACAATGCAGTGGGGACCAGATGCTGTGGCCGGACGGAGGCGGAACTGGTTCCGCCTGCAATTAGAGGTGACGGAACGCAGTTCCGCCCCGTTCCGGCCCACTTTAACCACTGCTCACCAGTATAAATACCATGGCTGAATTTGCCACAGGGTAACCTAGGGCCTGGTGAGTTCAAGTGGGCCCGTGGCAGGCCCCACGAAGTTCAGCCAGTCCATCATACGGCTAGCTTCCAGTTGTAGCTGTAAATGTTTTATAGAGTTATTAAAGGGGCTCGGACCAGTATTAAGATCACTAATACTGGCTAGTCATCATTTTGTTCACAAAAATTTTGACTAAAATCCTTGATGACATTTTTTTTTCAGGACTGTGCCGAGTACACAGTTTCCTTTGCCTTGCAAGCCGCCCTGCAACAGGTAGTCTGAGCAAGCCCAGGCTTACTCAACCTGCTGTCGCAGATGAACCTCTGTCTTACCTCTGTCCTCTGTCTTACCTCTGTCTTTACCAGTAGTAGTCAGTAGGCTAATAACTTTTGACTGAGCCAGCACATTGTGACAGGTCCATCTAACGCGAAACCTACTTCAGTCAGGAAAGGGAGTGGAGTGCTCCTTAAATATTCAAATAATATATATGCAAATACAGTATATATGATCTACTAACTCCATATCTGAAAACCAAAGTTTTGTATGATAATTACTAATCCAAACATAAGTAACTGGCAAAGTTAAAATTAACTTGACACATGGTAAGGAATGTAACCACTTATGTCTCCAGGACTGAAAGAGAGTATCATTTCTCCTACATGGGATGTAATATGTAATAACTGAAGATGTGTTGTGTTAATATTGTAAACTTGTAAGGGAAAAACGGGATATGTTGCATACTAGAAATAGCAGTATGCCTCAGCATGCGATAGTTGTATGTAGAAATATACTTACCTGAAACTTTAAACTGGTTTAACCACATTGCATGGCACTGAGTTACTAAGGTGACCGCTGGATATATAAACGTAGGTCGCTGCTGTGCATTATAATAATTCTATTGCCTTGTGCTGTAAACAGTCAAATATATTGTAGCATAAAGCTAGACAAACATCTATTTGACAAGGTGAAGCAAATATAAGCGAAACACGAGCATACACAGACGCTCCCATTCACTTTGAATGGGGTGTGTGTGTGTGTGTGTGTACGACGCATGCGTGCCCCGTTTGCTCCCGGCGGTCCGCCTCGCCGGGCGCGACTAGGCACAGACGGAGCCACGATTAGTGTGGCTCCATCTGTATTTATAGTAGAGAAGCCCGCTAAGTGACTGCAGGGACAAAACGAGATCCCGCCGTGCTGTCGCTGCATCCCGTACTGATAATGTCAAAGCGCCCTTGGATGCCATGTGTACATGGCAACGCTGGATGCTGTTCAGCTGCCCTGCGGTCCATCCCTGCAACAGAAATGAGGAAGAAGAAAGAAAGGAGAATAAAATGAAAAAAGACATCAAACCCAGTGTCGAGGTATAAAGTATAAAAAACACCTAGAATTAGATAGTATAAAGGAAGGAGGAACAGGCTGGCAGAGTCCGTTTAATAAAGTGATGGACCCAGAAACAGATGTAATCCCAGGAATCCTTAAGGAACATTATTTTAAATAACTCTATATGTGCACAAAGGGATAAGAAGGCTTGATGCAGCTTTATCCAGAAATAATACCTAAAGCTCCCTCCATGGCCATTTTGGGAGGGTAGGCAAGTAAGGATTGCAGTTTACAGTGAATGTAAAGATAGTGGAGGAGGGGCAGAGATTAACCAGCCACAATCTGAGGGGTACCAGTGGCAGAAGAAGCGAGTAGTGGACCCATGTGCAAACATATGCTTTCACCCCCCCCCCGACACATCTCCCCTCATCCCCTCTAAAGAAAACAAGACGGTTAGTATGTTGATCCAATGATTGCCATTGACTGTGCTCACTGCTAGCTGCCTAGGGCCTGGCTGGTCCCAAGGGGACAGGTCCCACAAAATCCATCCTGTCCATGATCCATCACAAAATGTGGCTTCTAGTTAAATATTTTACATAGGCTCAGTAGCAGGGCTCAGACCAGTATTGATATCACTAATACTGGCATTGAGCTACAATACTGTGCCTCTGCAAAACGTTCCCAGAGGAGCACTGTGCGACCATCGAGTGATGTAATGATATCATGTGGACCCATTTTGCACTCCCAGAGTACCACAATGAGTGCATTGGAGGGCCCAGCACCAGCCAGCTGCCACATTGCATGCAAAATGGGTGGTTTGTTTCTCTGGGATGGTGGGACATTTCCCGCTGGGCCGGCATTCAAGTCCAAGCAACTGCCATTTGGGGAGTTTCCGAGATTCCCTTCTCTCCTCCCTGTGTCCCCCACTCTCCCACCTCTGTCCCCCACTCTCCCCTCTCTGGGGTTATATATAGTCACTTTAGGGGACGCCCAATTTTATATCGGAATGGGCATGATTAAAAAAAAATATTATTCGCATTGGGTGATGTATCAATGTATATTGTATTGTGGAAAATGTACTAGGCTAACAACTGGGTAAAACTTAATTACTTTGCTGGGACACAGCTTGTATACAATACAGCCTAGAGATGTTGCATCTCTTTTGATGTTAGGGAAAATAGTTTGCTTGGAGAACCCCTCAGAGACACTATGGCCGGAAATATGTGAACTTGCCTTACTGAAGCATGTTGTAAAAACTAGTCCAGGCTGATTACAAGATCAGATCTCCAAGCTTCAAACAGCAATAGAGATGAGAGCATCCATCCCTGGTTGAGTGACCCCGGGACCCCAGAGCGTAATCTTACACTCACTCCATTCTGGCTTTGTGAGGTTTGTGAGGTGGATCAAATGAGATACTGGATCCTATAATGACACATGGATATCCGAAGAGGCATCACTTCCCTAGCGTTCTACACTGCAGGTGATCTGAACGTTGTATTCTTCCTATTATTTTAAATTATAATCTTGTAACCTTTTTGTTTGTAACTATAAGATTTGAAGTTATTCTTGAATTAAATACAATTCTAGTTCTGGTTCTGTGTTTTCAGAGCCATGGCCTCAAGTGGCCCATGTTACCTATTGTTCAAGTATAAATAATTGTGGTTGCTGATGAGAGCTGAAGCTTGCCCTGGCCATGGTCTCAAAACATCACTTCAGCTGGTGGCAGTGACCATGTTGATTAACCACATGCGCTGAGGTAACCAGAGAGTGTTATGGGCGGCGATTCTCAGATTGGCGTATCTGGAGGATTGGCCTCTTGTCCCGATTTGCTTGCAACCTCAGTCTCTGGCTCCCCCAGATTGAGCATTAGGATCTTTTACAAACTTCTCCCTTTGTGTCTGCTTTCCCACATTACCACAGAAGCTGTCAAAATGAATTACACATGTAATTGGGATATCTACCAATACACATTATTGTGTTGTTATCTCCAGGGGCAGATTGGCCATAGGGCGCACCAGGAATATTCCTGGTAGGATGATGTGTCTGTGGAGCCTGTTTTGTGTGTTGTCATGTGGCCCCACCCCCCACATAATAGGCAGCCCGCCGCACTCAGTACACTGCATTGTCCCCATTAATTCTGTTATTCCATCTCTGCAGTACAGTATCTCTGCCATCCAGTGATGCTGCCATGACTACATGGTATATTAAACCTCTTGTGCTGCCCATGTTGGGCCACTCCTACAAAATTTTACAGGGCCACTTTTAGTTTCCAATCCACCCCTAGTCTGCAGCAAAAGACATACGGAAGGCTGCATTTGCATACAATCAGGCCCTTTGAGGAGAGATCCCGCCCCCTTCAACAGACCCTACCCACTCATCAGACTCCATCCCAATCCGCCCCTGGTTATCTCTGTTGGTATAGTGTAATCCAAATCTATGATATAACTTGATGAGTATCCTTTTATGATTATTTATTATTAGGAATCATGTTGGTGTAAAATAATGGGCCTCTTTGCTTCTATATTGCAAGTGGCACCACTACTGGTGTAATGTGTTCCCTACACCCCTATGTGACCCCACTCTGCTCCATGTGGCCCCCACTCTCCCCCCTGTGGCCCCACTCCCCTCCCCCCGTGGCCTCACGGTCTGCCCCTGTGGTCCCAATCTCACCACTGTGTCCCCTACTCTTCCCTCTGTAGCCCCACTCAACTCCCTGTGTCCCCCAATCTCCCCCTTGTTGCCCCACTTTGTACCCTCCCCTCCCCTCTGTGGCCCCACTCTAACCCCTTTGGATTTTCTTAATATATGTATAAAAAGCTCTGCTTTCTGGTGTAATGTGTATAAGGGGCTCTGCTGTCTGGAGTAACTTGTTTAAGGGGCTCTGTTGTCTGGTGTAACATGTATAAGTGGCCCTGCTGTCTGGCGTAACGTGTTTAATGAGCTCTGTTGTCTGGCGCAACGTGTATAAGGGGCTCTTCTGTCTGGCGTAACATGTATAAGGGGCTTTGTTGTCTGGCATAATGTGTATAAGGGGCTCTTCTGTCTGGCGTAACATGTATATGGGGCTCTGCTGTCTTGCATATTGTGTATAATGGGCTCTGTTGTCTGGAGTAACGTGTATAAGTTGAGTCCTGTTGGAGAAAGAGCGCTATATAAATAAAATTATTATTATTATTATTATAAGGGGCTCTGTTGTCTGGCGTAATGTGTATAAGGGGCTCTGTTGTGTGGCGTAGCAAGTACAAGGGGCTCTGCTGTGCGGTGTAATGTGAATAACGGGCACTACTGTAGATGTGCTATATGCAATGGAAAGGACTGTTCCCAGAGTGACGAGAAATGGATGGCGCTTCATGTTAATATGCCCCCATTTTCCATGGTCACACCTTCAGCATGCGCACACAGTACCACTAAGAACTTTTTTCTACTTGCACCACTGACTACATCACTACATCGTTCTCCCTATACGCTGTGCTAAATCACTACAGCACACTACATGTAATTACTACGGTACAGTACATTACACTAATCACTACAGTAAACTACACTAAGGGTTCCATTTATCTTACGACTAACGGTTTTAACACCCTTTCTACATATATATTGTATGTAATTTTGTCAGCCCACCATTAATTAATCTTGTAACACAGGAGATATCACTGATATTTCCTGGTTGCAGTCCTGCCACAATAATTTCCACACTGCCCTACTTAAGAATGGGGATGTAGGGGGCGTGGCCTGGCTGGCATCGAGGGAGGTCAGGATTGTGGAGAGCTCCTGCCAGCAGCTTTTTAAAAGGGACCCCCTGGCCCAAATCTGAGGGCTTCTGTATAAATACACAGCCCCTAAGCCCTGCTGAACCACCCTGCATCCAGAGGTCGAGGCTGCGGAATCGGGGGGGCCCTGCGCTGCCCCCTGCGGATTGCGGCCTACCTCTGTCCCTGAAGCCGGGGCCTCGATTTTGGGGTGAGGACGGAGGACCGCCGGGCCCGGAGCGGCGGCTACACGGACTTTCCCCTCCACCTAAGCAGCTCTCTGGAGGTCAGACACCCTGCCCAGCAAACCCCCAAAGACCCAGAGAGGACCAGGGAACGGGCGGCCTGCGGGAGACAGTGGCCGGGACACACGGAACGGACGACCGGCGGCCATCTTGTGGTTGGCACTGACCAAAACCTCTTCACCTGCGCTGCCTCGCCGATCCCCCGGCCACCACAGACGCCTGACACCCGCCCCCCGCCTCACATACCCCCGCTTGACAGCCCCCCCACCCCGCTGACGGTGGATGGCGACCGGGAGAGCTCCGGAGGGACTTGGCCTCATCAACTGGCGGCGGCCATCTTGAGGTTGGCGAAACACCCATCCTGCTTCATAGCTGGAGATAGGCTGCAATAGGAGCTCCCTCTGGTGGTTGCTTCTGGTACTACAGCTGCTACACATTTATCCCTATAATATTGCCTGCCCACAGGTCTCCTCTCTGACAACCGGAGGGGAATCATCAGCATCATTGTATATCATCTTGAAATGACCGATACGGAGGGGCATGGCTTGGCAGCAGACCTGCCTTGGGATCAAATTTTATATTAATCACACTGCTCCCTGACGACCTGGGGTATAGTCTCCTGTATAACAGAGACCTGCAACAGCTGGCGAGGTTTGTGAAACCGACAGGTGTACCCTACAGATATAAGAAGTGAGGCCTGGGGGGCGTGGCCTGGCACAGGAGAAGAGCAGTCGCAGACTGGAGGAGCTCCTGCTTTAAAACATCAAAAATCCCCTCCAGGACCGTCAAAACCCGCTCCTATTCATTACCCCCACTCACTAACGCTCCCCTCAACACCCCGCTCTCATCAGACCCGGACCGCGGAGTCGGGGAGCAACGTGGACGCTCCCGCAGATTGCGGCCCAGTCACAGAGCAAAAACCGGGGCCTCAATTTCGGCGGCTATTGCGCCGGAAGCCTGAGGACTCAGCCGACGCCTGCCTCCCTGTCAGATCTCCCTCAACACCCCGCTCTCACCAGACCCGAACTGCGGAATCGGAGCGGCGGCTGCTGATAGCGAAAATCAAGCCTATTGCAACTCTTATCTATACTTCTGACAACCTCCTCAACATCGGTCAAGAAGATACCCATACCCCCTCAACCTGATCTCTGCTTTAGTGAGATAGATGCCATATTTGATGAGCACCTGCAACGCACTAAATGAAGACCAGCAATAAATAACCACCTAGCACATGAGACCCACTACATCATTTACTACCTAAACACCTAGTGTTTCTAGCCTTAACCTCCCCCTCTGGGCGACCCTGCATGGAAAAATTTTTGATACCTCTATCCGTAATGCCCGCAGGGACTGATCAACAAACCCGAGAGGACACCCCGGAAATAGACTCATCGGACTCTGATCACTCTACTACACGCTCACTTTCCAGAAGCTCCCGCAAATCTAAACCGCCTGCCAAACAACCCAAGATGAAGCACAAAGACCTACTGGCGGTACTAGGCCCTCTCCTCGACGAAAAACTAGCGGGCATAAAGGAAGCTATCGAATCATCATCAACTCTATTAACCCAACACTCCACTCGCCTGGATGAGGCAGAGCAAAGGATCTCGGCCCTAGAGGATGATCTGACTGAAGCTCAAAGATCCTTACAGGCGAAACAACTCGAAGTCGCGGATCTCTCAGATAAGCTCGATGACTTGGAAAATCGTAGCAGAAGAAATAACCTACGAGTCATCGGTATCCCCGAATCCGTAAAAGGCCACGAGCTCTTAGATCTCCTCTCGCTAGCCATCCCAGAACAACTGTCCATGAACCTCAAGGGATCCCCCCTGATCATTGAAAGAGCACACAGATTAGGCCCGGAACGGAAAAACACATCAGGCCGCCCACGTCCGGTCATCATGAGGATCTTAAATTACGCAGATAAAACGAGACTCCTAGACCAATACCGAAAAACAGCCAATCTGACGATCAACGGAGAACGCCTTCTCATCTTTCAGGACTTCTCAGCTGCAGTGGCGGCGAAACGCAAAGAGTTTGCCCCCATATGCAGACACCTCTTTGAGGCAATGATCAAATTCGCACTACTATACCCAGCGCGCCTCAGAGTCTTTGAAGACGGACGTCCGAAGTTCTTTGAAGATCCAGACGAAGCTAGGCTACACTTCGCCCTTCCTTCCACTTGATCACCATGTGACTCTTTTTGATTATGGCTAAACACTATCCGAACCTTCTTTTCGGGTCTCAAATGCAGAATATAAGGAGTGCGAATATCCCGCACTCATGTATATTCTCTGTTGTTTAGGTTTCCATAGTTGGAAACTACTTATGTTATTATTTTTATGTTTTGTCAGTTGTGCCTGCCTAAGTCGGAGCCCCCTCCCCCCACTGGGAAACTCCCCCCCGTTCGCTGGGTCGGGGTGGGACCCCATCTTATCCTTCCAACCTTTCT
This sequence comes from Pseudophryne corroboree, assembly GCF_028390025.1. Lineage (NCBI taxonomy): Eukaryota > Metazoa > Chordata > Amphibia > Anura > Myobatrachidae > Pseudophryne > Pseudophryne corroboree. Next base: position 563,269,962 of record NC_086447.1, on the reverse strand, counting down.
AATGATATTTTTCCCGATGGGAGTGGGATAATATGCCCTCCGACTCCCACTCACAAACTCCCATAGACGTAGATCCAGTGGCCACATTACTCCACATGGTATCTTGGAACGTAGAGGGCCTTAATCACCCGGTCAAACGGAAAAAAGTGCTGGCTCATTTGAAACGTTTGTCTCCCCAGATTGTATTTTTACAAGAGACACACTGGTTGGATGATCCTAGACACACCCTCCGTGCCCCGTGGATAGGGAGTTGCATATCTTCTCCCTATCACACGAAATCTAGGGGTGTGGCGATTTTAATCCATGCCAACCTACAACACTCAATCCTCAGAAAACAGCTTGACCCAGAGGGCAGATTTTTATTATTAGATATAAACATACAAAACACGACATACACTCTCCTTAACGTATATGCACCAAATACCTCACCAGATTCTTTTTTTGCAGATCTGCTATCGACCCTTATAACCTGGGGAGGCCAAAACTTGATAGTTGGCGGAGATTTTAACACGGTCGTCGACCCATCCATGGACAGATCCAGGGTAAGTGCTACTACCTCTACTCCCCACACCCACTTGCTCTCCTCCTTCTGTACCCAACTAAACCTCCTAGACCCGTGGAGAATACTCCACCCCACCCAAAAAGACTATTCCTTTTATTCCCACCCCCATTCATCCCACTCCAGAATCGACTACATCTTTACCGGCACCAATCTCCTACCCAAAATCACCTATACATCTATCGAGAATATTATCATCTCGGACCATGCCCCTATATCTCTCCATCTCCAACTAGGATTACCACAACGCACCGCCTTGAGATGGCGATTTCCAGCCTACCTCCGCCAGTCTACTGATTTTATGCTTCACCTCAAACAGTCCTGGCATAACTACACCTCAGACAATAGCGATCAACAATTAGATTCACCAATCTTTTGGGGGGCGGCAAAGGCCGTCCTTAGGGGACACATTATGTCCTATACACACGCCAAACGGAAAAAATTTTCCTCCCAACTACACGCCCTGAGCTCCACTCTCACCTCAACATACCGCAGCTACACACAACACGACACCCCCGCCCACAAAGAGGCGTACCTCTCAGCCAAGCTTGTATATGATACATTTCTCACGGAACGGGCTCAGCTTTCCTATGACTATCAGCGGAATAGACTCCACAGATGGGGTAACAAATCAGGCAAATTATTAGCAAATTTAATCAAAGGACCCAAATCTCGTAACTGGGTCAACGCGATCATGCATGCGGACAAACTGACCACCACTCCTGACCTCATTTGTTCAGAATTTAGAAATTTCTACCAATCTTTATATACTAAAGGCCCTGATGATCCTGCTGCCAACCAATCATTTTTGAAGGAAGCAGACCTCCCCATTTTGACCCAAGAGGAGAGGGACTCCCTAGATAAACCGATAACAGTGGAGGAGGTGGTGGAGGTCATCAAGACCCTACCAAACAACAAAAGCCCCGGCCCAGATGGATACGGAGCGGAATTTTACAAAATATTAAGAGACGAACTCGCCCCTACCCTCACATCACTCTATAACCATATTCTCACCTCTAAACAGATCCCCATTAGGTTTAACGAAGCCACAATTATTGTCATACCAAAACCAGGCAAAGACCCCTCCCTGCCTGGGTCCTACAGACCGATCTCACTCCTTAATCAAGACTTTAAGGTCCTCACCAAACTGATGGCCAATCGACTACAGCTATGCCTTTCCCGTATTATATCGCCAGCGCAGATGGGATTTCTTAAACATAGACAATCAGTGCGAGGCATCAGAGTGGCGCTGGCAGCCATTACTCACTCCCACACCAATAATATCACAGACAACATCCTAATCAACCTGGACGCTGAAAAAGCTTTCGACAAGATCGCCTGGCCTCACTTAACAAGAGTTCTACTCTACCAGCGATTTGGCGAGACGTTTCGGGGACTGGTTGACTCTCTCTACATTAATCCATCTGCGCAGGTGATAGTTAACAATACCCCCTCCCCACCCTTTCTCCTAGAGAGAGGAACTAGACAGGGTTGCCCCCTTTCCCCCCTCCTCTTCAACATCGCCCTAGAACCCCTTATACGATATATCACCAACTTACCCACCTTTCGTGGTATAAAAATTGGCAACAGGGAAATTAAACTTATGGCGTTTGCAGACGACATCCTTATACTTACCTCCAACCCACGACAGTCGATAACAGCACTACAAGAAGCTATTGACCGCTTTTCCTCTTTTGCAGGCTTCACCGTCAATTTCGACAAGTCGGAAGCATTGGCCATATTTCCCCAGATTACTAAAGGCTGGGATACCCCCTTCCCATTCCGATGGGCTAGCACCCACATTACATATCTAGGCATCATACTACCCGCTGACCCCACCCGTCTATACACCGACAACATCCACCCAATTCTCATTAAGATCCAGACAGAACTCACGCTATGGCAAACACTACCCTTAAATCTCTTGGGGCGCTGTAATCTAGTCAAGATGGTTAGTTTCCCCAGACTGCTCTACGTTCTGCAGATGTTGCCCATCATACTCTCAAAAGTTGATGTATCTCATCTCAATTCCTCGATCTCGAAATTTATCTGGGCCAATAAACGACCCAGGATAAGTCTTTTTAAGTTAACCCAAACAATACAAAATGGAGGGGTGAATCTGCCGAGCGTGGAGCAATACAACCATGCTTGTCTCCTCCGATTCGCCATGGACTGGATCCACGGAACGTCTACTTTTACCGACTCATTAGTCGACTCCCAATTCTGTGCCCCCCTATCCCTCAGCTACATCCTCCATGCAAACAAATCGGAAATATCTAACCTTCATTTGGATAACCCTCTATTAACCTCTACTATTGTAGCGTGGAGACTCTCCCGCAGATCTCTTAAGCTACACCACACCTACTCACTCTTTCTCCCTTTGGTAGGAAATACACAATTCCAAAATGGTCAGGCCCACACCCCCTTTACCAATTGGCACGCCTCAGGTATCACATGTATAGGAAACCTCCTCGACTCCAACAAAAGAATACTCACCTTCACGGAGGTGTCAACCAAATATGGAGTTAGCCCCCGCCATCGCTTTTATTTCTACCAAATATCACACTACATACGATCGACCCTCTCACATCTTACTGCCACAGACCTGGTTAACTCTCTGGACGCACTTCTGCGCTCAGGGACTTGCTCCATCTCAGCAATATATACCCGCATACGCACGGAACACATACCTACTACAGACCTCACACAAATACAAACATGGTCCACCCAAATCCCGTCAATGTCCCCGGAGAACATAGTGGATAGCTTTGCGAGCTCCCTCAAACTTATCCCTGCCAGCCTCTATCAAGAAATGGCATACAAAATACTACACAGAGCCTACATATCACCAAGGAGGGGCCATTTGATGGGCTTGTCCGACTCGGCTAAATGCTTAAAATGCTCTTCATTAATAGCAGATCTTATGCACTGCTTCTGGCACTGCAGCCACATCCAAAAATTTTGGACAGAACTACACACCTACGGAACTGCCGAGTTGGGCTTGCGCTTCCGATGTACTGCCTCTTGGGCGCTATTCGGGTATGTCCGTGACCAAAACGATATTCCCTCTCGAGACACGAAACTAATTATGATCCTCTCAGCGGTAGGCAGGAAGGCCATATTACAACAATGGATATCCAATACCCCCCCCACACTACCTCTAGCTACCGCCAGACTACTATTCCTATTCACAATGGACTGGCTGGAGACTTCCCTTAACAAAGAAATATTAACCCCCACCTTGTTTCACTGCTGGCGACGATTTATCAACACACTACCTATTCCGACAAAAACAGCCATTAAACAAAGCTTTCACTGCACCACCTGGTACAGGCTCCAAATTCTAGCAGATGACCCCCCCATCGCTCTTCCATAACTACACCCTAGCCCCCTCTCCGCTTCCCTACCTTCTACTCTTCTCTTGTTTTCTTGCTTTCTATTCCCTCTCATCGTCTCAACTCTGATTGCCCGCACCTGACCCTTAAGTTCTTACATCTACCTCCTCCTACTCCCTAACACTGGATATCTATCGTCTATCTCTTCTTATCACACTGTTGATGTCTCCGTGGATGGGTCGGCGGCCCCCGGGTTCTGGCAGGTACGATTAATAATGTTAATAATGTTGTTAATACTGTTAATGTTTTTATTGTTTTAGGATTTAGCGATCCCCAAAGGGGGAGACGCATTAATATGCTTTACTGCTAGGCAAAGAATCTGCTAATTAGCAGGAACACATTAACTGTTCCATCATATTTTATGTTTACTAACTTTGCTATTTGGTTACACAATACTATGATATAACATATATCTAAATGTATCGATGTAAAAAGTGAAAATGTGAGGTTCTCTGTTCTAGGCTTTGGATTCTATTTTCTCTTTCTTTTCACACACAACTGTCCCGGGTGGCTAATGTGGCCCCAGGTACAGTTGAATTATATGTCATTATATGTCATCATCTGTTATGATTCAACATGCCTTTTTGACCTCAATAAAAATATTTTGGAAAAAAAAAAAAAGAATGGGGATGTAGAAATTACGCTATTCATCAACTTCCGATTGGAAATTGACGGTGTAACTGTATACCCTCCTCAGCTCCTGAATCACATCACAAGCTTGACTGTACACTGTTTCTTGTACGGAAAGGGATCTTTTAAAATCCCTTTCCGCTGTCTCCCCACTGCTTCCAACTCAGTGGCCAGAGTCTGCAGCCCCCTGTGCCTAGCTCCTGCTGCAGCCCACATCTTCCATCCCGCTGTGCACAGCAGGTACCATGCAGCCCGCACATCCTACCAGAAGAGGTCAGTGCAGGGCACAGGAATCCTGCCCAGCAGAGCTGCTACCATGTTCTGTAACTCCCTACAATAGAGCTGGATTCTGACGAATGGGCGCACACTCACGACGTACAGTCCAGTGTGTGAGAGGCTCCTGTCAGTCTGAGGCTGCACCCACACCATCTACAGCTCGCTGCCCTATTTGGACAAGGCGACTCACATCCCTGCCAGGCAGTAAGTGGTGTATCCTTGGGGCCCCTCTGATTATTGGGGCCCAGTACAGTTGTCCCCTTTGACCCCCTCTGTCTCTTGCCCTGCCCAGACCCAATTGTTTTTCCAAACAATTATTGGAACTTCATAGACAACTATAAGGCTTGGGCCCGGGGACCCCCCAAGCCTCTAAGCCCCATAGTATTGACACCCACTATAGTTAGATCCATGTCTCCAGCAGTTCTGCCACTCTCATGCAAAATGATATCTAGACTGTTTTTCTATATTACTTGTTGTGAAAACTGTATTTTTCCAGACTGACAAATCTGTGAGTTTCTTGTGGCTCCAGCGATAGTGGGCAGTCCTCCTGCATCTTGCCCATTTTTCCTTTCACATTGGCAGTGCAGAGGGACGTGATGCAATTAGCTATAAATCATGTTATTGTGGCCTAGCCCCCAGCAACATTATGTCACAGGGGAAGGGGCCACAGTGACGTGATTTGTAGTGCCAAGCCCCCATCCTTCCCAACTGGACCTTTCACCTTTAAGACTTCTAAACTGTAATTATTGATATAACATACTGCTGAGAGCCCCCCCTCCCCCCCAAGGCAGTGTAATTTACAAGTGGGTATTGTGGATATAGCTCAGCAAAGAAGGAAGGCAACCTGAATGGCTGTAAAAGCACAAATCTTAGCATGCTCTATCAGTCCTGGCATAGCATAGTGATATTTGTAGTTCTACAACAGCTTTAGGGACCCAGATATCATTAATTGCATATTCAATGCGATCTGGGTGTGATATTAGTGCCCAGAATTGCACTGCATGCAATTACATCGGCAGGAAGCATTGCCAGGTACCCGCAGGGACAGGGGCTCCGAAAGGAGCACGTCCCTGTGATGTGCTCAGTGAGCTGTCGGTGCTTCTGCGCATACGCGAACCTGCTGACCGCACATCAGTCATCAGTGGAGTGCCGCAGGGGAACCAACTGGAACTACATTTGCGGTGTGTAGCCCATATGCTGCAGTGGGCTACCATCATCTGACAGTAGCGGCAGGTATCAATCTCTGGAATGCTTTGCATTCTGGAAAATGCTAAATCTGCCAGTAGGGCAGGGACGTGCAGTCAGGGGAGGCAGTGCCTCCCCTGTCATTAATGATTAAAATAATATAAAGAAGATACTTATGACACATATTCTGTGTCATAAGTATCTGTTTTATCCTTTATATTATTCTAATAGTTTTTACCACTGTAAAAACAGGCTGTAATAGTGTTTTGGAGGCACCGCTCTCGGTGCCTCCAGCTGTCAATGCTAAAGTAGCGGAAGCGGGGGGCGGTGCCTGACATCGGGCAGTAGAAGCCCATTCAAAAAATCACTGAAAGCGGCACAAGTTTAAGTGCCTCTTTCACAGGGGCGTGCTTTCAGCCCAAATGAAAGCACGCCCCTGTCACTGTGGAAGTTGTGATTGGGCGGATGCGGCTTGAGGGGGAGCACCCTGTCACCGCCGCCGCCCCCCCCCCCCCCCGTCCATCCGTCCGTCCGTCTCCTCTGCAGTCTCGTACTGCCTATAGCGATCGGCGCCCCACTCCGTACTACGCTGCGCCCGCACACCCTCCCAACCTCACCTGTTTTGTCCCTGCCATGTACTCTAGTGTACATCAGCAAGGAGCTGAGGGAGCGCAGGGTGACGTCCCACACCTGGAAGTGCCGCCGGGATGAGGGAGATGTCGGTGCGGCTGCTGCCAACGCTGCCGCTCTCCGTGTACCTGCTTCTGCCCACCCGCAATGTAACCGAGGACGTGCTAGCCGCCAAGGCTGGGGTGCTCTCTCTGCATAGTAGTGTGCGCAACTTGTCAGTTTGTTGTGTAGTGTGTAGTCTGTGAAAGGTTATTATGTAGCGAGTAAAGGGTCAGTATGTGATGTACTGTACAGTATATATAGGGTCAGTCTAGGTGTAGTACAGTGTGCATGGTCAGTATGTGATGTACAGTATATATAGGGTCAGTCTAGGTGTAGTACAGTGTGCATGGTCAGTATGTGATGTACAGTATATATAGGGTCAGTCTAGGTGTAGTACAGTGTGCATGGTCAGTATGTGATGTACAGTATATATAGGGTCAGTCTAGGTGTAGTACAGTGTGAACGGTCAGTATGTGATGTACAGTATATATAGGGTCAGTCTAGGTGTAGTACAGTGTGCACGGTCAGTATGTGATGTAGTGCAGTATATATAGGGTCAGTCTGGGTGTAATACAGTGTGCATGGTCAGTATGTGATGTAGTGCAGTATATATAGGGTCTGGGTGTAGTACAGACTGTCCATGGTCAGTATGTGATGTAGTGCAGTCTATCTCTATGTATATCTGTATATATATATATATATATATATGTTTGTGTATATATATATATATATATATATTTATTCAGCAGTGTGGGTGGCACACTCAGGACTGGCATTCAATTCAAATAACTGGGCAAAAGAGTTTCCTTCAAGATCAACATTTTGGTATTATTAACATTCGCCAGGATCCTGACAAAGGTTAATAATACCGAAACGTTGATTGTGAAGGAGACTCTTGTGTCCAGTTATTTGAATTGAATGCCGTATACCATATATAGCTATATATTAGTCCTTAGAGGCCCCCCCATGTCTTAAGTACCCTGGGCCCCCTGGAGCCTTAATCCGGCTCTGCCCATGCACCGTGGCAGAGGGGGAGTGCCGCTGGCCAGGGAAGTGGTTGCCGAGAAATTTCCCTGTGTGCGGCGCAGCCAGAGAGCCCCCAGTCCCGTAACTTGTGCCCACCTCACTTTCACTGCCCATCTCTGGCCTACTCTGCCACTAATTAAAATCATGAGCTGCAGCTGGCACTGAGTGCAGTCCGGCTAGAGGAGGGAGGAGAGGCCACGGATCCTCGCTCATCCCCTCTTCTCTCACTCTACCTCCAAACCTGGATTCCTGCTTGCAATTTCCACCGGCGATCCCCGAAGTAAACATCAAAGGAAGAGTCACGCTGCAGTTCTAGGCCCTGGACCAGGTAAGTAAATAGCAGTATAATTGTTACTCACTGCCTGTCCCCATTACCCTTTCCTTCTCTCTGTCACAGTCTCACCCACTGCTACTGCTGTTACGCTTTCCCTGGCATCACCCACTGCTGTCACCCTCTCCCTGTCACCCTCTATCTGGTGTCACTCACTGCTGTCACCCTCTACCTGGCGTCACCCTCTTCCTGTCACCCACTGCTGTCACCCTCTCCCTATCACCCACTGCTGTCACCCTTTCTCTGGTGTCACCCTCTCCCTAGCATTGCCCTCTCACACCCATGGCGCTATTAAGTTAAGGGAAGCACTGTATAACAAAATTGCATTTATGACCTCCTTCCACTCCCTCCCCAGTTCTATTTATTAGCCACCTGCCCATCACAAGTTTGATGAGCAGGCAGGCTGCAGGCATTGGCGGTGGTGGCATCGGACTGATATGCGAATTAGTGGCAGGGGGGCCAGGGCAGTTGATGGTGGGTGATTTTGTAAGTCATTGGTGGGGGTGGTGGGCATTAGTGGCAGGGGTAGCGGGCATCAGGGACGGTGGCAGTAGCAGACATCGGCTCAGTGGCAGTAGCTGGCATTGGCTCGGTGGCGGTAGGGATCATCGGCGGGACTCGGCGGACATTATGGCTGCAGTGCCTCACCAGCCACTGACCTCACTGCACGCCACTGCAGTAGGGTGATGCAGCTGCCAGCGGGAATGGAGGGATTGCAGCAGGTATCAGAGAAAACCTGTGTTTTCAGGGATTAGGCCGCAAATATACAGTGATAAATGGGCCCCTTAGTATTTGTAGTTCTGCAAATTGCCTAATCATGCAATACAAGAAGGAGATGTTATTTTTTGAACGGCTAACATTTAGTTTTACAAATTGATCGATTATAATGTTTTCTCTGTTTCACTGCACATTTCCCCCTAATCCCTATAGTACTGCCTCGCTGAGACAGATATTCTGCATACACAATACAAGCATTGTGCCTAGGTCCGCCCTCTGCTGTAGAAATGCATGTTATGAAAGCAGCTCTGCTCATCAGCCAGTGTGTAGAGTGGGAGAGGCATGTCATTATATACTGTCTGTAGCTGTTACAAAACCACTTCTTACTTAACCAGGGACAGCACTGCACATGTCAGACACACAGAGGACTCCAGTATACAGTATATACAGTGACAGCAACAGCAGCACCTGCACAACGGCTGGGGACAGGTTCGTAAGCAGATCTGTGTTTGTGTCATATCAGGGCATGCAGATCGCTTTTCCTGTATGTAGTCTTCTCATTCCATCATATTACTAGAAAATGAGAAATGCAGCTCAATGTAACAGGTTATTATATAGACCTACACATTTGCACGTGGCATAGGATTATCCAAACTCGTTATATAACAGGTTGCTGCTACAAAGTCAGATTAATTACTGATCAGGTCATAAACTTTCACAACATCTTTTGCAAATATAATATATTGAGGTATATCAAGACCATAATATGGTTATGGAATATTATATCTTTCTTCTTTCCAGCAGCCGCACAGGAGGTGTTTCTGACTGGTTGCATCAGATGTGACCATGCCAGAGAAAATGTGTTTTAAGAGAAATGTTAAAAAATTTATTTTTTAATGCAAACTGTGACAGACAAACCTTGAAGCACATGATTTAGGTAAAGGGAAACCATGAGAGCAAGCTGTCAGTGAGCCACAACGGGGCAGATGTATTAACCTGGAGAAGGCGTAAGGAAGTGATAAACCAGTGATATGTGCAAGGTGATAAACGCACCAGCCAATCAGCTCCAATATGTAAATTAACAGTTAGGATCTGATTGGATGGTGCGTTTATCACCTTGCACTTATCACTGCTTTATCACTTCCTTATGCCGTCTCCAGGTTTAATACATCCGCTCCAAAGTTTGAACACACATGTCGAATTGTAGACTATTGACAATTGTACCGGGGGTTGCAGTTAAAATGCCGGCTGTCGGGATCCCGGCATTCAGGATACCAACACTGAAATCCCGACAGCCAAAAATGCCGACAGCCGGAATCCTGGCGCAACAGGACTATTCCCACTCATGGGTGTCCATGACACCCATAGAGTGAGAATAGAACCTGTGGCGAGCCACCGAGCCCGCAGCGTGGTGAGCGTTGCGAGCCTGCAAGGGGACTCTTATCGCTCGCCCCATTGCCGACATTCTGATGGACGGGATGCCGCTGTTGGGATATTGACAGCCAGCATCCGGTCCAACGGTAAATAGTATGTATTCCTGTACTGGCGAAGGACCTTAGAACCGGGAAAGTTGCTATAAATGAGATATGTGATTATAAAATTTAAATATAGTACATTAGATGTAAAACATTTCCTACACTGCACTGCCAGCCTCCTCCTCACAGTTACGGTAGGAGAAAATACTGGGGGTAATTCCAAGTTGATCGCAGCAGGAAATTTTTTAGCAGTTGTGCAAAACCATGTGCACTGCAGGGGAGGCAGATATAACATGTGCAGAAAGAGTTAGATTTGGGTCGGTTATTTTATTTCTGTGCAGGGTAAATACTGGCTGCTTTATTTTTACACTGCAATTTTGATTGCAGATTGAACACACCACACCCAAATCTAACTCTCTCTGCAAATGTTATATCTGCCTCCCCTGCAGTGCACATGGGGGGTCATTCCGAGTTGTTAGCTCGCAAGCTGCTTTTAGCAGCTTTGCACACGCTAAGCCGCCGCCTACTGGGAGTGAATCCTAGCTTATCAAAATTGCGAACGAAAGATTAGCAAAATAGCGAATAGACACTTCTTAGCAGTTTCTGAGTAGCTCCACACTTACTCGGCATCTGCGATCTGTTCAGTGCTTGTCATTCCTGGTTTGACGTCACAAACACACCCAGCGTTCGCCCAGACACTCCTCCGTTTCTCCAGCCACTCCCGCGTTTTTCCCAGAAACGGTAGCGTTTTTTCGCACACACCCATAAAACGCCCTGTTTCCGCATAGAAACACCCACTTACTGTCAATCACATTACGATCACCAGAACGAAGAAAAAACCTCGTAATGCCGTGAGTAAAATACCTAACTGCATAGCAAATTTACTTGGCGCAGTCGCACTGCAGCCATTGCGCATGCGCATTAGCGACTAATCGCTCCGTTGCGAGAAAAAAATACTGAGCTAACAACTCGGAATGACCCCCATGGTTTTGCCCAACTGCTAACAAATTTCCTGCTGCGATCAACTTGGAATTATCCCCACTGTTCTTTATGTATGACATAATTACTGAATAGAGGGGCAGATGTATGAAGACTGGAGAAGTGATAAAGCAGTGATAAGTGCAAGGTGATAACGCACCTGCCAATCAGCTCCTAACTGTAAATTTACATATTGGAGCTGATTGGCTGGTGCATTATCACCTTGCACTTATCACTGCTTTATCACTTCTCCAGGCTTAATACATCTGCCCCAGAAGCACCGCCACTACTGTATGTTGTAAAATGTTACAGCAACATAAAGGTTTTAGAACACAGTAACTTTTCTTAAGATGTCCCCTCGCTCAGCACACATCGCGCTGTGCTGAGCGGGGGAGAGATGTGTGCTGAGTGGTCTGTGACAGATCGCTCAGCACACATCTCTCCCCCTGTGTACTTCCCTGTAGAGAGTTACTACAGGGCTGAGAGGTGAAAAATGTTACTACAGAGGGGTTGTCATAGGTGTGTGTTAAGGCCGATGTGGGAGAGATGTGTGCTGAGCGAACCGCTCAGCACACATCTCTCCCCCCGCTCAGCACAGCGCGATGTGTGCTGAGCGTGCGGGGGGAGACGGGAGGCCGCTCATTTCACCCAGCGGGTGAAATGAGCGACCTGCTAGATTGAGCCTGCATGCAGGCCAATCTAGAACCAGCGATAGCGATGCGCGGGCTGCGCATCGCTATCTCTGTGGGGGGTACACACGGAGCGATCATGCTTATATTCTAAGCAATCTAGTCAGATTGCTTAGATTATCGCTCCGTGAGTACCCCCATTTACTACTATGGTATGGTGAAGGTGATGTATTATTGCAGATGTGATGGAGTGGGATGTGCTACTACAATGGTAAGGTGAAGAAAGATATGCTATTATTTATCCTATTGTTATACTTTTATGGTGCTACGGACACTTTGTGGCACCCTATAAAGAAATTATAATAATATTGGGTGCGGATTAATACATCTACACTAAAAAGGTCTACAGTAGGAAAGGTTAACAGGGTCAAAAGGTCGACATGTAAATGGACACAAAAAAGGTAGGACACAATTTGTTTATTTGTGTGTCATTTTTCTGCCGTAAGCTAGCCCCATTAGTGTACCACGTCCTCTTGCATGGCTCGTGAGCTTCGGGCAAGGTGCCTCACTCCGCTACCGCTGCGCTCAGCACAGGTTACTTTTCCCAATCATAGTCTACGTGGATTGTAAGGTATTAAAACGTTGAAAAAAAATGAAAAACCATGTGTCTACGACAGTGCCGTAACAAGACATTTTAGCGCTGTGTGAAAGAAGCAGCATCGGCCCCCCATTTGTAAAATAAATCCAGTGCCCGCCGTACAAAATATAGGGGTGTGGCTTCATGGGGAAGTGACATGACCCCAAAATAATACCAATTTATATTACGTTGCACAGTAGTCTCCATTATTCGAATTACGCCATACAGTAGCGCCACTTACACACATTACACCAGGTAGAGCCCCTTTTACACAATACACCAGGTAGAGCCCTTGTCACACATTACGCCAGGTAGAGTCCCTGTCACACATTAAGCCAGGTGGAGCCCCCTTTTACACATTACGCGAGTTAGAGTCCCCTTTTACACATTACAGCAGGCAGAGCACCTTACATCCCTCCACCTACCCTTAGGGTGTAGTGCAGTGTAGGGTGTAGTGTAGTGTAGTATAGTACAGGTTGAGTATCCCTTATCCAAAATGCTTGGGACCAGAGGAATTTTGGATATGGGATTTTTCCGTATTTTGGAATAATTGCATACCATAATGAGATATCATGGTGATGGGACCTAAGTCTAAGCACAGAATGCATTTATGTTTCATATACACCTTATACACACAGCCTGAAGGTAATTTTAGCCAATATTTTTTATAACTTTGTGCATGTGTCTACATTCACACAATTCATTTATGTTTCATATACACCTTATACACACAGCCTGAAGGTCATTTAATACAATATTTTTAATAACTTTGTGTATTAAACAAAGTTTGTTTACATTGAGCCATCAAAAAACAAAGGTTTCACTATCTCACTCTCACTCAAAAAACTCCATATTTCGGAATATTCCGTATTTCGGAATATTTGGTTATGGGATACTCAACCTGTATAGTGTAATATAGTGTAGAGTAGAGTAGTGTGTAGGCACTTACATGATTTCTCCGTTCTGCCTGCACTGCTGCCGGATCCTGACCCAGAACTCACTCCCTCTGTACACTGCATCAGGGGTAAGGGGAAACATCAGGCAACTCCAATGTAGCCCCTATATAGGGGCTGCTCAGCACCGTTGGTGTTGTGTGCTGAGGTGACCCGTTGTGTGCTGAGGTGACCCGCTGAAAGAAGGAACCGCGCTGAGAGTTACAGCAGCACTTAGAGGCTCCAGCAGCTCCTAGTGTCTCCCCACCAGCCCAAGTGTTTACCTGCTGCTGACGGAGGTTTGTGTTCCAGCGAGGAAGCGGCAGCCGTGGCGGAGAACGCTGGAGGTCGGTGGTGACAGACGCAGCCCACCCTGAGAGGCGGTTCTGGGTGCATTTTGGAGAGCAGTGGCCACCCTCCCCCTGCGCCTGTCTGGAGCGGAGGCCAGGAGCTTGGGGCTGTGGGCGCCATGCACAGGGGAGCGGCTGTCAGCGGGAGGAATATGCGGCCTCTCAGGGTGTATGTAGAGGGTGCGCCTTGCGGGCAATGCACCTTCTGCACACACCTAGTTATGGCCCCAATGTATCCCTTGCACTCTAACTCTCCCCGGTGGTTTCTAAACCTAACCCCCCCCCCCTTCACGCAGCCTAACGCTGCCTTTCCCCTCCCCACAGCCTAAACTTAACCCCCCCTGGGCACAGCCTAACCCTACCCCCCCCCCCCCCGCCCCCCCACACACACACAGCCTAAACGTAACCCCACACGACTTACCTCTCCGGCGTTCAGGATCCTGGCTGTCGTGAGTCCAGCGCCGGGCTGGAGACTCTATTTGGAATGCCGGTGTTGGCATTCCGAATAGTGTTGGGATTCTGACAGGTGGGATACCGAACGCTCGGATCTTGACCGGATCCCCTGCTGGTCATATGTCCCTTAGGATTTAGTCCAACCTCCTCATAAGTAGTGATGAGCGGGTTCGGTTTCCGAGAAACCGAACCCACTCGAGCTTTACCTTTTTTACACGGGTCCGAGCAGACTCGGATCCTCCCGCCTTGCTCGGCTAACCCGAGCGCGCCCGAACGTCATCATCCCGCTGTCGGATTCTCGCGAGATTCGGATTCTATAAGCAGCCGCGCGTCGCCGCCATTTTCACATGTGCATTGGAGATGATAGGGAGAGGACGTGGCTGGTGTCCTCTCTGTTTAGTAGAAGTCAGAAGACAGTTGATTTGATTGCTTGTGCTTGTTTATTACTATAATTGTGGGGAGGATTGGGGAGCAGCTGTTAGGAGGAGTACAGTGCAGAGTTTAGTTTTTTTTATCCGTTCTCTGCCTGAAAAAAACGCTCCATACCATATCTGTGCTCAGTGTGCTGCATGATAAATCTGTGCTGAGTGCTTAATTGTGGGGACTGGGGAGCAGCTATAGCAGGAGTACAGTGCAGAGTTTTGCTGACAGTGACCACCAGTATACGTTTGTCTGCCTGAAAAACACTCCATATCTGTGCTCACAGTGTGCTGCTTTATTGTGGGGACTGGGGACCACCAGTATAATTAATATTATATATAGGAGGAGTACAGTGCAGAGTGCACTGCTGTACCTACCTCTGTGTCAACTCGTCATCCATTAAGTATACTATCCATCTACATTCCTATACCTGTGGTGCATTTTAGTTTAGCAGTTTGCTGACAGTGTCCACCAGGTCCAGTATACTATATATAGCAGTACGGTAGGCCACTGCTGTACCTACCTCTGTGTCGTCACTCGTCATCCATTAAGTATACTATCCATCCATCTACATTGTATACCTGTGGTGCCTTTTTTTTAGACTAGTTTAGCAGTTTGCTGACAGTGTCCACCAGGTCCAGTATACTGTATATAGCAGTACGGTAGGCCACTGCTGTGTACCTACCTCTGTGTCATCACTCGTCATCCATAAAGTATACTAGTATCCATCCATCTACATTGTATACCTGTGGTGCCTTTTTTTTAGACTAGTTTAGCAGTTTGCTGACAGTGTCCACCAGGTCCAGTATACTGTATATAGCAGTACGGTAGGCCACTGCGTGCTGTGTACCTACCTCTGTGTCGTCACTCGTCATCCATAAAGTATACTATCCATCCATCTACATTGTATACCTGTGGTGCCTTTTTTTTAGACTAGTTTAGCAGTTTGCTGACAGTGTCCACCAGGTCCAGTATACTGTATATAGCAGTACGGTAGGCCACTGCTGTGTACCTACCTCTGTGTCGTCACTCGTCATCCATAAAGTATACTATCCATCCATCTACATTGTATACCTGTGGTGCCTTTTTTTTAAACTAGTTTATCAGTTTGCTGACAGTGTCCACCAGGTCCAGTATACTGTATATAGCAGTACGGTAGGCCACTGCGTGCTGTGTACCTACCTCTGTGTTGTCACTCGTCATCCATAAAGTATACTAGTATCCATCCATCTACATTGTATACCTGTGGTGCCTTTTTTTTAGACTAGTTTAGCAGTTTGCTGACAGTGTCCACCAGGTCCAGTATACTGTATATAGCAGTACGGTAGGCCACTGCTGTGTACCTACCTCTGTGTCGTCACTCGTCATCCATAAAGTATACTATCCATCCATCTACATTGTATACCTGTGGTGCCTTTTTTTTTAAACTAGTTTATCAGTTTGCTGACAGTGTCCACCAGGTCCAGTATACTGTATATAGCAGTACGGTAGGCCACTGCGTGCTGTGTACCTACCTCTGTGTCGTCACTCGTCATCCATAAAGTATACTAGTATCCATCCATCTACATTGTATACCTGTGGTGCCTTTTTTTTAGACTAGTTTAGCAGTTTGCTGACAGTGTCCACCAGGTCCAGTATACTGTATATAGCAGTACGGTAGGCCACTGCTGTGTACCTACCTCTGTGTCGTCACTCGTCATCCATAAAGTATACTAGTATCCATCCATCTACATTGTATACCTGTGGTGCCTTTTTTTTAGACTAGTTTATCAGTTTGCTGACAGTGTCCACCAGGTCCAGTATACTGTATATAGCAGTACGGTAGGCCACTGCGTGCTGTGTACCTACCTCTGTGTCGTCACTCGTCATCCATAAAGTATACTATCCATCCATCTACATTGTATACCTGTGGTGCCTTTTTTTTAGACTAGTTTAGCAGTTTGCTGACAGTGTCCACCAGGTCCAGTATACTGTATATAGCAGTACGGTAGGCCACTGCGTGCTGTGTACCTACCTCTGTGTCGTCACTCGTCATCCATAAAGTATACTATCCATCCATCTACATTGTATACCTGTGGTGCCTTTTTTTTAGACTAGTTTAGCAGTTTGCTGACAGTGTCCACCAGGTCCAGTATACTGTATATAGCAGTACGGTAGGCCACTGCTGTGTACCTACCTCTCTGTCGTCACTCGTCATCCATAAAGTATACTATCCATCCATCTACATTGTATACCTGTGGTGCCTTTTTTTTAGACTAGTTTAGCAGTTTGCTGACAGTGTCCACCAGGTCCAGTATACTGTATATAGCAGTACGGTAGGCCACTGCGTGCTGTGTACCTACCTCTGTGTCGTCACTCGTCATCCATAAAGTATACTAGTATCCATCCATCTACATTGTATACCTGTGGTGCCTTTTTTTTAGACTAGTTTAGCAGTTTGCTGACAGTGTCCACCAGGTCCAGTATACTGTATATAGCAGTACGGTAGGCCACTGCTGTGTACCTACCTCTGTGTCGTCACTCGTCATCCATAAAGTATACTAGTATCCATCCATCTACATTGTATACCTGTGGTGCCTTTTAGTTGTGCGCAGTAAATATAGTAGTAGGCCATTGCTATTGATACTGGCATATAATTCCACACATTAAAAAATGGAGAACAAAAATGTGGAGGTTAAAGGGAAAGATCAAGATCCACTTCCACCTCGTGCTGAAGCTGCTGCCACTAGTCATGGCCGAGATGATGAAATGCCATCAACGTCGTCTGCCAAGGCCGATGCCCAATGTCATAGTAGAGAGCATGTAAAATCCAAAACACAAAAGTTCAGTAAAATGACCCAAAAATCAAAATTAAAAGCGTTTGAGGAGAAGCGTAAACTTGCCAATATGCCATTTACGACACGGAGTGGCAAGGAACGGCTGAGGCCCTGGCCTATGTTCATGGCTAGTGGTTCAGCTTCAAATGAGGATGGAAGCACTCATCCTCTCGCTAGAAAAAAGAAAAGACTTAAGCTGGCAAAAGCACAGCAAAGAACTGTGCGTTCTTCAAAATCACAAATCCCCAAGGAGAGTCCAATTGTGTCGGTTGCGATGCCTGACCTTCCCAACACTGGACGGGAAGAGCTTGCGCCTTCCACCATTTGCACGCCCCCTGCAAGTGCTGAAAGGAGCACCCGCAGTCCAGTTCCTGATAGTCAAATTGCAGATGTCACTGTTGAAGTACACCAGGATGAGGATATGGGTGTTGCTGGCGCTGGTGAGAAAATTGTCAAGTCAAGCGGAACGTGACCTGTCACCATCTCCTCCTTCACATTCTCCCGCAACTGGGGGTGCGAGGAAAAGGCTGAGAATTACGAGCCCACCCGCTGGCGGTGATGCAGTGCAGTCTGGAGCGAGTGCTGACATCTGGTCCGGACTGAAGGACCTGCAAACGATTACTGACATGTCGTCTACTGTCACTGCATATGATTCTCTCACCATTGAAAGAATGGTGGAGGATTATATGAGTGACCGCATCCAAGTAGGCACGTCAGACAGTCTGTACGTATACTGGCAGGAAAAAGAGGCAATTTGGAGGCCCTTGCACAAACTGGCTTTATTCTACCTAAGTTGCCCTCCCTCCAGTGTGTACTCCGAAAGAGTGTTTAGTGCAGCCGCTCACCTTGTCAGCAATCGGCGTACGAGGTTACTTCCAGAAAATGTGGAGAAGATGATGTTCATCAAAATGAATTATAATCAATTCCTCCGTGGAGACATTCACCAGCAGCAATTGCCTCCAGAAAGTACACGGGGACCTGAGATGGTGGATTCCAGTGGGGACGAATTAATAATCTGTGAGGAGGGGGATGTACACAGTGAAAGGGGTGAGGAATCGGAGGATGATGATGAGGTGGACATCTTGCCTCTGTAGAGCCAGTTTGTGCAAGGAGAGATTGATTGCTTCTTTTTTTGGTGGGGGCCCAAACCAACCAGTCATTTCAGTCACAGTCGTGTGACAGACCCTGTCGCTGAAATGATGGGTTCGTTAAAGTGTGCATGTCCTGTTTATACAACATAAGGGTGGGTGGGAGGGCCCAAGGACAATTCCATCTTGCACCTCTTTTTTCTTTAATTTTTCTTGGCATCATGTGCTGTTTGGGGAGTATTTTTTGGAAGGGCCATCCTGTCTTGATTGACACTGCAGTGCCACTCCTAGATGGGCCATGTGTTTGTGTCGGCCACTTGTGTCGATTAGCTTAGTCACACAGCCACCTTGGTGCGCCTCTTTTTTTCTTTGCATCATGTGCTGTTTGGGGAGTATTTTTTGGAAGGGCCATCCTGTCTTGATTGACACTGCAGTGCCACTCCTAGATGGGCCAGGTGTTTGTGTCGGCCACTTGTGTCGCTTAGCTTAGTCACACAGCCACCTTGGTGCGCCTCTTTTTTTCTTTGCATCATGTGCTGTTTGGGGAGTATTTTTTGGAAGGGCCATCCTGTCTTGATTGACACTGCAGTGCCACTCCTAGATGGGACAGGTGTTTGTGTCGGCCACTTGTGTCGCTTAGCTTAGTCACACAGCCACCTTGGTGCGCCTCTTTTTTTCTTTGCATCATGTGCTGTTTGGGGAGTATTTTTTGGAAGGGCCATCCTGTCTTGATTGACACTGCAGTGCCACTCCTAGATGGGCCAGGTGTTTGTGTCGGCCACTTGTGTCGCTTAGCTTAGTCACACAGCCACCTTGGTGCGCCTCTTTTTTTCTTTGCATCATGTGCTGTTTGGGGAGTTTTTTTTGGAAGGGCCATCCTGTCTTGATTGACACTGCAGTGCCACTCCTAGATGGGACAGGTGTTTGTGTCGGCCACTTGTGTCGCTTAGCTTAGTCACACAGCCACCTTGGTGCGCCTCTTTTTTTCTTTGCATCATGTGCTGTTTGGGGAGTATTTTTTGGAAGGGCCATCCTGTCTTGATTGACACTGCAGTGCCACTCCTAGATGGGCCAGGTGTTTGTGTCGGCCACTTGTGTCGCTTAGCTTAGTCACACAGCCACCTTGGTGCGCCTCTTTTTTTCTTTGCATCATGTGCTGTTTGGGGAGTATTTTTTGGAAGGGCCATCCTGTCTTGATTGACACTGCAGTGCCACTCCTAGATGGGCCAGGTGTTTGTGTCGGCCACTTGTGTCGCTTAGCTTAGTCACACAGCCACCTTGGTGCGCCTCTTTTTTTCTTTGCATCATGTGCTGTTTGGGGAGTATTTTTTGGAAGGGCCATCCTGTCTTGATTGACACTGCAGTGCCACTCCTAGATGGGACAGGTGTTTGTGTCGGCCACTTGTGTCGCTTAGCTTAGTCACACAGCCACCTTGGTGCGCCTCTTTTTTTCTTTGCATCATGTGCTGTTTGGGGAGTATTTTTTGGAAGGGCCATCCTGTCTTGATTGACACTGCAGTGCCACTCCTAGATGGGCCAGGTGTTTGTGTCGGCCACTTGTGTTGCTTAGCTTAGTCACACAGCCACCTTGGTGCGCCTCTTTTTTTCTTTGCATCATGTGCTGTTTGGGGAGTATTTTTTGGAAGGGCCATCCTGCCTGACACTGCAGTGCCACTCCTAGATGGGCCAGGTGTTTGTGTCGGCCACTTGGGTCGCTTAGCTTAGTCACACAGCGACCTTGGTGCGCCTCTTTTTTTCTTTGCATCATGTGCTGTTTGGGGAGTATTTTTTGGAAGGGCCATCCTGCCTGACACTGCAGTGCCACTCCTAAATGGGCCAGGTGTTTGTGTCGGCCTTTTGGGTCGCTTAGCTTAGCCATCCAGCAACCTCGGGGCAAATTTTAGGACTAAAAATAATATTGTGAGGTGTGAGGTGTTCAGAATAGACTGAAAATGAGTGGAAATTATGGTTATTGAGGTTAATAATACTATGGGATCAAAATGACCCCCAAATTCTATGATTTAAGCTGTTTTTGAGGTTTTTTTAAAAAAAAACACCCGAATCCAAAACACACCCGAATCCGACAAAAAAATTTTGGTAAGGTTTTGCCAAAACGCGTCCGAATCCAAAACACGGCCGCGGAACCGAACCCAAAACCAAAACACAAAACCCGAAAAATTTCCGGTGCACATCACTAAGCCATACATACATTATCATGCCTATATTCTATATAGCTGCTGGCAATTATTATAGCTGCACTCTTGCTGCTGATCTGACAATAAAGTTTGTAAATAAAGATTTAGCAGGAGCTGCATGGCTTGGTAGACAGTCATTAACTACACTGTCTCTCTGGCAATTGATCTATAAATAACAACAATAGCACACATGCACAATTCTGGGATACACGATTGTGGTCATTATAGATCTTAGTCAAAACATACCAGAAGCATCTACTGCCCAAGCACATGAAGATTTCCATGGCTACTGACGGAGGCTTGTGTTCCAGCAAGGAAGCGGCAGCTGCGGCAGAGAACGCTGGAGGTCGTGGTGAGTGACAGGCGCAGCCCACCCTGAGAGGCGGTCCCGGGCGGGACTTGGAATAGGGATGAACATCGATGGTCAATGTTTGCTAACCATCAATGTTTTTCTTTTGATGTTAGTGATTTTACCACTCGATGGTGGCATTCCAATGTTTGTCACCATCGAATGGTAATGATTTGATGGTATTCCGATGGTTTGCTGTTTCTTATATTCCTGAGAGCTGCACTGTCCCTGTGGCTCCTTCCTGGCTGCTGTGGGTCGGCATCAAGGGCATCTTGGGTTCATTGTAGGCAGACTCTGTGACTCTGTCTGCCTTAGATGTGACTGCCTGATCCCTCCCCTCTCTAGGTTGCTGCTAGGCAACAGGTCACAAAACTAGCTCTGGTTCTCACTAACCAACTAGTAAGCACCCAGCACTGGGAGTCAGGATCGGAAGACACTGTCCTCCTGACTCCTACATTTCACACATGTCTGCGTGTGTTGTTGTGGTGCAGTCCAACTCCAGCAACCGTGAGTGACTCGTTTGGATTGATCAGTCAGTGCTGTTAGAGTAGTACACATACACAGTCACTGCTGTTACTCGTGTGACAGCCTGCAGCAAGCTGCTCCATGTCCGGCTCCTCACACTGGTGACAGTCACTCTGTCAATTCCGCCCTCTCAGACTGCACTGCAGTAGTACTGCACATGCGTCACTCCATGTAAGTGCATTATTAACTTTTGCAGCTCTGCCCCCAATCCCGCCCCTTGCAAGCCTTGCTGAAGGGGTATTGTGCACGCGCATATTATTTGAAAAGATTTTTCCATCTAATTCTTTTGATGCAATGGTTAGTTACCATCGGGATACGGTCGTTAGGTCAACACAGCTTAGGTCGACAGTCATTAGGTCGACTACTGAAGATCAACATGCATTAGGTCAACATGGCCATTAGGTAGACATGTACTAGGTCGACAGGTCAAAAGGTCGACATGAGTTTTTGAAAAATGTTTTCATTTTTTTTATTTTTCCATACTTGATGATCCACGTGGACTACGCTTGGAACGGTGACCTTGCTCGAAGTTCGCTCACCATGCGAGGGGACACGGTGCACTAATTGGGGTTCCCCATCACTTTACAAAGAAAACGACACCAAAAACAGTCCAAAACCTCATGTCGACCTTTCCACCAGTCGACCTAGTACTTGTCGACCTAGTGCATGTCGACCTAATGCCCATGTCGACCTTCAGTGGTCGACCTAATGACTGTCAACCTAAGTTGAGTCGAACCAATGATCCATACACTTACCATCACATTGAAAGTTTCGATGGTGGAAGTCCAGCCATCATTTGAAGGTTGACTTCCGATAGTCCATCCCTACTTGGAGAGCAGTGAGTGTGACGGGCCTTCCCCTGTGCCTGTCCCGAGCAGAGGCGGAGACCAGTAGCTTGGGGCTGCCGGCGCCATGCACAGGGGAGAGGCTGTCAGCGGGGTGAATATGCGGCCACTCGGGTGTATGTAGAAGGTGCGCCCACAGGGCAAATGCGCTGTGGGCAATGCACCTTCTGCACACACCTAGTTACCGCTGTGGTCTACGATATGTGTGTCGACCATTGTCATGTCAACCAGATGTGTTATAGAGTAATGGCAGCAGTACTTTGCATATGCCTGCCCTTACAGAGACTTTTGCAGCTTTCAGACATGTGACCCAGGTCTAGCAGGCTGACAGATTCCCGGGTCTTAGCTCTGTGACCCTGGTCAGGACCAGGGACATGGAGCCGGGAATTAGTCTCGGGTTATTTCCTTTCACACATGCAGAAATCCTGGATTCACATGCAGATTTGACACGTTTAAGGAAATGACACCTTATTGTGGCTCCTTCCTATGATCTCTAGCTGAAAATGCCGCCATCAGACCAAGAAAGATCATACATCTCTAGTGTAAGAGGCATGGTGTGCACAGGGAATACACGTGCTGATGACACCCCTCAGAGAGTATTGCTGAGCAGGAATCCCATTAGCATGTGACAGCTCTTCTCAGGAACAGCTGAACATTGTAAACAGACATTGGTTATATCAGGCATATGTTAGTCTTACAGCTCAGTATTATACATTGTTTTATGGCTAAATTATGTTGGATATATCATTCATGTAATTACTAGTGTGTACATGCTATAATGACTGCTAGTAGTAACCGTATATGCTTATCTTACAGATCAGTAAAAACAGATACTTGTCCACCATAAGGTTAGTAACTGAATTTACTATTCTGACACTGGGCGGGATGTATTAACATACATCGCCGCCCCTCGCCGGTTACCGCAGCGATGTTGATCGCATATGTACTAACATATGCGATCAACATCGCGATGCGGTGACGGAGGCCCCCCGCGATACCTGTTAGGTGGTCTGCGGGGGGTCTCCGTCACCTCCCCGGGGTCCCCACACTGGCTAGATGCCGGGAAGCAGCAGCAGGCTGCCCCCGGCACCTCCTCCTCCCCCCTGCAGCCGGAAGGACGTCCGGCTGCGTTGCTAGGGGGAGGAGGACACTACCTTCCGGGTCCAGGGCAGCCTGGAGGAAGGTAAGCCAGGGGGAAGGGGGGTCGGCGTCTGCGGCGGGGGTCGACGGTGTCGGCGGGTTGCGGCGGTCGGCGAAAAGAAGCCCATAGGCTTCTATAGGGTTTCGCCATCCAGAGATGGCGAAACCCTGGACGCCGAATACGCTGCGGTAGGGTCTTAGTAAATATGAAAATGCGGTAAAACCCCCGTTTTCGGGGGTTTTACCGCATTTTTGCTTTAGTACATCCCGCCCTATGTTTTGTACTGACGGGCGGTTTGGTGACATGAACCTTATGTGACAAGTCATAGAGACGCAAACTCATATACATATGCAGGGGTATGTAGTCATAATGACATCATGGATGTTATGTTGACATTGACAATGTCAATATTGAAATAATGTTGATATTGTCATAAGGTCGACATTGTTAATGTCAACAGACTGAGGGCGGGATGTATTAACATACATCGCCGCCCCTCGCCGGTTACCGCAGCGATGTTGATCGCATATGTACTAACATATGCGATCAACATCGCGATGCGGTGACGGAGGCCCCCCGCGATACCTGTTAGGTGGTCTGCGGGGGGTCTCCGTCACCTCCCCGGGGTCCCCACACTGGCTAGATGCCGGGAAGCAGCAGCAGGCTGCCCCCGGCACCTCCTCCTCCCCCCTGCAGCCGGAAGGACGTCCGGCTGCGTTGCTAGGGGGAGGAGGACACTACCTTCCGGGTCCAGGGCAGCCTGGAGGAAGGTAAGCCAGGGGGAAGGGGGGTCGGCGTCTGCGGCGGGGGTCGACGGTGTCGGCGGGTTGCGGCGGTCGGCGAAAAGAAGCCCATAGGCTTCTATAGGGTTTCGCCATCCAGAGATGGCGAAACCCTGGACGCCGAAAACGCTGCGGTAGGGTCTTAGTAAATATGAAAATGCAGTAAAACCCCCGTTTTCGGGGGTTTTACCGCATTTTTGCTTTAGTACATCCCGCCCACAATGTCGATAGTCCATTTTAGTGTTAAGCTGGCTACACACTAGGCCAACTTGACGTTGGTTCCACCGTCGCGCTGACAGAGTGGCCAATCCAGGTAAACATATACACTTACTGGTTGGCCGCTCAATGTATTGGTCTCGCATCACAGTGTTAATCACCCAGTGAGTCCCTGCAGCCAGTGTATGCATGGTTGG
Source organism: Pseudophryne corroboree (assembly GCF_028390025.1). Taxonomy (NCBI): domain Eukaryota; kingdom Metazoa; phylum Chordata; class Amphibia; order Anura; family Myobatrachidae; genus Pseudophryne; species Pseudophryne corroboree. The sequence goes on along the minus strand of NC_086447.1, from coordinate 563,245,143 downwards.
TGGATCGCCCATATACACAGCCAGATGCAACACAATTGGCATGAATCAGGTCCGGTCAAATCCTGTGCCCATTGGCACAAAGTACAAATTTTTGGTACTTGGCACTTGCGCAGGACTCATTCTGTGCATGTGGGAACAGGCCCTGTGACATAGGATGCAGAGCAGCAGCAAACTGTCAGTGATTGACAGTCTGCTGCCATCTGGGGGGCAGGAAGGGGCGGTCACCAAGGGCGGATTGGCAAACCAGGACACCATGACAGACCCCGATGGGCCGGTCCCATACCCCCCTCAGCCAGGCTGTTTCACATTCAGGCTGGGCGGGCTCACACTGCGTTTTCACGGCTGCTAAAAACTGCTAGCGAGTGATCAACTCAGAATGATCACTGTAATGCGGTGCTATACATGCAATGTGGTGCTATACATGTAATGCAGTGAGTAGCGGATCTTGCCACGGGCAAGCAGGACTTTTGCCCGGGGCGCCGCCTTCCGGAGGGCGCCGCACCATGGCAAGATCCGCCACTGCTGTGCCCTCCGCTGCCCGCTGTGTCCCCCGGCTGTGTCTCCTGTGAAGGGAACTAGACGCGTAGCGTCTAGTTTCCCTTCGTGGAGAGGACCTTTGCTGAGCGGTGCGCGATGACGTCATCGCACACCGCACAGCAAAGGTCCTCTCCACGAAGGGAACTAGACAGCATGTAAGCGGCGCTACTACTGTACAGGGGGCGTAACTGACCACGCCCCCTGTATTAAGCCACGCCCCCGTTTCCTGCCCGGGGCACAGAGAGGGTTTGAACCGGCCCTGAATGCAGTGCTATTTGTATAATGTGGTGCTAGTCATGTAATAATGTGGTGGCTATGTATGTAATATGGTGGCTATGTATGTAATCAGGGGTGGATTGGCCACTGGGACGGATTCTGCTGCACTGGTCCCGTTTCTGTGTTTCACTACTTGTGTGTGCTCCCTCCCTGTACTGTGCTGTATGTAGTGTGTGCTCCCTCCCTGTACTATGCTGTATGTCGTGTGTGCTCTCTCCCTGTACTGTATGTAGTGTGTGCTCCCTCCCTGTACTGTGCTGTATGTCGTGTGTGCTCTCTCTCTGTACTGTCCTGTATGTAGTGCGTGCTCCCTCCCTGTACTGTGCTGTGTGTAGTGTGTGCTCCCTCCCTGTACAGTGCTGTATGTCGTGTGTGCTCTCTCCCTGTACTGTGCTGTATGTAGTGCGTGCTCCCTCCCTGTACTGTGCTGTATGTAGTGCTTGCTCCCTCCCTGTACTGTGCTGTATGTAGTGCGTGCTCCCTCCCTGTACTGTGCTGTATGTAGTGCGTGCTCCCTCCCTGTACTGTGCTGTATGTAGTGTGTGCTTTCTCCCTGTACTGTGCTGTATGTAGTCAGTGCTCCCTCACTGTACTGTGCTGTATGTAGTGTGTGCTCCCTCCCTGTACTGTGCTGTATGTAGTGTGTGCTCCCCCTCCCTGTACTGTATGTAGTGTGTGCTCCCTCCCTGTACTGTTCTGTATGTAGTGCGTGCTCCCTCCCTGTACTGTGCTGTATGTAGTGTGTGCTCCCTCCCTGTACTGTGCTGTATGTAGTGCGTGCTTTCTCCCTGTACTGTGCTGTATGTAGTCAGTGCTCCCTCACTGTACTGTGCTGTATGTAGTGTGTGCTCCCTCCCTGTACTGTGCTGTATGTAGTGTGTGCTCCCCCTCCCTGTACTGTATGTAGTGTGTGCTCCCTCCCTGTACTGTGCTGTATGTAGTGCGTGCTCCCTCCCTGTACTGTGCTGTATGTAGTGTGTGCTCCCTCCCTGTACTGTGCTGTATGTAGTGTGTGCTCCCCCTCCTTTTACTTTGAAACATATAAGGTTAAAAAAGGGTTTGTAGAATGAAAAATCAATAAAATCAGAAGTAGAGTAAAGGCATGACTGCAGTGTCAGTAGACACCAGGGGCGGATTGGGAAGCCAAACCAGCACAGGAGATTTCAAGAAAGCAGCCCTAAATAGGGGGCGGGGACAGGGTTGGGGAGAGCGGACATGCGTCAAAGTACTGGTGGGTTGTGACCAAATAAGAGGAGGCGTAGCCACCATCCTCAATAAAATACTATTAATTTGACACGGGCCACTCCAGTATGTGCAGCGCAACAAAGGGAAACATTTGCAGATATCTATGTGTGTGTATGACAAACAAACAAACAAACAAACAAACAAACAAGCGCGTGCATCTGTAAATACAGGAAGACACACAATTGGAAGTCACCATAGTTCAAGAAAAAGATACGTTATAAAAAGCTGACACAACGCTATTCATAATATATCCTTTACATAAAATCTAGAGTGCCACTCACATTTTTTTCTTTGATTACAGTTGCACATGCTAGTTTGTTACACATTCATACAGTATGTAATAAATGTTGCCTACGCCACTCCTTCCCTTATATATCTATAATAATACACTTATACACTTATATATATTTATTTTGTGCCCTTACCTTGTATATTTTTTATAATTCTGTGCATTGCCCTTATATATATTTTGTTCATTACCCAAACATATATATCATCAGCAGCCTGTTCCCCCAAATCCCTACTGTGTACCTCCAGCGTCTTTCTGACATTTCCCATTACCAGCAGCCTGCTCCCCCACATGCCCCTATTTACCCCCAGCATATCCCTGACATTCCCCATCACCCTGCTTTCTTATATGCCCCAGTCTCCCTGACGTTCCCCATTGCCATGCTTCACCACATGCATCCTATGTGCCCCCCATTGACCTACTTCCCCACATGCCCCCTATGTGCCCCCAGAGTCTCCAGGACATTCCTCATCACCCTGCTGCTCCCCTCATGCCCACTGTATGCCCCTAGCATCTGGGTAGAAAAAGATAATTATCTGTACAAGCGACATGGGATGCAGGGGGCCCGTACTATAACTGACTGTACTAGGCTGTGTACATGGACTCCAAGTGAAGAGACATATGTCACTTTTTCTGCGCACCAAGGTCCCTGCTATCACAGGCTGAGGTGGGAAGAATCAGATACAGCCAAGGGCGTAGCTGCCATAGGTGCAGGGAGTGCAGCTGCTATGGGACCCAGAGCTGAGAGGGGCCCACCTTCCCTGTCACAGTTATACATGTTATATACATTTTTCACCATTGTAGAGGCCTTTACAAATGTTTGCCTTGTGGTCTACAAGACTACAATATATCTTGTTATGCCCCTGTACCTGCTCATTGTAATGTGGTATATAAATGAACAGAAGGACATTATAATTAGTGATGAGCGGATTAAACCGAATCCGCTCATCACTAATTATAATGTTACATAATATGAACTGGTGCACTGTAATGTAGCACAATATGAAGTGGAGGTACTATAGTATGACATAATATAAACTGAGGACACTGTCATAATGTGAATTCGGAGTACACTGTTGCATAATGTGTACTGGCAGCCCTAAAATGTGACATACTGTAACGTGAACTAGGGCACTATTATGGTTCATAAAATATACTAGGGAACTCTTATGGGCCATACAATTAACAACTGCTGTGGAGAGGTGTCTCTAGAAGCATTGGAACAGGGGCCCCTTCAAATGTTGCTATGGGGCCTTCAAAGTTCTGGACACAGCAATAATAGGCAGCGTGGTCTCCTCCATAAGGTGAGCCATGGATCTGCCCATGCTGCTGACATTCCTTACTCAGTGACTGCTGGCCTCACATATTATACACACTGCCGTCCAGCCTGACCCTGTGCAGCTACCAACAAGAGCACACTTGCCTTGCTCTCCTCCAGCTGACCTGTGAGGAAATGTCACTCAGAGTCTGCCTGGTGTGCTGTCTGTCACTTCTTGCGCCTTGCTCTGGTGAACACAGCGAGGCCCCGCACATACTATCAGTGCACGGATAAGGTGGGTGGACTGAGGCAGGCACCGGCCACCTTTCCCTCCCTGCGGTCCTCCCCTCCTTTCCCACTGCCAGCGCAGCCAGACAGTGAGCCTGCCTGCGCCGAGCCCCAGAGCACAACAGTAGCGGTGGCACTGCGCACCCCCTGCTTGTCAGGGGAGAGGGAGGGGGTGTCACGGCACAGCTTGTGCACATAAACGCTTCCTCCTAACGCTGCCGCGATTGGAGCCGACCTCCATTTGCGGCAGCCTTCCCGGCAGAGGATGAGTGTAAGCCACTTAAGGGACAACGGACCAGCCTACCAGGGATTGCTCCGGAATCCCGGTGGGCCAATCCGCCCTGGTAGACACTGAAAGTGGGCATATCAGTCCTTGTATATTCAGACGTACAGGTGTACATCAGGGAAGGGCATTGTAGCAGCATATGCATATTGCATAAAGTTGCAGGTAAACATTGGCATAGCGTAAAGCAAAGAAAGCCCCAACTATGTCTATCTCAGAATCAGGACCTCTGAGGAGGGACCCTGCCCTCTTGACAGACTCTGCCCCCATTAGGGCTGCATCCATAAATTTCCTGGGCTGGTGTTCGATCCCAATCCGCCCCCGCATTTCTTCCATTGTTTTTCCATGTCACAGAAACATTGCATGTGTGTTACAGGTGACCATCCTAATCATCTCTCCTTCACTTCACAGTAATGTCATTGTTAGTGATACATTATTTGGATCAAGCATCAAAAGGAAACTTAGGTATAAGAGTCTGGCCGGCATATCACTTATTGCATGACGACCTTGTGCCTGCGCTGTACTGTATGTAGACGGAGCATTGGTTTTGCTAATGACTTACATAGACTCCATAATAGGGCATGCCGACATAGCATATTGTTGAATGTTAACATGTATGATCTAAAACTCCATCTATAAATGTTCTGTTGCGAGACTTTCAATATGCTCAGAATATTGCTACTGTGACAGATGACTTAGTATATACTAGCTGGAGTACCCGGCATTGCCCCGGATTTTAAGAATGTCTGTTTACAAAAATAAATGTAAATATTAAACACACAGTATAAATAACATTGTAGATAGCTGAATACCCGTGCTTTGGTATGGGATGAGGATGGTAAATTAGAATGATAGTTTGTTAATTTACGTTGATTGGAGATCTAGTATATAGGCATATCTTGCACTTTGTGCAGCGACCGCACCCCTTTTTGGTCCCACAAGGGACCCTGCTCTTCCAACTATGCAACTCTCAGTCTCTGGCTTCCAGCTGCCTCCATTCCCCTCCTCACATCATGTGATTGGCCCTGTCACATGCAGCCCTGTCATCACTGAGATATCATGCATGTCCTAATTTAGTGTGTGCTCTTGGCCCTCCCCTAGAGGTGCTAGTGGTGTGTTACCCTCACAGTGTTTGTTCCCAGAGTGTAAGTCATATGTGTAGCAAGTTTGGTATAAATTGCTCCAGGCATTCCAGAGTTATGCTGACTGCTGAAAAACTCTGTGCTGCTGCCTCACCCCTAGGGGTGCTAGTGGTGTCTTACCCCCACAGTGTTTGTTCCCAGCTTGCAAGTCATATGGGAACCAAGTTTGTTGTAAATTGGTCCAGGCATTCGGGAGTTATGCTATCTCCTGACATACTCTGTGCTGCTGTCCCACCCCTAGGGGTGTCTAACCCCCATAGAGTTTGTTTGCAGATTGTAAGTCAGATGTGTACCAAGTTTGGTGTAAATTGCTCCAGGCCTTCCACAGTTATGCTGTCTGCTGACATACTCTGTGCTGCTGTCCCACCCCTAGGGGTGCTAGGGGTGTCTGATCCCCACAGTGTTTGTTTCCACAGTGAAAGTCATATGTGTGCCAAGTTTGTTGTAAATTGCTGCAGGCATTCCAGAGTTACAGTATGCTGTCTGCTGAAATACCCAGTGCTGCTGCCTTCGTTGCTCTGCGATGGGTCTGTGCAAAGAATCCATTCACATGGGCGATTGCAAGGAGATTGACAGGAAGAAGGCATTTGTGGGTGTCAACTGACCGTTTTCTGGGAGTGGTTGGAAAAACGCAGGCGTTCCCAAACGTTTGCAGGGCGGGTGTCTGACGTGAATTCCGGTCCCGGACAGGTTGAAGTGATCGCAGCGGATGAGTAAGTCCTGGGCTACTGCACAAAATCTTTTTGTACCGCTCGGCTGCACATGCGATCGCACACTTGCACAGCTAAAATATACTCCCCGGTGGGCGGCGACTATGTGAACGCAGGACTGCAAAAAACAGCTAGTGAGTGATCAGGTCTGAATTGGCCCCATATATCCTCCAGAAACCCCATGGGGCTGTTTTACTGGTCCATGTCAGGCCATCCAAGTGTGAGGTCAAATTGATGAATAATCCTGGGCCGCAGCTCCAGAGGCGGGATGGGCCTGCGTGTGGCCAGCTGTACAGTGGAGACATCGGATAACAGCCCATGTCCTCTCATGCTCTACAGTGTTTAGTTGCAAAATTGGTGGTGGTGGTGGGTGTTTGGTAGGCTAAAGCACTGGGGCTCATTACAAATACTGGAGTCTATTTACTAAGCCTTGGAGAGAGATAAAGTGGACGGAGATAAGTACCAGCCAATCAGCTGCTAACTGTCATATTATAGGCTGGACTTGAAAAATGACAGGAGCTGATTGGCTGGTACTTTAGTGTAAAGACTTAATAGAGAACACGAATGGCGCCAGAAGGCAACAAGCAGCAACCCCTTTGCACCAGTGGTAATCCCTTATACCAATATGAGACAGTGAACAAAAAAGAGTGAGTGCAATAGGGTGCGCTAAATGCGAAAAGCTGGTGAACAGATCTGCTCGACCTGTTGTATGTGATATTAGAGGTTAATACTTCCCTTGATACCACCTATAAGCATATACTTCTTAGATCCGTTCCACATATAAAATAAAAATAAAAAGATGCATATAGTGTAGTATGTTTAAAATGAAACAGGATTTAATCCAATTATTTCTCAAATTTATACATAAAAGGATGCACAAAACAAATACAAAAATTCCTAAAAACACTTGTTTTTTCTCCCAAAATGATGGGTAATAAAGGTGGAGGATTACCAGATGAGAGTGATCAGTGGGCGTGTAAGATGTAACCTTAGGGTGACTGGCTCCGGAACCGGGTTCCCTCGTCCACGTCCCAATCGTCTGGTCAGCCTTACACCTGCTGGTAGTTCAATGGATACTCCACTCTCCTGCTGCTACGCGTTTCGGGGATGTCCCTTCATCAGGCAGTGAGAGTGAAGTGAATGGGTTGCCTCTTTATACCCACAATCTGGATTACTTCCAGGTTAAAGGTCAACAACTTTAACCACTGTTTAACATATACCAAACACTAATAAAAAGTTTACCTATATAAACAAACTTCATAATTAAAAATGCATAATAAATAGCAAAGCTGGAAATGTTCTAAAGTAAGAATACAGAGAATCGTGTTATACTGACCGGAAGTGACATCAGCGTGACCTCCGGTTTTTACTGTAATAAACAACATATATATTAAACCTCTCAGTTAAATACAATGAGAGGGAGTCCAGGCTTATACACACTATATAATAGTACTTGCTCATCAGAAGTTCTGCAAACGTGTGCAAGGAGTTCTATTTTGCGGACTGGTTGGAACGCATCTGGAACGCAATGTGGCTTCCGGCAGCATACTTCCGGTTCGGTGGAACGCATTTGGAACGCATCCGGTCTTTAGTGACGCACTTCCGGTTGCGGCAATCAGTGCTTGAAGGCGGAAAACTGTTTATAATGAAGTTCTAATATTCATATGTGACAACTGAAGTCCATTAAATTCTGTATATGTTATACATAGGACAATCTTAAAAGATTCAAAGGTTTTGTTTTCCCTGCTGGTGTTTCATGTATTTCGGTTCCATTTTGCTTGTGGGCTACCACGCCCATACTGCAAACTTAAATGAGATGGCAATTAAACTCTTTTCACATATAAATAATTAATGATTAATGCTTATGGAGACAAAATATCCCGTATGGACTCAATTCAGATTTTGAGCTAAAGTGGTTCCTGTAATTCTCATTTCCTATTCTTTTTATTCTGAGACAATTTTTGAACCTTTCTCACCCTCTGCCTTTCTATATTTTGTCTCCATAAGCATTAATCATTAATTATTTATATGTGAAAAGAGTTTAATTGCCATCTCATTTAAGTTTGCAGTATGGGCGTGGTAGCCCACAAGCAAAATGGAACCGAAATACATGAAACACCAGCAGGGAAAACAAAACCTTTGAATCTTTTAAGATTGTCCTATGTATAACATATACAGAATTTAATGGACTTCAGTTGTCACATATGAATATTAGAACTTCATTATAAACAGTTTTCCGCCTTCAAGCACTGATTGCCGCAACCGGAAGTGCGTCACTAAAGACCGGATGCGTTCCAAATGCGTTCCACCGAACCGGAAGTATGCTGCCGGAAGCCACATTGCGTTCCAGATGCGTTCCAACCAGTCCGCAAAATAGAACTCCTTGCACACGTTTGCAGAACTTCTGATGAGCAAGTACTATTATATAGTGTGTATAAGCCTGGACTCCCTCTCATTGTATTTAACTGAGAGGTTTAATATATATGTTGTTTATTACAGTAAAAACCGGAGGTCACGCTGACGTCACTTCCGGTCAGTATAACACGATTCTCTGTATTCTTACTTTAGAACATTTCCAGCTTTGCTATTTATTATGCATTTTTAATTATGAAGTTTGTTTATATAGGTAAACTTTTTATTAGTGTTTGGTATATGTTAAACAGTGGTTAAAGTTGTTGACCTTTAACCTGGAAGTAATCCAGATTGTGGGTATAAAGAGGCAACCCATTCACTTCACTCTCACTGCCTGATGAAGGGACATCCCCGAAACGCGTAGCAGCAGGAGAGTGGAGTATCCATTGAACTACCAGCAGGTGTAAGGCTGACCAGACGATTGGGACGTGGACGAGGGAACCCGGTTCCGGAGCCAGTCACCCTAAGGTTACATCTTACACGCCCACTGATCACTCTCATCTGGTAATCCTCCACCTTTATTACCCATCATTTTGGGAGAAAAAACAAGTGTTTTTAGGAATTTTTGTATTTATTTTGTGCATCCTTTTATGTATAAATTTGAGAAATAATTGGATTAAATCCTGTTTCATTTTAAACATACTACACTATATGCATCTTTTTATTTTTCTTTTATATGTAAAACGGATCTAAGAAGTATATGCTTATAGGTGGTATCAAGGGAAGTATTAACCTCTAATATCACATACAACAGGTCGAGCAGATCTGTTCACCAGCTTTTCGCATTTAGCGCACCCTATTGCACTCACTCTTTTTTGTTCACTGGCTGGTACTTTATCTCCATCCACTTTATCTCTCTCAACGGCTTAGTACATAGACCCCATTGTATGCAGTGGATGTGGGGGTGATGAAATGGTTAAAAAATAGATACTTTTTTGCTGGTGAGCTACAGGACCCAGATATCACACACTTACCAAGTTCTTGGCTGCCAGTTGGGAGGGGTATGACGCAACCATGTGGGCAGTGCAGGGGCATGACAGCAGAATCGCATCATCAAGGCACAGTATATAAAGCCACGATTACATCATTGTAAAGCGGATGAAGGGGCCATGATGATTGGATTCAGCAGGAATAGCGTCATCAGCTCGCCTGGACTGGTCACTTCACACGGGAAGTGGGCATCAGCGTGTGGAACTGAGGCGTTACTGAAGATATGCCTACACCTTGGTGCCTGCTATCCTGGAGTCTCCAAGACATTGCAGGAGAATAGGCAAATACCATATGCTCTATCATGTGTTGGGCTCGTGTAACCGGCGGTTGGGATCCCAGCGGTCAGCATCCTGATGCCGGGATCCTGGCCGCCAGATTGCTGTTGGGAGTACGAGTGCAACAGAGCCCCATGTGGTAGGGTGTAGCTACCATAGGTGCGAGGAGTGCAGCTGCTATGGGGCCCAGAGCTGAGAGGGGCCACCTTTCCTGTCACAGTTACATGTGTTATATACAGGGTGTAGCTACCATAGGTGCAGGGTGTACAGATGCTATGGGACCCAGAGCTGAGAGAGGTCACCTTCCCTGTCACAGTTACATGTGTTATATTCAGGGTGTAGCTGCCATAGGTGCGAGGAGTGCAGCTGCTATGGGGCCCAGAGCTGAGAGGGGCCACCTTTCCTGTCACAGTTACATGTGTTATATACAGGGTGTAGCTACCATAGGTGCAGGGTGTACAGATGCTATGGGACCCAGAGCTGAGAGAGGTCACCTTCCCTGTCACAGTTACATGTGTTATATACAGGGTGTAGCTACCATAGGTGCAGGGTGTACAGATGCTATGGGACCCAGTGCTGAGAGAGGTCACCTTCCCTGTCACAGTTACATGTGTTATATTCAGGGTGTAGCTGCCATAGGTGCGAGGAGTGCAGCTGCTATGGGGCCCAGTGCTGAGAGGGGCCACCTTTCCTGTCACAGTTACATGTGTTATATACAGGGTGTAGCTACCATAGGTGCAAGGAGTGCAGCTGCTATGGGGCCCAGTACTGAGAGGGGCTACCTTTCCTGTCACGGGATGCGGTCAACATCCCGCAGGACGGAATCCCGGCAGTCGAAATACCGACACCAGAATCCCGACCGGCACAATCCCGACATATTCTCCCTCCGTGGGTGTCCACGACACCCATAGAGGGAGAATAAATTAGTGTGCCGAGCATAGCGAGGCACCGTGTTTGCAGCGTGGCGAGCCCGCAAAGGGCTGCGTTCCGCTCACCACCCCTTTCGGGATTGTGCTGGTCGGGATTCCGGTATCGGTATTTTGACCGCCGGGATCCCGTCCAGCGGGATTACGTACTGATCCCCCTGTCACAGTTACACGTGTTATATACAAGGGTGTAGCTACCATAGGTGCAGGGAGTGCAGCTAGCTACAATTGGGCCCAGAGCTGAGAGAGGCCCAGTGCTGAGAGGAGCCACCTTCCCTGTCACAGTTACGTGTGTTATATACAAGGGTGTAGCTACCATAGGTGCAGGGAGTGCAGCTGCTATGCAGAGCTGAGAGGGGCCACCTTCCCTGTCACAATTACATGTGTTATATGGAGGTTGTAGCTACCATAGGTGCAGCTGCTTTGGGACTCAGAGCTGAGAGAGGCCACCTTCCCTGTCACAGTTACATGTGTTATATACAAGGGTGGAGCTACCATAGTTGCAGGGAGTGCAGCTAGCTACTATTGGGCCTAGAGCTGAGAGAGGCCACCTTCCCTGTCAGTTACATGTGTTATATATAGGGGTGTAGCTACCATAGGTACTGTGACTGCCTACCAGTGCAATGCCTGGTGTGATCTCCACCTCCTGTGACACCATCCTCCTGCTGGTGCTGTGACTGCCTACCAGTACAATGCCTCACCTACTGGTGTGATCTCCACCTCCTGTGGCATGATTCTCCTGCAGGTGATGTGACTGCCTACCAGTGCAATGCCTCACCTACTGGTGTGATCTCCACCTCCTGTGGCATGATTCTCCTGCAGGTGATGTGACTGCCTACCAGTGCAATGCCTCACCTACTGGTGTGATCTCCACCTCCTGTGGCATGATTCTCCTGCAGGTGATGTGACTGCCTACCAGTGCAATGCCTCACCTACTGGTGTGATCTCCACCTCCTGTGACACGATCCTACTGCTGGTGCTGTGACTGCCTACCAGTGCAATGCTTCACCTACTGGTGTGATCTCCACCTCCTGTGACACCATCCTCCTGCTGGTGCTGTGACTGCCTACCAGTGCAATGCCTCACCTACTGGTGTGATCTCCACCTCCTGTGACACGATCCTACTGCTGGTGCTGTGACTGCCTACCAGTGCAATGCTTCACCTACTGGTGTGATCTCCACCTCCTGTGACACGACCCTCCTGCTGGTGCTGTGACTGCCTACCAGTGCAATGCTTCACCTACTGGTGTGATCTCCACCTCCTGTGGCATGATTCTCCTGCAGGTGATGTGACTGCCTACCAGTGCAATGCCTCACCCACCGGTGTGATCTCCACCTCCTGTGACACGATCCTACTGCTGGTGCTGTGATTACCTACCATGCTGCATTAGCCTGGCTTCCTACCACTGTGGGTAATACTAACAATTTGCTTAAGCCCAATTTGTGTTGGGCCCCGCTTATAGCTGACTTCCTCCAACCTACATGAGGCCACTTTTCATATATTTCCAGGGCCACTTTACGTTCCCAATCTGCCCCTGTCTGGCATGGAAGAAATGTGAGTGATAAATCAATGTAAATGTACCAGGAGGTATTGACAAGCCTTTATAACATTATCTTATACTGTGTATTTCTTACCCTGTTTCCAAGACAATTAATTAATTTAATTTATTAATTAAGTGAAAGGAAGACATCTGCACTTTATCTCTCTCCAAGGCTTGATACATCTCCCCAAGAGTGCTGTATATAAAATATATGTCTGGCTGCTATACAGCAGGCCAGGAGCACCAGCAGGACAGTAGAGTAACAGTCATATCAGTAATAATTTGCGGACCATGTGAAATTAGCATGCAGTAAACACGGGAGACTCAGTCAATGAATACATAAAACATTTTTTAGTTTATGTTAAAATATAAAAAGTTTATTAAGTGGAATATTTAATAAATAATATTTGCGAGATATCTCCAAAAATAGTCGGTTTTGGGGGCTGCCCACAAATATTAACCAGCCCCTGAATGTATGTACTGGGAACTGCAATTGATATTTGAGATATCTATTGCGTTCCTCTTATTTTGAACACAAAAGGAGCCACCAAAAGTTTCTACGGCAGATGGTAAACTGTGAAACTCACCAAGCTCCAGGATGCAAAGCATTTCTGAGCTTGGCCCGGCAGCTAATGCCATTTCTAAATGGCTTTTGTAGCCTGTGGGCTACATTATGCAATAATTCGCAGGCGAAGGATCCTTGGGATCCCTCTGCATTACTGTCTGCTCTCACATACGCAGTCTGACGATTGCACATATGATCTAGCGCAGCCGGGGTCTAAACCCAGAAGTAAAGTGATCGCATTAGCAATTATTTTACTTCTTATACATTGCAGGGACGGGCATGAGATTGGTACTCATTATGGCATAAAAGCTACACCTCTGGACTCATGAAGAGTCATCCTTCAGCACTCAGGAGAGGAAAACCCCCTTGGGGGGAAACCTCTGGGGAACCATGGCCTCAGGACCGCCCTTCCCTCTGGGCATTAAGAGGTGTACTAATAGAGGGGTCAGTATGCTATCACAGCGCATGGGATCCCGGTGGTTGTCATACCGATGCCGGTATCCCATTACATAAAAGACCGACAGGGATGAGTAAGGGGTGTCCTCCCCCCTAACCCTGCCTGTCCACAGTCTATTCCTAACCTCTCCTTTGTGCCTAACCCTCCCGTGGAGGTGCCTAATCCTAATCTTCATCCCTGCTGCCTAAACATAACCCTCCCTTCCCCGCAGCCTAACCACACCCGGGGGTGCCTAAACCACCCTTCCCACAGCCTAACCCTAACTTCCCCCACCCGCAGCCTAACCCTATACTCCCCCCACCCGCAGCCTAATCCTAACCCCCCGCCTGATGCCTAATCCTAACCCCCGCCTGATGCCTAAACCTAACCCTCCCTCCCCCGCAGCCTAACCACCTCTGGTGGTCCCTAACTCACTCTACCCGCAGCCTCACCCTATCCTCCCCCCACCTGCAGCCTTACCCTAACCCCTCCGCCTGATGCCTAACCCTCTCCCCACCCCCCTAACCCTAACCTCCCCTTTGTGCCTAACCTTCCCACGGAGGTGCCTAATCTAACCTCCATCCCTGCTGCCTAAACCTAACCCTCCCTCTCTCACAGCCTAACCACCCCCCTCTGTCCCTGCTGCCTAAACCTAACCCTCCCGGGGGTGCCTAACCCACCATACCCGCAGCCTAACGCTAACCTCCCCCCACACGCAGCCTAAACCTAATCCAGCGCCTGACGCCTAAACCTTACCCTCCCTCCCATGCAGCCTAACCTCCCCCGGGGGTGCCTAACCCACCCTATCCGCAGCCTAACCCTAACCTCCCCCCACCTGCAGCCTAACCCTAATCCCCCGCCTGATGCCTAAACCTAACCCTCCCTCCCCCGCAGCCTAACCACCCCATCTCCCCCCCCCGTGCCTGATGCCTAAACCTAATCCCCCTTACCCAGCCCTAAACCTATGATCGTGGGGATACAGGCGTCGGTATCCTTGCCCATTCGGAGTTCCAACGTCGGGATTCTGAAGAGTGCTGGGATCCCAGTGTCAGTATTCTGACTGCCGTAAACCCGACAGCCGGCATCTTTACCGCATCTCCTAATAGGTAATGCATATGTCCCAACATTTGGAGCATGTGTCCGCAGGTCTCCTCTCAGGGCAGCTATTCAGGGATCACCCACTGCGTGTAGACGAAGAGGAAAAGATGAAAATCATTGTTAGTGGATGAACAAGCAGAGAGACAAACTGCAAACAGTGGTGTGGTTGTGTAGAGAGAATAATCTCTCTATGTAAATATGTTACTGTAACTACTGAGGACATGGAAAATACCTAAAATAAGGACAATTATCCCAGAGGGCCCATTGTTTTTATACAATACACACATTGGGGGGATAAGTTCTCTCTTATAGTAATTAGTGGGTACCTTCAGAAAAGAAATTTGTCCAGTAAATAATAAAAGCTATACATTTCTAACATTTAAAGTTCAATCCAATTAGGTATGAGCTACCATTGCTCCGATGTTTCAACAGCATCCAAACTCACACCCTTCGTGGCCAGATTCAGCCTATGGGGCTACTGGAAAGTGCAGCTGTTGTAAGACAAACTCGCACCTAATTAAACTAACCCCTTAGGTGTTACATGTGATAAAATAGTAAAATATAATGGTGTAATTGTGGGCCTGATTCAGTTGTGGTTGTTGAAGTGATCGCTGCTGCAATCTTGCCATTCACAATTGCATCGTGAGTCTGGGCAGTTGTAGGCTGAGCCAGTCTACTAGACACAGGGGGCTCTCCAGCAATAGAGGTCGCAGTGGGTAATTTATGCACGCACATGGAACGGCGTTTGAATGGACCTGACACACCTGTATACAATTAGCCACCCCGTTACCATCTCAAATACTGACTTCCTGTCAATCACTTTGCGATGGGATCCTCTATGTGAGCTTGATTTCATTTTGTGCGCAGTGCAGCTTGCACGGATGCACAGTGAAAAAGCATTGAGCCACTTGGTGCAACAGCAGCTCTGCGTCCGCATTGGAATCAGGCCCCCTGAGCGGTAAGGAGAAGGACTCTAGGGAAAGGACTATGTCACCTTTATTATATGTAAAGATAGGGAAACAGTCACTTGTTACAGCTCCAATTCACTTCATTTATACCATTCTGTACCATTTCATCATTTGGTTATTCTATGGGGGAGATGTATTAAGCCCTGCAGAGTGATAAAGTGGAGAGAGATAAAGTACCAGCCAATCAGCTCCTAACTGCCATGTTACCGGCTGTGTTTGAAAAATGACAACGAGGAGCTGATTGGATGTTAGTTTATCTCTCTCCACTTTATCACTATCTCCCCCGATCTGTATTGTTCTTCCCCTGATCTGTATGTTCTGTGTCATGCTCTCCCCACCCTGCCTGTTTTTCTGTTTTACAGTATGTACTACATCTCACAACCCCCAAAAGTGTATGTCCTTCCTCTATATGTCCTATAGAGTATGCCTCAATTTCTATGTTTTTGTATTGTGCACCCACACCATCTGTATGTGCTATACCAAGTTGCCCCCTACTGCATGTTTTATATTGTCCGCTGTTTCCCACCATAGACCCTATGTTTTGTACTGTGCTCTCAATACTCCCCACCACACACACACAATTACACAAGTATGGTAACTTACCTCCTGCATGCTATTCTCCAGTCACTAATTCCTCTGCGACCCCTCCCGTCGTCTTCAACTGACACTTTGCAGATCTCTTTGCCGGTCACCCGACACTCTGCAAATCTCTTTGCCAGATGATCTAAAAAACACAAAAGACTATCATTAAGCATAGTACTAGTTTAAGTACAATAAAATGTCCATGAGTCAACCAGTTTCCCAATTTTCCTTAAACCAAACAAGATACTTTCAAAGTTATCAATATCCTATTTATCTATTTTATTAACTTTTCCATCCCAAAGTCACGATCCTGCCTCATAGAGACCCAGGTTATCTGCATCCCCTGTATGTGTGCTTATCCTCCATACTGCCCTCTTTATTCCTGTAACGCTACATTTTTATTCCTAAATATGTCGTTCCTTCCTGCGCTTCTCTTATTTATGTGTCCTTGTACCTGTATTCCCTGTTCTGTCTATCTTGTCTTGCCTTTCAGCTGACTATACTGCACTCTGTCTTCCTTACCCCCCTCCATCATACCCTGCTATGTAGTACTCACCTCCTCCTACCTGTCTTCCTGCATGGAAACTGGAAATATCAGCAGCTGTAGACAGAATGTTACAGGAAGAAGCTTTGTGATGTCACGGGCTAGTGATGTCACAGTAACCAGCAGCAAAGCTACAGAGTTACAGCTATCTTATATATACATTTTCTACGTCAATTACAACTGGATATACATGAGTTTCTAGTTTAAAAAAAATGAGACTAGTGTCGAAAATAAAGTACAAGGCAATGTTGTACAGAGTGACTCAGTATATAGGTAAAGGGAAAACATAAATGACAGGAATTTCTAGACTAAATCACTGCTTATATTTTATAAGGAAATAAAGCTCTTTATCTAAGAGGCTGAATGAATCATTTTCCGTTATGCGTGTGTGTATATATATATATATATATATATATATATATATATATTGATAATGTTGATTATCTTTACAGGAATAAAAGCTATACCTTAAACACACCGTCAATACACTTTAAACCTTTAGCCGCTGCGGCCGCTATACTTAGTTCACACTCTACGCACCTTTTACGCTATTAGCGTACAGAGCCCCGTACAGTGTACGGACTCTGCGTACACACGCCGCGCTGACAATACAAAGTACTCTCAGCGCGTACACACCCAGAGATACACTTAAAACCTTCTACAATTAATATAATGTAATAATAATAATAATAATAATACTTAAACCTTAGCAGGGCAATGAGCACACGTCACCAATTGTGATTAACCGCTGGGTTCCAACACCACAGTGGAATATTTCTGAAAGGGGGTTTACAATACAAATTATACACTACAATACAAACAATATATATAACAGAATAATGGCTACAGGTCAATGTACATACGTGAGAATTTTCGCGTGCGCTTCCTGGTCCAGTCCTCAGTAATCAAATAGATAACGTTGTGAGTCTTGTGACTGGCCGCTCTGCAGCAGACTTTATTTATACAAGTCTTCCAAAAGCAATACAATGGATACTGTAATCCCTTTGTCCATTGGACACAGGGATGCACCTTTACAGTACAGGAGAGGTCATAGGTTGATTTGAAAAGGTAGGCGATGTCTTTCTCAACTGTTCTTGTGGGTGGTCTCCTCTGGATTCCCGCCGCATACATAATATACAGTAAATACAGTTTGTATCTATATTCTGCTTCTGCACATAACTATCCGCAGGAACATGCGATCTTCCGCAGACCACCGCCGGAATGTTACCCTTAAAATACCCTACAGCTGGATACCAAATATCACCTTATAACCTTAGTCTGTCCCCTCCTATCCTGTAAAGGCGAATCCCCTTGTTCTGCAACCATTTAAACAGCTATAACTTTCTGATGTGGTGCAAGGAGACTATGTGTACATTGTGCACTACTTGGATTAAATATGTAATGTGTTTTGATGGCTTTCCATGCGTACACAAACTCTACCATAAATACACATACCACGCGCCGATGCGCAGGTCACGTGGGAGCGACCATAGGCATGCGCAGCACATTTTATTAGGGGGTGCACCATCGGAGGGGTGTGTCTAGCACCGCCTTTTGGGTGTGTTTAGCACCATCTATTGACGGTCAACGCAATATAAAATATCCACCCTTGTACCAATCCTAATAAAGCAGATACATTGTCAGATGTTGTGGTGTGCACCAAACAAACACCCCTGATGGCACTCACTGCAATTACACTGCTCCTCCTCAGCCTGGTCTGGCTCCCCCTCTCTTTCCCCTGCAAGCTGCAGCAGCTTACTTACAAGTCAGTCACTCACTGACACTGACAGTCGCAGACTAGTACTCCTGCTGCTGGAAAAACGAGTGACGTGTCAATGCTGCTGCCGACCGCCTGCCAATATTGAATTTGTCTTCCTAAGAGGAACGCTGGCTGCATGCTGATCCTCATCAGTGGCTGGCGTTGGCATAGCATAGAAGGAGAGAGGTGAGCATGTGGCGGGTGTGGCGGGTGGGCGTGCGAGCAGCATGACGTAATCACATCACATCACGCTGTTTTTGTACATGGAGGTGGAGCCGGGAGTTTGAAAGCCGGTGGCAGTGGCACCCTTGATTAACCCAGGCATCCGGTCAGTAATGCAGTCCTGACAGGGTGCAGCGCAGAGGGGACGGTAATCAGCATGCTCTGCGATCGCTGCATCAGGCATGTGAGATTGGGGTGCCAGATATTAGGGGGTGCCTGTGCGCACCAGGCACCCTCCCTCGCACACCTATGGGAGCGACCATACGCAAATT
Organism: Pseudophryne corroboree; assembly: GCF_028390025.1. Classification (NCBI taxonomy): domain Eukaryota; kingdom Metazoa; phylum Chordata; class Amphibia; order Anura; family Myobatrachidae; genus Pseudophryne; species Pseudophryne corroboree. The sequence continues at coordinate 563,226,525 of NC_086447.1, read as the reverse complement.
GCGGATATGTGCACTCACGGCAGAACAAGTGCACGCGCAGTGGGCATGTGTGTGCAGTTTATATGTGCTGTGTGTTCTTCAATATTTTTCGACTTTGACAATATATATATATATATATATATATATATATATATAGAGAGAGAGAGAGAGGGCTGTGCTAACTATACTATCCCATTAAATCAGGAAACTCACAAATTATACAGTTTCTGTGGCTGGCTGACCTCAAGTCTGCAATTCACCTGGTTTAATCAGCCACAGAACATGTGTAACCCATGAGCGTATAAAGAGGAGAAGAAATAAGAGTTGTCTTTTTTTGTGGCGCACTAGAAATGCATTATTCAATACCAGCGTATATAAAACTGTAAGGTGGGCCCACAGGGTGACATTCACAGGGAATAGGTAATGACATCCACTCAACTTGTTCACACCCACTGGACGTGTTGGAAAGAGGTTGAGTGGACAGTGAGCGTGGCTGTGCCCTGTGGCACCACGTGGCACCATTGTACCGACAGCCGGACTGCTGAGAACGGAACCTGGAGCAGGGACGTGCAGTCAGGGGAGGCAGTGCCTCCCCTGTCATTAATGAGTAAAATAATACAAAGAAGATACTTATGACACATAAGTATCTTCTTTATTATTTTACTCATGATTAAATCAGTTTGAGAGGCACCGATCGTGGTGCCTCCCGTACCGATTGATAAAAGATATGGGAACGGGGTGCGGGTGGGGCCTAACAATGGGCAGGAAAAGCCCATTGAAATTGTATGGGAAAGCGGCACCATTAGAGGTGCCGCTTTCCTACAGGGACGTGCTTTCAACCTATGAAAGCACGTCCCCTGTCAGTGAGGCCACAGTGATTGGCCAGCGGATCCGTCACTGGATCCGCTGTCAATCACTGTGTGGGCCTCGGTGGCGGCGGAGGTGCGGGCGGCGGAGGTGCGGGATGCGGCGGAGGTACTGGCAGCGGTGATGCGGACGACGGTAGCGGCGGCGGGACGCGGCATTACCTACAGTTCAGCAGAGTTTGGCAGCGGAAGCGGTACCCATTTCAAAAATGGCGCCTCAGCGTCATTTTTGAAATTCAAGATGGCCACCGCGAGCCAATCATGGCTCGCCGCGTCATCGCCCCGCCCCCTCCGCTGACTTATATAAGTCAGCGCGAGGCAGCGGCTGTCAGTCCGACGGCGGAGGAGGAGCTGAGAAGAGCTCCTGAAGACCGAAGATGCCGGAAGTCCTGGATGGGCGGCGGCTATGCAAAAGAGCTTAGCAGCCGCCGCCCACCAGGTGAAGATGCTGGAAGTCCTGGGAAGGCGGCGGCCATGCAAAAGAGCTTACAGGCCGCCGCCTCCCAGGTGAAGACGCCGGAGGAAGACGCCAGAAGCCCTGGGGAGGTGGCGCCCCCCCAGGTGAAGATGCCAGAAGCCCTGGGAAGGCGGCTGCCACGCAAAAGAGCTTAAAGGCCGCCGCCCCCAGGTGAAGACCCTGTTTAATAAAGTTTTTTTTTAAAGTATGTGTTGTGTTTTTTTTTAAATATTTTCTTTACAGGTGGACTACGGGTGCCAGCGGGCCCTTATGTCCGGGCATGCTGGCACTTGTGGTTCTCCAAGTGCCAGCATGCTGGGGCAGGCTTGCTGGGACCTGTAGGTCACCTGTAAAGAACAATATTACTATTCTTTACAGGTGGACTGCAGGTGCCAGCAGGCCATTTATGTCCGGGCATGCTGGCACTTGTGGTTCTCCAAGTGCCAGCATGCTGGGGCAGGCTTGCTGGGACCTGTAGGCCACCTGTAAAGAACAGAGCATACAATGAACCCCGCACCCACCGCCACCAGGGGTGCGGGGCATAGCACTGGGCTATCAGCCCAGTGCTGGTTATTGCTCGGGAGGGTGGACCCCATTTTAATTTTTTGGGGGCCCCACTTTCCGAGGAATGCCAACACTGGGCTGACTGGCTGGGGGGTGTATAATGGCATGGCAGGGGGACCCCACACTGAGTGTCTCCCCTGCTGTGGCATTCCCCCCCCCCCCCCCCCCCAGCTGGCTCTGCCTGGTGCTGGTTTTAGCGGTGGGGGGGAAACTGCATTTTTATTTTTTTTTATTTTTGCGGGGGGGGGGGGGGGGGGGGCGGTTAGTTGCAGTGCCTCCCCAGCCCCTGACCTCACCGCACGTCACTGACCTGGAGGGTCCATAACTCTGGTTTTCATTTCATCTCATGACACTCCACCTAAAGCTACTCTTCTGGTTATTCTATCAACTAGGACATTAATGAAGGTGACTCCATAACATTTGTTCCATTGTTTTTCCATGTCACAGAAACATTGCATGTGTGTTACAGGTGAACATCCTAATCATCTCTCCTTCACTTCACAGTAATGTCATTGTTAGTGATACATTATTTGGATCAAGCATCAAAAGGACACTTAGGTATAAGAGTCTGGCCGGCATATCACTTATTGCATGACGACCTTGTGCCTGCGCTGTACTGTATGTAGATGGAGCATTTGGTTTTGCTAATGACTTACATAGACTCCATAATTGGGCATGCCGACATAGCATATTGTTGAATGTTAACATGTATGATCTTAAACTCCATCTATAAATGTTCTGTTGCGAGACTTTCAATATGCTCAGAATATTGCTACTGTGACAGATGACTTAGTATATACTAGCTGGAGTACCCGGCATTGCCCCGGATTTTAAGAATGTCTGTTTACAAAAATAAATGTAAATATTAAACACACAGTATAAATAACATTGTAGATAGCTGAATACCTGTGCTTTGGTATGGGATGAGGATGGTAAATTAGAATGATAGTTTGTTAATTTACGTTGATTGGAGATCTAGTATATAGGCATATCTTGCACTTTGTGCAGCGACACACCCCTTTTTGGTCCCCCAAGGGACCCTGCTCTTCCAACTATACAACTCTCAGTCTCTGGCTTCCTGCTGCCTCTATTCCCCTCCTCACATCATGTGATTGGCCCTGTCACATGCAGCCCTGTCATCACTGAGATATCATGCATGTCCTGATTTAGTGTGTGCTCTTGGCCCTCCCCTAGAGGTGCTAGTGGTGTGTTACCATCACAGTGTTTGTTCCCAGAGTGTAAGTCATATGTGTAGCAAGTTTGGTGTAAATTGCTCCAGGCATTCCAGAGTTATGCTGACTGCTGAAAAACTCTGTGCTGCTGCCTCACCCCTAGGGGTGTCTTACCCCCACAGTGTTTGTTCCCAGCTTGCAAGTCATATGGGAACCAAGTTTGTTGTAAATTGGTCCAGGCATTCGGGAGTTATACTATCTCCTGACATACTCTGTGCTGCTGTCCCACCCCTAGGGGTGTCTAACCCCCATAGAGTTTGTTTGCAGATTGTAAGTCAGATGTGTACCAAGTTTGGTGTAAATTGCTCCAGGCCTTCCACAGTTATGCTGTCTGCTGACATACTCTGTGCTGCTGTCCCACCCCTAGGGGTGCTAGGGGTGTCTGATCCCCACAGTGTTTGTTTCCACAGTGAAAGTCATATGTGTGCCAAGTTTGTTGTAAATTGCTGCAGGCATTCCAGAGTTACAGTATGCTGTCTGCTGAAATACTCAGTGCTGCTGCCTTCGTTGCTCTGCGATGGGTTTGTGCAAAGAATCAATTCACATGGGCGATCGCAAGGAGATTGACAGGAAGAAGGCATTTGTGGGTGTCAACTGACCGTTTTCTGGGAGTGGTTGGAAAAACGCAGGCGTTCCCAAACGTTTGCAGGGCGGGTGTCTGACGTGAATTCCGGTCCCGGACAGGTTGAAGTGATCGCAGCGGATGAGTAAGTCCTGGGCTACTGCACAAAATCTTTTTGTACCGCTCGGCTGCACATGCGATCGCACACTTGCACAGCTAAAATATACTCCCCGGTGGGCGGCGACTATGTGAACGCAGGACTGCAAAAAACAGCTAGTGAGTGATCAGGTCTGAATTGGCCCCATATATCCTCCAGAAACCCCATGGTGCTGTTTTACTGGTCCATGTCAGGCCATCCAAGTGTGAGGTCAAATTGATGAATAATCCTGGGCCGCAGCTCCAGAGGCGGGATGGGCCTGCGTGTGGCCAGCTGTACAGTGGAGACATCGGATAACAGCCCATGTCCTCTCATGCTTTACAGTGTTTAGTTGCAAAATTGGTGGTGGTGGTGGGTGTTTGGTAGGCTAAAGCACTGGGGCTCATTACAAATACTGGAGTCTATTTACTAAGCCTTGGAGAGAGATAAAGTGGCCGGAGATAAGTACCAGCCAATCAGCTACTAACTGTCATATTATAGGCTGGACTTGAAAAATGACAGGAGCTGATTGGCTGGTACTTTATCTCCATCCACTTTATCTCTCTCAACGGCTTAATACATAGACCCCATTGTATGCAGTGGATGTGGGGGTGATGAAATAATTAAAAAATAGATACTTTTTTGCTGGTGAGCTACAGGACCCAGATATCACACACTTACCAAGTTCTTGGCTGCCAGTTGGGAGGGGTATGACGCAACCATGTGGGCAGTGCAGGGGCATGACAGCAGAATCGCATCATCAAGGCACAGTATATAAAGCCACGATTACATCATTGTAAATCGGGGAAGGGGCCATGATAATGGGATTCAGCAGGAATAGCGTCATCAGCTCGCCTGGACTGGTCACTTCACACGGGAAGTGCGCATCAGAGTGTGGAACTGAGGCGTTACTGAAGATATGCCTACACCTTGGTGCCTGCTATCCTGGAGTCTCCAAGACATTGCGGGAGAATAGGCAAATACCATATGTTCTATCATGCGTTGGGATTGTGTAACCGGCGGTTGGGATCCCAGCGGTCAGCATCCTGATGCCGGGATCCTGGCCGCCAGATTGCCGTTGGGGGTACGAGTGCAACAGAGCCCCATGCGGGCTCGCCAAGGGCGTGGCTGCCATAGGTGCAGGGAGTGCAGCTGCTATGGGGCCCAGAGCTGAGAGGGGCCCCCTTCCCTGTCACAGTAACATGTGTTATATACAGGGTGTAGCTACCATAGGTGCAGGGTGTACAGATGCTATGGGCAGGGCCAGCTCTAGGCATGTTCGAATAGAGCGGCCGCGCAGGGCGCCACCCTTAATGGGCGCCGCGCGCTGGCGCCGCCATATTCAAACATGGAGCCGGCCCTGCTCTGCAGCATCGTGTGACTTGAGTGCGCTATACGCGCTGAGCGGCGCCGGTGTCTAACGTCAGACGCCGGCGCCGCGCAGCGCGCACAGCGCACTCAAGCGCCTTGGACTTGGAGGCTTCCTGGCCGCCCGCCCGCCAGCACCCCCGCACCCGAACCCGGACCTGCACTGCCGCACCCGGAACCTGCACTGCCGCACCCGGACAGCAGTACTCCTCCCCCTCCAACGCCGCAGGTATTTGGGGGGGGCGGCTGAGTGAATCATTTATGGATGGCACTGTGGGGGCATTTATCTGGCACTGTGGGGGCGTTTATCTGGCACTGTGGGGACATTTATCTGGCACTATGGCACTGGGGGTATTTATCTGGCACTGTGGGGGCATTTACCTGGCACTGTGGGGACATTTATCTGGCACTGGGGGCATTTATCTGGCACTGTGGGGACATTTATCTGGCACTGTGGCACTGGGGGCATTTATCTGGCACTGTGGGGGCATTTACCTGGCACTGTGGGGACATTTATCTGGCACTGGGGGCATTTATCTGGCACTGTGGGGACATTTATCTGGCACTGTGGGGGCATTTATCTGGCAGTGTGGGGACATTTATCTGGCACTGTGGGCATTTACCTGGCACTGTGGGGACATTTATCTGGCACTGGGGGCATTTATCTGGCACTGTGGGGACATTTATCTGGCACTGTGGCTGTGTGGGCATTTATCTGGCACTGTGGGGACATTTATCTGGCACTGTGGGGGCATTTATCTGGCACTATGGGGACATTTTGGCACTGTGGGGGCATTTATCTGGCACTGTGGGGGCATTTATCTGGCACTGTGGGTGCATTTATCTGGCACTGTGGGGACATTTATTTGGCACTGTGGGCATTTATCTGGCACTGTGGGGGCATTTATCTGGCACTGTGGGGGCATTTATTTGGCACTGTGGGGACATTTATCTGGCACTGTGGGGGCATTTATCTGGCACTATGGGGACATTTTGGCACTGTGGGGGCATTTATCTGGCACTGTGGGGACATTTATCTGGCATTGTGGGGACATTTATGTAGCACTGTGGGGGCATTTATGTAGCACTGTGGGGGCATTTATGTAGCACTGTGGGGGCATTTATCTGGCACTGTGGGGGCATTTATCTGGCACTGTGGGGACATTTATCTGGCACTGTGGGGGCATTTATCTAGCACTGTGGGGGCTTTTCTGTATCTACATATCTGGCACTGTGTGGCCATTTATGTATCTGGCATTGCTGGGGGGCATGTCATGTGTTGCTGACACTGCTGGGGGGCATGTCATGTGTAGCTGGCACGGCTGGGGGGCATATCATGTAGTGTTCCCGCTAGGCGTCTGTGGCTAGGCAAAGTGTCTAACGTGCTGTGCCTGGCGCAAAGTGTCTAACGTGCTGTGCCTGGCGCAAAGTGTCTAACGTGCTCTGCCTGGCGCAAAGTGTATAGGAGGTTCTACCTGGTGCAGTGTGTATTAACTGCACTACTGTGTGGTGTAATGCGAATTGCCACTATTATGTGGCCACGCACCTTCCCCACGAAGCAACGCCCCTAAATTCTTGCTACGCGCCTTAGGCGCGCACTGTCCATGCTTTACCATGTAGGTAGATGAGCACCGAGCATTACAGTATGTACATCATTTTGCCCTCCTAACTTAAAAATGTGCCCTCCCTGCCCTAAAAAGTGAACACTATCGTGTAGCTGGCACTGCTGGGGGGCATATTGTGTGTAGCTGGCACTGCTGGGGGGGCATATCATGTCTATCTGGCACTGCACATTGTGTATCTGGCACTATACTGGAGACATTATGTGTATCTGCCACTATACTGGAGACATTGTGTGTAAGGAACACTACTGTGGCTGTTATGTGTAAGGCTGCTAATTGTGTGCGTAGAGGGTGTGTGAAAACATATTTATTTATAGTCTAATAATATGAAGTTATGAGGCCACGCCCACTTTCCAAGAGACCACACCCACTTTTCCTGGAGCGCTTCGGCGCGCGCATAATGGGGGGGGGGGGGGGGCACTTTTACATGTTTTTGCTCAGGGTGCTAGTAGGCCTGGAGCCGGCCCTGGCTATGGGACCCAGAGCTGAGAGGGGCCACCTTCCCTGTCACAGTTACATGTGTTATACACAGGGTTTAGCTACCATAGGTGCAGGGAGTGTAGCTGCTATGGGGCCCAGTGCTGAGAGGGGCCACCTTCCCGGTCACAGTTACACATGTTATATACAAGGGTGTAGCTACCATAGGTGCAAGGAGTGCAGCTGCTATGGGGCCCAGTACTAAGAGGGGCCACCTTCCCTGTCACAGTTACATGTGTTATATACAAGGACGTAGCTACCATAAGTGCAGGGAGTGCAGCTGCTATGTAGAGCTGAGGAGGGCAACCTTTCCTGTCACAGTTACATGTTTATATACAAGGGTGTTGCTACTATAAGTGCAGGGAGTGCAGCTACCAGGTGCGATTGGCCCACCAGGACACCATGACAGATTTCGATGGACTGGTCCCATATCCCCCTTAGCCAGGCCGATTCACACTCAGGCTGGGCTGGCTCACACTGCTTCCAGTACTTGTGGTTCATTGGAATGCAATCCGGAAGTTAGGCTAGCGGGCACTTCCAGGTGCCTCTAGCCGTGAAAAGTGGTGATGCTGTTCTACCAGCGAGGGACCTGGAGAAAGTTAACCAGCCCAGCAGCATCCTCTCCCTGGCCCCGGCCAAAGGTCTCTTCAACGAGCCCGGCCCAGGAGCAGCAGCAAAGTGATGGTCGGAGCCGGGTTTACTACACCCGCTGCCACCCCAGCTCCCGCACTCTCACTGAACTGGCCAGAGCAGCGACTGAGCACTGAAGGGGACCCGGCAGAGAGATTATTTTTAATTACATTATTTGCATTATCATGATGGTGTAAGAGTTAGGGCGTCCCCGGTCACAGGGTATGGTTTGGGGACTGGACAGGGGCAGGATGTACTTTGTTCTCAGGATGCCAGCTGATCAGGCAGCACTCACAGCTAGCACTGGGACAATCTCTAATGCAACGTCCTTCAGCTCTATAGCTGCCCAATGTCTGTCCATGATGATGGGCCTTTTTATGCGGTGTCTACTTATGTAATGCGGTGGTTATGTATGTAATGCGGTGGCTATGTATGTAATGTGGTGCTAGTCATATACGTGAAGTGCGGTGCTATACCTGTAATGTTGTGCTATTCGTGTTATGTGGTACTATTTGTGTAATGCAGTGCTATACGTGTAGTGCTATACATGTAATGCGGTGCTATACGTGCATTGTGGTGCTATACGTGTAATGCGGTGCTATTTGTGTAATGTGGTGCTATTCATGTAATAATGTGGTGGCTATGTATGTAATATGGTGGCTATGTATGTAATCAGGGGCGGATTGGCCACTGGGATAGATTCTGCTGCACTAGTACCGTATCTGTGTTTCACTACTTGTGTGTGCTCCCTCCCTGTACTGTGCTGTATGTAGTGTGTGCTCCCTCCCTGTACTGTGCTGTATGTAGTGCGTGCTCCCCCTCCCTGTGCTGTATGTAGTGTGTGCTCCCTCCCTGTACTGTGCTGTATGTAGTGTGTGCTCTCTCCCTGTACTGTGCTGTATGTAGTGTGTGCTCCCTCCCTGTACTGTGCTGTATGTAGTGTGTGCTCCCCCTCCCTGTACTGTGCTGTATGTAGTGTGTGCTCCCTCCCTGTACTGTATGTAGTGTGTGCTCCTCCTCCCTGTACTGTATGTAGTGTGTGCTCCCTCCCTGTACTGTGCTGTATGTAGTGTGTGCTCTCTCCCTGTACTGTGCTGTATGTAGTGAGTGCTCCCTCCCTGTACTATGCTGTATGTAGTGTGTGCTCCCTCCCTGTACTGTGCTGCATGTAGTGTGTGCTCCTCCTCCCTGGATCTGTGCTGTATGTAGTGTGGGCTCCCCCTCCCTGTACTGTGCTGTATGTAGTGTGTGCTCCCTCCCTGTACTGTGCTGTATGTAGTGTGTGCTCCCTCCCTGTACTGTGCTGTATGTAGTGTGTGCTCCCTCCCTGTACTGTGCTGTATGTAGTGTGTGCTCCCTCCCTGTACTGTGCTGTATGTAGTGTGTGCTCCCCCTCCCTGTACTGTATGTAGTGTGTGCTCCCTCCCTGTACTGTGCTGTATGTAGTGTGCATACCTCCCAACATTGAAGTAGAGGAAGGAGGGAAATCTTGGCACGCGTAGCGCGCCCGCGACCAAAAAGGGGGCGTTGCCTGTGTAGAAGGGGGTGTGGCTTCGTGGGAGGACCTGCGATCGCAAAACACGCCCCCATTTTCATCACTGAGGGGGGCATGGCCAGCGCTCTGTGAGCTGCTGGCATGCCCCCTCTCCCTCTAACTCACTGGAATAGACGCTGTGCTATTCAACGCTGCTCTGCTCTCAACTGAGCAGAGCAGTGAGTGATCAGGAGCCTCCCAACTGCCCCCCCCCCCACTGCGGGACACTGCGGCCCGCGGGAGGGACAGCGGGACAGACCCAAAAAAACGGGACTGTCCCGCGAAAATCGGGACAGTTGGCAGGTATGTGGTGTGTGCTCCCTCTCCCTGTACTGTATGTAGTGTGTGCTCCCTCCCTGTACTGTGCTGTATGTAGTGTGTGCTCCCTCCCTGTACTGTGCTGTATGTAGTGTGTGCTCCCTCCCTGTACTGTGCTGTATGTAGTGTGTGCTCCCTCCCTGTACTGTGCTGTATGTAGTGTGTGCTCCTCTTCCCTGTACTGTGCTGTATTTAGTGTGTGCTCCTCCTCCCTGTACTGTGCTGTATGTAGTGTGTGCTCCTCCTCCCTGTACTGTGCTGTATGTAGTGTGTGCTCCCTCCCTGTACTGTGCTGTATGTAGTGTGTGCTCCCTCCCTGTACTGTGCTGTATGTAGTGTGTGCTCCTCTTCCCTGTACTGTGCTGTATGTAGTGTGTGCTCCTCCTCCCTGTACTGTGCTGTATGTAGTGTGTGCTCCTCCTCCCTGTACTGTGCTGTATGTAGTTTGTGCTCCTCCTCTCTGTACTTTGAAACATAGAAGGTTAAAAAAAAGAGTTTGTAGAATGAAAAATCAATAAAATCAGAAGTAGATTAAAGGCATGACTGCAGTGTCAGGAGACACTGAAAGTGGGCATATCAGTCCTTGTATATTCAGACGTACAGATGTGCATCAGGGAAGGGTATTGTAGCAGCATATGTATAAAGAGGGTCATTCCAAGTTGAACGCTCGCTGACGATTTTCGCAGCGCTGCGATCAGGTAAAAAAAACGGCAAAACTGTGCATGCGCCGGAATGTGCACGCGCATCGTATGGGTAGAAAGAGCATTGTTGTTGTGCAATGCTTTTAGCAACGAATCCATTCGCACAGCCGATCGCAAGGAGATTGACAGGAAGAGGGAGTTTGTGGGTGGCAACTGACCGTTTTCTGGGAGTTTTTGGGAAAATGCAGGCGTGTCCAGGCGTTTGCAGGGCGGGTATCTGACGTCAATTCCAGGACCTCCGTCGATAGAATCATCGCACAGGATAAGTAACTACAGGGCTGGTCTTGTTTTGCACAAAATGTGTTCGTGTTATGCACACCAGTGCCTGCAGGAATGTACTGGTGTCTGAACAGAGAGGGATGCAAAACAAATGAACTCACAGACAGACTGGGAAATATGACATAACGTACACAGAAGGTGATAGGGTAACAAAACCAACACAGAGTGAACAGAGAAGCCCAGAGGCTAAGAAACTGGGTGTCTCCCTAGTATTAGAAATGCTCAGATGGAAAAAGCAAGATGTTGTGTTTTAATACGTAGAGAACCCGAAATGCTGTTGCTAAGGGCAACAGCAAAACCCTAAAGGGTTACCAACGGGTGTGGCAGTAAACTCCTTGGTCAGAGATGGAATAATAGACACAAGGAGAGTCTCCACAATCCTAATTCTCACTTGCAGTGCACTGGTTCAGCTTACTGCCACTAAACTGACACATGGACACCCTGCACAGTGAGAGAGGATTAAGCAGGCAGGTCTGAAAGTACAGCCACAAACCTGCTGGGTTCACAGAATATCAAAAGAACCTCAGCAGGCTAAACGACTGACTCCAGTCTTACTGCTAGGTCTGGATTGGCAGAGTGTAGTACCAAATCCCCAGGCCTATTTGCAGTAAGCAACAACAAATACAAAGCTACACAGTACTGGCTAACTTTCAGGAACTGACTAACCAACAAAGATTCAGCAGCATCTGCTTAACCTGAGAAGAGGCCTTATAAAGCAGGTGCTGTCCACGCCCCCCTCAGACCTCACAGACTGTGAGCACAAAAACCAGCACCGGATCCCCTGCCTGTAACCACTGCACAGCAAAAGACCCGAACCGGAGTATCAGCTGCGCTCAGGTTACTCCGCTAGCACTTGTCTCCCGGTTGCCATGACGACGTGGCAGCACAGGGCAGGAGACCCTAACAGTACCCCCCCTCTGACGAGGGGTCAAAGAACCCCTACCACCAGGTTTATCGGGGAACTGCGAGAAGAAAGAGCGTATCAGTCTGGGGGCATGAAGATCACAACTGCGCACCCACGACCGCTCCTCCGGGCCATACCCCTTCCAGTGCACCAAAAATGACAGCCGACCCCGAACCATCTTGGAGTCAAGAATCCTTTCAACAACAAACTCCCTCTGGCCACGTATCAGAAGAGGGGAAGGTCTGCCTCTGGAAGAAGGATTACTAATCGCCCGTTTTAAAAGGGAACAATGAAATGTTTTATTGATACCCAAAGAACGGGGCAGATCTAACTGAAATGCCACCGGATTGATAACCCTGGTGATCTTATAAGGGCCGATGAACCGGGGGCCTAACTTATGAGATGGCTGTCTCAACTTCAAATTCTTGGTAGACAACCAGACGAAGTCTCCTAATTTGAAGCTGCAGGGTCTTTTCCGCTTATCAAAAACCCTTTTGGTCACTAATGACACAGACACAAGGGCTTTCTTCACTTTCCTCCAAATACCTCTAAGGACCGAAACGACAGAGGAACCACCAGGCGTGGAGTCCAGGGGGTCAAAAGAATTGGCCTTAGGATGATGCCCATACACACAAAGGAAGGGAGAGATCCCTGTAGCAGAGTGAGCCGCGTTGTTATAGGCAAACTCCGCCATTGACAGATGAGCAACCCAGTCAGTCTGACACTTGGAGACATAACACCTGAGGAACGACAAGCTGACAGAAAATCTGGAGATCGGAACAAAATGCCCTCCAGAATTTGGCCACAAACTGGGATCCGCGGTCAGAGACCACATCAAGTGGCAACCCGTGGAGACGCACAACATGCAGCATAAATAATTCAGACAGGCGTCTGGCCGATGGCAGCCCAACCAGTGGAACGAAGTGCGCCATCTTCGAAAACCTGTCAACGACAACCCAGATGGCTGTCATCCCCGAGGATTTGGGCAAGTCCACAACAAAATCCATTGAAATGTGGGTCCATGGCTTAGATGGAATAGAGAGTGGATGTAATGGGCCAACAGGAACCCCTCTAGGAGTCTTATTTCGGGCACAGATGTCACATGCCCGAACCCACTGATCCACATCCTTAGCCACCGAGGGCCACCACACCGCCCTAGATAGCAACTCCCGAGTTCTGGCAATACCCGGGTGACCTGCCGACTTCTTGGCATGGAATTCCAGGAACACTCGCTGTCTTAACCTAGGAGGCACAAACAAAAGACCTACCGGAAGGTCTGGAGGAGCCTGCTCCTGTGCTCTAAGGACTAATGACAAGAGGTCCTGGGTAATGCCCACTTTAATACATGATGGGGACACAATGGGCAACGGCTCCTCGGTGGTCTCCTGGATTGGAGCAAAACTCTGCGAGAGCGCATCAGCCTTGATGTTTTTTGACCCAGGGCGATATGTTATCAAAAAATTAAAGCGAGCAAAAAACAAAGCCCATCGTGCCTGCCTGGCATTGAGACGCTTCGCTGACTCTAAATATGCCAAATTCTTATGGTCGGTGAGAATTGAGACCACAAACTTAGCCCCCTCAAGCCAGTGTCTCCACTCCTCGAGTGCATCCTTAATAGCCAACAATTCCCGGTTACCCACGTCATAATTCATCTCGGCAGGCGAAAATTTACGGGAAAAGTAAGCACAGGGATGAAGGCGATTATCAGACACTCCCATCTGAGAGAGCACTGCCCCAATACCCATCTCAGAGGCATCCACCTCCACCACAAAAGGACGCTCTGGATCTGGGTGTCGCAGCACCTTGGCCGAGACAAATGCCCTTTTGAGACGGGCAAAAGCCGCTTTGGCCTCACGAGACCAGTGAGCAACATCCGCCCCTTTCTTAGTGAGTGCCACCAAGGGCGCCACTATAGACGAAAATCCAGCGATAAATCGTCTATAAAAATTTGCAAAGCCCAGGAAACGCTGAAGCGCCTTCAAACTAGTGGGCTGCACCCAATCCAGGACTGCCTGTACCTTGGAACCCTCCATTTGGAAACCTTCTGGGGAGATAATATATCCTAGAAATGCGATTTGCTGAACTTCAAATTCGCACTTCTCCAGCTTTGCCCCAAGCCGGTGGTCTCTGAGTTTCTGGAGGACTAAGCGTACATGCTTCCGATGTTCCTCCAGGGAATGGGAGAAGATTAGGATGTCATCTAAGTATACAACTAAGAATCTATCCAAATATTCCCTGAGCACATCGTTCATGAAATCCTGGAAGACTGCCGGGGCATTACAGAGCCCAAAAGGCATCACCAAATATTCATAATGCCCTGAGTGGGTATTAAAGGCAGTCTTCCATTCATCCCCCTCTCTTATTCGGATTAGATTGTACGCACCGCGTAGGTCAATCTTAGAAAAAATGGTGGCAGTACGAAGCTGGTCAAACAAGACCGAAATGAGAGGCAGTGGGTATGAGTTTTTAATCGTGATACGGTTCAATTCCCTGAAGTCGATGCAGGGTCGCAATGAACCGTCCTTTTTACCCACGAAGAAGAACCCCGACCCAACTGGAGACTGTGAAGGTCTGATAAATCCTTTAGCCAAGTTCTCCTGAATGTACTCTGCCATAGCCTGAGTCTCAGGACGTGACAGGGAGTACAACCTGCTCTTGGGAAGCTTAGCATTCGGCAACAAATTAATGGCACAGTCATAGGGGCGATGGGGAGGTAGTACCTCTGCAACTTTTTTGGAGAACACGTCCGCAAAATCTGCATAACACCCTGGCAATCCTGGCAAACTTAGCTGCGAGAGCCTGACTGGAAGGCTCAAGCAACTCCTGAAACAATCAGTACCCCAACTAAGAATCTCCCCAGAGACCCAGTCAAATTGAGGATTGTGGGCCCTTAACCAGGGTAACCCCAACACCAATGGGGCAAAAGTACAGACAGTCACATAAAAGGACAATTTTTCAGAGTGTGTGGCTCCAATAAACAAAGAAATCTGGCTAGTGCAAGAGGTAATTTTACCCTGGGATAATGGTTCCCCGTTTAACCCACAAATCTCAATTTCCGACGCCAAGGGTACTAAGGAAACAGAGTGTTTCAGGGCGAATTGGCGGTCCATAAAAACCCCGTCGGCCCCACTGTCCACAAAGGCCCCAGTCTTGACAGTTTGACCGAGGATCTTCAAGGTCACCGGAATGATAAAAGTCTTCTTGGGAAATTCTAACTTCTGGCCTGACAGGATATTTCCCATCACCCTCAGGCCCTGAAGTTTTCCGGCTTTTCTGGGCATGATACTACCACATGACCCTTATTCCCACAGTACAAACACAACCCCTGCTGTCTCCTCCGCGTCTTCTCACGCGAGGAGAGGCGGGTAGCCCCAATCTGCATAGGCTCCTCGGAAAATTCCTCAGAGTCTGAGGTTCCCTTGGGAAAGAAGGAAACCTCGGTCTCCCTTTCAAGCCTACGCTCTCTCAGCCGTCTATCCACCCGGATGGATAACTGCATGAGCTGATCCAAGCTATCAGGCAAGGGATATTGTACCAGTTGGTCTTTTATCTGGTTAGAAAGACCTCTTCGGTACTGGTGTCTCAGGGCTGGGTCATTCCACTGGGTATCATGGGCCAACCTCCGAAACTCCGTACAGTAAACCTCAACTGGCCTTCGCCCTTGCTTAAGGATCGAAATCTGAGCCTCGGCTGAGGCCGTCTTGTCAGGGTCATCATACAACATGCCCAGTGCCGTAAAAAAAGCATCAACACTTTTAAGCGACGGACAGTCAGGCTGCAACCCATATGCCCAGACCTGTGGGTCTCCTTGTAGCAAGGAAATCACTATGCCCACCCGCTGAATCTCTGACCCAGAAGACTGAGGCCTAAGCTGGAAATATAACTTGCAGCTCTCCTTGAAACAAAAGAACTGCGAGCGATCTCCAGAAAAACGATCCGGAAGATTTACTTTCGGCTCCTTAACCCCTGAAGGTGCTGCTGCTGCGGGAGCTCCGCCAGCGGCCTGGGAGGTGTGCATTTTAATGGACAAATCATTAAATTGACGAGTAAGGACCTGCACCTGATCAACCACCTGTTGCAACGTATTTTGAGGGGTATGCTCCATATTCCCACAAAATTTCAACAGGAGTATTGGGCTGCTGAATATGTTATGCACACCAGTGCCTGCAGGAATGTACTGGTGTCTGAACAGGTCTGAACAGAGAGGGATGCAAAACAAATGAACTCACAGACAGACTGGGAAATATGACATAACGTACACAGAAGGTGATAGGGTAACAAAACCAACACAGAGTGAACAGAGAAGCCCAGAGGGTAAGAAACTGGGTGTCTCCCTAGTATTAGAAATGCTCAGATGGAAAAAGCAAGATGTTGTGTTTTAATACGTAGAGAACCCGAAATGCTGTTGCTAAGGGCAACAGCAAAACCCTAAAGGGTTACCAACGGGTGTGGCAGTAAACTCCTTGGTCAGAGATGGAATAATAGACACAAGGAGAGTCTCCACAATCCTAATTCTCACTTGCAGGGCCCAGGTACAGCTTACTGCCACTAAACTGACACATGGACACCCTGCACAGTGAGAGAGGATTAAGCAGGCAGGTCTGAAAGTACAGCCACAAACCTGCTGGGTTCACAGAATATCAAAAGAACCTCAGCAGGCTAAACGACTGACTCCAGTCTTACTGCTAGGTCTGGATTGGCAGAGTGTAGTACCAAATCCCCAGGCCTATTTGCAGTAAGCAACAACAAATACAAAGCTACACAGTACTGGCTAACTTTCAGGAACTGACTAACCAACAAAGATTCAGCAGCATCTGCTTAACCTGAGAAGAGGCCTTATAAAGCAGGTGCTGTCCACGCCCCCCTCAGACCTCACAGACTGTGAGCACAAAAACCAGCACCGGATCCCCTGCCTGTAACCACTGCACAGCAAAAGACCCGAACCGGAGTATCAGCTGCACTCAGGTTACTCCGCTAGCACTTGTCTCCCGGTTGCCATGACGACGTGGCAGCACAGGGCAGGAGACCCTAACAGTTCGTGTCGCTTGGCTGCACATGCGATCGCACACTTGTAAAGCGAAAATACACTCCCCCGTGGGTGGCGCCAATGCGTTTGCACAGCTGCTAAAAGTAGCTAGCGATGCGATCAACTCGGAATGAGGGCCACAGTCACAGGTAAACATTAGCATAACGTAAAGCAAAGGAGGCCCCAACTGTGTCTATCTCAGAATCAGGACCTCTGAAGAGTGACCCCGCCCTCTTGACAGGCCCCTCCCCCTTAACAGACCCCTCCCTCATTAGGGTTGCTTCCATAAATGTCCTGGGCTGGTGTTCGATCCCAATCCACCCCTGGCGGTCACCACACCCTTCCTGCACCCCAGATGGAAGGAGTCTGTGAAAACTGAAACTTTGGATTGAGAAAATTTGCGGAAATGGAGGCGTGTCACTGCCATTTAGGGGGTGGGAAGAGGTCAGGGATCTCCGTCATAGGACATAGATTTCCTGTCCTCTGTGATGGGCGGCTTGCACAGCACCATGGGTGTCGTAAGCCACCCGATGGTGACTGAGTGATCCGATGCTGTGTCCAAGGATGCTGGTCAGATCACTGCTGCGGCATGAGGCATCTGTGTGTAATAGACATCTCCTGCTGCATCACCATAGAGCGCTATCACTGCTGCTTCCAGGGACACAGCAGTGATAGCGACTCCAACCGCACCTGAATTAGACCCAGTATGTTTGTAAATGATGTTGTTCACAGACATATTGTTTGCATACACCTGCCGAACTGCTAGCGATATATCGGTCAATATATTGCCTAGTGTGTAGCCAGCTTTGATATTCAGCTGCGGTTAAGGCTCAAATGCACGGAAACGCTATGTCAACATTCCAATTGTAGATAGTATGGTCATGTCAATGTTATGTTACTGTCAGTATTGTGAATGCTTACATTTTACATGTCCATGACAACATTCTCAAGGTCCATACACACTTAACAATAAAATGAGCGACGTCGCTCATTTTTCCGCCTCCTTGAGCGACGTCGCTCATTTTATCGTCAAGTGTGTATGCTGCCAGTGACGACCGATGCGCGGCCCCGCAGGTCGGCAACGATCGTCGCTGTCGGTAGGGCATGCATGCAGGATCTGGACTGTCGTCCACGACCTTCATGCAGGGCTGGCGGAGGCGTGACGTCACTGAGTGATATGAGCGGTCATATCGCTCAGTGTGTACAGGCGGCCGCCGACCAGCCGGCCCGGGAGGGGGAAACATTAGACGATGTCGCTTACAGAGCGACATCGTCTAATGTGTATGGGCCTTAAATGTCAATATTTTGTACCACACTCATATGCAGGTGTAGAGGAAGATGCCAATTATCTTTTCCCAGAACATTGTGCTTAACAAGCAGTATAACTGTATGTGATGTTCAGTGTCGCCAACGTCTGGTTCATTTGTCTGTCACCCATTGGAAGTTATTTTATTCTATAGAATATGTCACATTTTAAAGGTTAATTAATTACTTAAAAATCCAGAAAATATAAAAAGTTGTAATTTGATAAATATGTCCCTATGTAGTTTGTTCATTCATTCATTCATTCATTCATTCATTTTTTAGTGTAAAATGCTGAAGACAGTGAAACAAGCTTTATTCTCAACCAGTCTGCAGAACCCGAAGTGGACAGCATTGGAAACTCAGGTGCAGTTCATTATTATTCTTTTCTTTTCACTCTTTCAAGCAATTAAAGTGGTTTCTGAGTTCTGAGAAAAGTTAAAATGAAATAATAAATAAAAACTAAAGCAAATGTCCACTAACACTTATTTTGTTACTATTAGTTCCCTCCCTTAAACTAGCATAATCATTGTATTGTATTGTATTGTTGGGACCATTGTTTAAAATCCCATAGTCCCACTGTCTCCACGATTCTTTCAGCCCTTTATATGGTACAAAGCAATGGCGTTCCAGTAGACATATGTTTTCATAGGTTCCTAAGCCTGTTGTAGGAGCAGTCGTACCTGTTGAGGGTATGCCTATCTCAGAGGTTATCAACTCCAATCTTCGAGTACCCAAAACAGATGTTTTCTGGATTTCAAATAGGTAGTATAATTACTGACCCAGCAAAATAGATTAACTCACCTGTGCATGATAAACGAAACCCAGGAAACATGACATGTAGCGGTACTTAAGGATTGAAGTTCGGAATCCCTGGCCTATCCAAAGTACATGGGGTCTATTCATAAAGCAGAGAAAAGCCCTACATATTTTGCGTTAAACAAGGCTTTTCTCTGCTTACCGAAATTCACAGAACGGGTTACCGTGAAGATGCTCCTGACTTCCCCAGGGGCACCCCTGCTCCGCGGCTGAATCGCATCACCATACTTTAGTATGGTGAGTGTGATTCATGAAGGAGCAGAAAGCCCAGCTTTCCATTTCTCCATGGAGTTTAGGTTCACCATCTCAGTACGGCGTAACCTGAACTGCAGTCCAGTTACTGCAGGAAAGCTCAATGCTTCCCTGCCCTCTGTCCGGCACCTGTGCTGGCTCCGTCCCCCTGACCTCCAGCAGCCACTGTGGCCTGCCGGGAGGTCAACAGGCGGCACATGCACAGAGGGACCTGCTGGCATACTCCGGACATTGCAGAAGGTAACTGCCGATGGAGAAAGCGTCGCTGGAGCCCAGGATACCGCATTGCATCGCTGGAGAGGTGAGTATACTTGAATTGCTACTTATCACAGCTATACATTGCATTGCATCGAACCAATGCGATGTATAGGGATAAGTAACAATTTGCTTTTTGTTTTCTTTATAATAGACCCCATGGCTATCCTATTTGCAGGACCACCTTCAACTTACTCCCAGACTCGTCATTTTTCCACCTTGTGGCTTCTTACTGATGTTTGCAATGAACACCACTGTAAGTAAAGCCCTTTGATCACTGAGTTGCTCTGCATCTGATATAGAAATGACGGCTGTTAATCTAGTCCAGTCATGCTGTGTTACTTTGACAGTGGGTGTAGTACGGTATGCCGGCGCTCGGGCTCCCGGCGACCAGCATACCGACACGCCGGGAGCCCGACCGCCGGCATACCGACAGCGGGGCGAGCGCAAAGGAGCTCCTTGCGGGCACGGTGGCGCGCTACACGCGCCACACTATTTTATTCTCCCTCCAGCGGAGTCGTGGACCCACACGAGGGAGAACAAGTGTCGGTATGCCGGCTGTCAGGATTCCGGCGCCGGTATACTGTGCGCCGGGATCCCGACAGCTGGCATACTGAAGACCACCCCTGACAGTGAGGGTGGGCAATGAGAATGAGGGGGAGTAATAAGGCTGATCAGTGAGGGCCAGTAGAATATATCATAATATGATTATCTCAAAACATATTCATTGCAAAAAATATTGCTCTAATTCTCCAGTTAGAATCTCCACTATCTAAGTGCGTTCTGATTTCACGGGTCTGATGCAGTTTACAGTAAAGCACGCCTGTCACCCTGTGGCTACTCTCCCTGTTCTGACAATGCTCTCACTCTCCCTGTTCCACTGGCTGTTGGGGTCTCAGTAAAATGAAATAAGATCCCCAGCACTTTATACCAAAACAGTGAAAAAACCCATGAAACACACAATTTTAAAATAAACTTTAATTGAATAAATGCTCCTCAAACTGTTCATTCACCACTTTATTATATATTAAGCAACATGTAATTCATGCCTTCTTTATTCATCTGTTGCTATCCAAATCACAAATATATACAAAAAAATCGTCATAGAATAAATAACCAACCTACACACTATCATTGCCCCACTAAATATTCAGATTTGGGATTCCCAAATTTGCTGTTAGCCAATCACTTGCTAGCAATAATGGACAATCGCAGGGACCTGCAACAGTAATATTGGGGGTGCTCAATCTGGAGATTATAAATCCAAAACCTGTGCACCAGAGGTGCACATCCTGTTGTGTTAACCCCTGGAGACAAATCCATCTGTACCACTCACCCAGCAATATTTACCACTGTTATAACCTGTAGCTGAGGAACAAGTGCCTTCAGTCCTGTTGGAGTGCTATATAAATTAAATAAATAAAAATAAATAAATAATAATCATGGTTTCTTAGTGCAGTATAGTTGGGGACGCCAGTGTGAAAGGGGCCGAGGTGGGTCGCACCTGGGATGCACCTGTGTACAGCTCCCGGGTGCTACCCATGATATGCGGTTTGAAAGGGGTATATGTGAGAGGCAGCGTATGGATGTATGTATATATGAGAGTGGCAGTGTATGTATATATGAGAGTAGCAGTGTATGGATGTATGTATATATGAGAGTGGCAGTGTATGGATGTATGTATATATGAGAGTGGCAGTGTATGGATGTATGTATATATGAGAGTGGCAGTGTATGTATGGATGTATGTATATATGAGAGTGCAGTGTATGGATGTATGTATACATGAGAGTGGCAGTGTATGGATGTATGTATATATGAGAGTGGCAGTGTATGTATATATGTATGTATATATGAGAGTGGCAGTGTATGTATGTATGTATGTATGTATGTATGTATGTATGTATGAAAGTGGCACTGTATGGATGTATGTATATATGAGAGTGGCAGTGTATGTATATATGAGAGTGGCAGTGTATGGATGTATGTATATATGAGAGTGGCAGTGTATGTATATATGTATGTATATATGAGAGTGGCAGTGTATGGATGTATGTATATATCAGAGTGGCAGTGTATGGATGTATGTAATGTATATATGAGAGTGGCAGTGTATGGATGTATGTATATATGAGAGTGGCAGTGTATGTATGGATGTATGTATATATGAGAGTGCAGTGTATGGATGTATGTATATATGAGAGTGGCAGTGTATGGATGTATGTATATATGAGAGTGGCAGTGTATGTATATATGTATGTATATATGAGAGTGGCACTGTATGTATGTATGTATGTATGTATGTATGAGAGTGGCACTGTATGGATGTATGTATATATGAGAGTGGCAGTGTATGTATATATGTATGTATATATGAGAGTGGCAGTGTATGGATGTATGTATATATGAGAGTGGCAGTGTATGTATATATATATATATATATATATATATATGTATGTATATATGAGAGTGGCAGTGTATGGATGTATGTATATATGAGAGTGGCAGTGTATGTATGGATGTATGTATATATGAGAGTGGCAATGTATGGATGTATGTATATATGAGAGTGGCAGTGTATGGATGTATGTATATATGAGAGTGGCAGTGTATGGATGTATGTATATATGAGAGTGGCAGTGTAAGTATATATATATATATGTATGTATATATGAGAGTGGCAGTGTATGGATGTATGTATATATGAGAGTGGCAGTGTATGGATGTATGTATGTATATATGAGAGTGCAGTGTATGGATGTATGTATATATGAGAGTGGCAGTGTATGGATGTATGTATATATGAGAGTGGCAGTGTATGTATATATGTATGTATATATGAGAGTGGCAGTGTATGTATGTATGTATGTATGTATGTATGTATGTATGAGAGTGGCACTGTATGGATGTATGTATATATGAGAGTGGCAGTGTATGGATGTATGTATATATGAGAGTGGCAGTGTATGTATATATGTATGTATATATGAGAGTGTCAGTGTATGGATGTATGTATATATCAGAGTGGCAGTGTATGTATGGATGTATGTAATGTATATATGAGAGTGGCAGTGTATGGATGTATGTATATATGAGAGTGGCAGTGTATGTATGGATGTATGTATATATGAGAATGCAGTGTATGGATGGATGTATATATGAGAGTGGCAGTGTATGGATGTATGTATATATGAGAGTGGCAGTGTATGTATATATGAGAGTGGCACTGTATGTATGTATGTATGTATGTATGTATGTATATATGAGAGTGGCAGTGTATGGATGTATGTATATATGAGAGTGGCAGTGTATGTATGTATATATATATATATATATATATATGTATGTATATATGAGAGTGGCAGTGTATGTATGTATGTATGTATATATGAGAGTGGCAGCGTATGGATGTATGTATATATGAGAGTGGCAATGTATGGATGTATGTATATATGAGAGTGGCAGTGTATGGATGTATGTATATATGAGAATGGCAGTGTATGTATGTATGTATATATGAGAGTGGCAGTGTATGGATGTATGTATATATGAGAGTGGCAATGTATGTATATATGTATGTATATATGAGAGTGGCAGTGTATGGATGTATGTATATATGAGAGTGGCCAGTGGCGTAAGTTTGTCCCAGTTGCCCGGAGGCAAGAAAAATATTGGTGCCCCCCCTATATATCATCCGTGAGCCAATAAGATGCCGTTTTGAGATCCGAGTAAAACCGAACCCGCTCATCTCTAATTCTAACTACATGAAGCTGCTACAAAACCGTTGCAACTAGGCAGATCTATGTAGGGGTCCAACCACACACTACATAGATCTGCTCAGTCACTCACAATGCTGATTATTTGTCTGACAATTAATTTGCAAGTGTCATATCCAGGATTAGGACCTACAACCTATTACACTGGTAGCATGCACCTTACTGGTGGAGATATCTGCTCTTGCATATGAAGTATGAGAATTCTAACTATATGAAGTTACTTGTAATTGTCAGAGAAATAACTTCATATAGTTAGAATTCTCATGCTTCCTTTATAGGGGCAAATAGCTTCATCAGTAAGGTGTCTGCTTCCAGTATATCTATAATAAAGATGGTGTGATTTGTAAGGTGCAGTGACCAGTGGGGAAGTCGGCTACAGAAGAGATACCGGCTGCTGTTAATTAACTTAATCGATTAATGTCGCTGAACACACGGAACAGGAGGAGAGGTGCCCCCCTTCAAAGCAGGAGCCCGGCGGCAGCTGACTCCGTTGCCTCCCAGAGTTCTGCCTCTGAGAGTGGCAGTGTATGGATGTATGTATATATGAGAGTGGCAGTGTATGGCTGTATATCCATACACTGTCACTCTCAATATGTATAGTTTGAAGCAGAGAAGGGAAAGGGGGGACATGATAGAAACTTTCAAATATATCAACGGTTTTAACAAAGTCCAGGAGGGAAACATTCTCCAAATGAAGAGAAGCAATAAGACACGAGGACATGCACTGAGACTGGAGGGGGGGAGGTTCAGGGGAAAGTTGGGGGAAAATTACTTCACAGAAAGGCTAGTGGACAAGTGGAATAGCCTCCCATCAGAGTTGGTAGAGGCTAAGACAGTAGAGCAATTTAACCATGCATGGGATATACATAAGGATATCCTTACAAAGAAATAAGGATTATAAATAAGGTTTGAGATAAAAATATAGAAAAAAAAAGGGGCATACTAAATGGGCCAAGTGGTTCTTATCTGCCGTCAAATTCTATGTTTCTACGTATGTATGTATGTATGTATGTATGTATGTATGTATGTGAGAGGCTGTATATGGATGTATATACAGTATATATATATATATATGTGAGAGGCAGTGTATTTATGAATGTACATATATATGAGAGAGGCAGTGTATGGATGTATATACAGTATGTATATATGTAAATATGTGAGAGGCAGTGTATCTATCAATGTATCTATGAATGAGAGAGGCAGTGTATGGATGAAGGAGGCAATATATATATGAATGTATGTGTGTATGTATGTATGTGAGAGTCAGTGTATGGATGTATATGCAGTATGTATGTATGTATGTATGTATGTATGTATGTATGTATGTATGTGAGAGGCAGTGTATGTATGTATGTATGTATGTAAGAGGCAGTGTATGGCTGTATATACAGTGTATGTGTGTGTGTGTGTGTGTGTGTGTGTGTGTGTGTGTGTGTGTGTGTGTGTGTGTGTGTATATATATATATATATATATATAATGTGAGAGGCAGTGTATGTATGAATGTGTATATGAGAGAGGCAGTGTATGGATGTATATACAGTATGTATGTATGTATGTATGTATGTATGTATGAGCAGTGTATGGATGTATATACAGTATGTATGTATGTATGTATGTATGTATGTATGTATGTGAGAAGCAGTGTATGTATGTATCTATGTATGTATGTATGTATGTATGTATGTATGTGAGAGGCAGTGTATGGATGTATATACAGTATGTATGTATGTATGTATGTATGTATGTGAGAGGCAGTGTACTGATGTATATATGCATGCATGCTCGCATGTATGTATGTAGGTATGTGAGAGGCAGTGTATGGATGTATATACAGTAAATATATATATGCCTACAACGCCTGGGCATGCTCCTGATGAGGTGGCGGATGGTCTCCTGAGGGATCTCCTCCCAGACCTGGACTAAAGCATCCGCCAACTCCTGGACAGTCTGTGGTGTAACGTGGCATTGGTAGATGGAGCGAGACATGATGTCCCAGATGTGCTCAATTGGATTCAGGCCTGGGGAACGGGCTGGCCAGTTCATAGCATCAATGCCTTCGTCTTGCAGGAACTGCTGACACACTCCAGCCACATGAGGTCTAGCATTGTCTTGCATTAGGAGGAACCCAGGGCCAACTGCACCAGCATATGGTCTCACAAGGGGTCTGAGGATCTCATCTCGGTACCTAATGGCAGTCAGGCTACCTCTGGCGAGCACATGGAGGGCTGTGGGGCTGTGCGGCCCCTCAAAGAAATGCCACCCCACACCATTACTGACCCACTGCCAAACTTGTCATGCTGGAGGATGTTGCAGGCAGCAGAACGTTCTCCTTGGCGTCTCCAGACTCTGTCACGTCTGTCACATGTGCTCAGTGAGAACCTGCTTTCATCTGTGAAGAGCACAGGGCGCCAG
Organism: Pseudophryne corroboree; assembly: GCF_028390025.1. Taxonomy (NCBI): domain Eukaryota; kingdom Metazoa; phylum Chordata; class Amphibia; order Anura; family Myobatrachidae; genus Pseudophryne; species Pseudophryne corroboree. The sequence continues at coordinate 563,201,050 of NC_086447.1, read as the reverse complement.
TGGCGAATTTGCCAATCTTGGTGTTCTCTGGCAAATGCCAAACGTCCTGCACGGTGTTGGGCTGTAAGCGCAACCCCCACCTGTGGACGTCGGGCCCTCATAGAGTCTATTTCTGATCGTTTGAGTAGACACATGCACATTTGTGGCTTGCTGGAGGTCATTTTGCAGGGCTCTGGCAGTGCTCCTCCTGTTCCTCCTTGTACAAAGGCGGAGGTATCGGTCCTGTTGCTGGGTTGTTGCCCTCCTACGGCCTCCTCCACGTCTCCTGATGTACTGGCCTGTCTCCTGGTAGCGCCTCCATGCTTTGGACACTACGCTGACAGACACAGCAAACCTTCTTGCCACAGCTTGCATTGATGTGCCATCCTGGATGTGCTGCACTTCCTGAGCCACTTGTGTGGGTTGTAGACTCCGTCTCATGCTACCACTAGAGTGAAAGCACCACCAGCTTTCAAAAGGGACCAAAACATCAGCCAGAAAGCATAGGAGCTGAGAAGTGGTCTGTGGTCACCACCTGCAGAACAACTCCTTTATTGGGGGTGTCTTGCTAATTGCCTATAATTTCCACCTGTTGTCTATTCCATTTGCACAACAGCATGTGAAATTGATTGTCAATCAGTGTTGCTTCCTAAGTGGACAGTTTGATTTCACAGAAGTGTGATTGACTTGGAGTTAAATTGTGTTGTTTAAGTGTTCCCTTTATTTTTTTGAGCAGTATATATATATATATATATATATATATATTCAAAAAGATGACAGCATCACTCCAGGTCTTTCAAATGGTAAAAATGTATTTCAAATAAACATCACATGATGTTTATTTGAAATACATTTTTACCATTTGAAAGACCTGGAGTGACGCCGTCATCTTTTTGAATGCATGTTGAGACCAGCACGGAGGGCACCCAGGCAATTTACACCAGCAGGACCGGGAGTGCCGGGCACCAACGATACATTTATATATATATATATATATATATATATATATATATAGTAAATAAAGGAGTCTGCGGCACTCAAGGTCTTGTCAAAAAGCTGATTATTATTGAAACATCAAAACAGGGACATCGTTGTCCCTGTTTTGATGTTTCAATAATAATCAGCTTTTTGACAAGACCTTGAGTGCCGCAGACTCCTTTATTTACTATTGATTTCGATACTGATACTGGAGGCACCGGGGCAAAATTTGGACTACGAACAGAGTGCCGGGCTTATCTTTCAACATATATATATATATATATATATATATATAAAATATATGTATGTATGTATGTATGTATGTATGTATGTATGTGAGAGGCAGTGTATGTGTGAATGTGTATATGAGAGAGGCAGTGTATGGATGTATGTATGTATGTATGTATGTATGGATGTATGTGAGAGGCAGTGTATGGATGTATATACAGTAAATATATATATATATATATATATATATATGAGAGGCAGTGTATGTATGAATGTGTATATAAGAGAGGCAGCATATGGATGTATATATATATATAAGAGATAGAGGTGTGCGGCAGTAATAAAAGGATATAGTATGTGTGTAAAAAATGAGAGAGATAGAGAAAAAGGAGGGAGAGGTGAAGAAATATGAGAGAGACCAGAGAGTGTATGTGAAAAAAAGTAACAGAAATATGAGAGAGATGAGATAAATAATTAAATACAGTGGAGTCCTACCCCTCTATGGCAGGTGGAAGCGCAGTAAGTGACCCACACAGTCCTGGTGACCGCCATCCACACACCCACCATCCACTGCCTGGAACTCACAGAATTTTAATAAAGGATTACAGGAGTGCAGTGGGTTGCATGGTGGGCTGAAGTTAAAATGAAAGGCAACACTAACCACACCTCTTGTGTGGCACTAGCCATACCTTCTCTGGTGGAGACCCAGGTTGGGGGGCCCCTTAAAAATGTTGCTATGGGCCCACAAAGTTCTGGATACACCCATGTCTGCGTTGCTTTGTTTCCCACTCATCCGTACTGCTTAGTCTTTACCCTTATCCATACCTTTCTGCCCCCCCATCCACACCAGCCTTACCCCATCCGCAGCTCGTTCTTCTGCTCAGACCTTCAGTTGAATAGACTGCATCTGTTTATTCCAATGAGCACCCCTATCTGTGAATTAGCATTTTGTGAGTGACAGCAATGTCACTCAGTGAGAGTATTACCCACAGGCTGTGATGGCATACCATATCACGTTCATTAAGGTGTCAGCCTTAATGATCGGAATTTTATTGCTTTTTTGAGATTGAATGGTAGAAATTCAATAGGTTTGTGAAATTTCAGATCATAGTCCGGCTGTAATACCGCCCGAGTTTGGTGACCGTGTGGGATGCTGGGCGAACTCAGACTTTTTTTTAAAGGGGCAATCACTTACAAGTCAAAACTATGCCTTGTAAGTGATTGCCCCTTTAAAAAAACGTCAGAGTTCATCTGGCATCCCGCTTGGCCGCCGAACTTGGGCGTCATTACATCAGGCCCAACGTCTAAGAAGCCTTAATGGGACATTTGAACCGTAAGTTTTTTTTGTCTATGGAATTTCATAGCCCCTATATTCACCTAGGGGGCGGCACCCTTTAAGCTCTTTTGCATAGTCACCACACATCCAGGACTTTCTTGCTGTCTTCTTTCTTCAGGAGATCTTCTCAGCTCCTCCGCTGTCAGACAGCCTGTCCCTGCCGCACATAGGAGATGGGATGATGACATGATGAGCGCAATTGGCTTTCTGTGGCCATCTTCATTTTCAAAGATGGCGCCATAATCAAGCTAACCACAGCTCATGGTGGCATTTTTTTAAATGTGTAGGCGGTCCCCACGATAATGGCCAGTGATTGGCTGGCAGCTCTCCAAGTGCAGGAAACCTTGTGTGGGCGAAAAGGGGGAGGAGGGTGAGAAGTGCTTTAGGAGAGCAATGTGCATAAAGAGGGCGCAAGGTGAGGAGTAGTGTAGGAGAACATTGCGCGTAAAGAGGGTGCTAGGTGAGGGGTAGTCAGGAACAGGAAGAGGGGGTTCGAAGTAGTGTGGGAAAGCAGTGTGTGCAGAGATTGGGTGCGGGGTAGTGTAGGACAGCAGTGTGTGAGGGGGTGGTGTACAGGGCGAGGGGTAGTGAGAGCAATGTTTGCGGGTTGGGAGATGCACGGTAAGAAGTGGTATAGGAGAGTATTGTGTGTGGGGAGGAGGTGCAGAGTAAGGGGAGATGTAGGAGAGCAGTGTATGTGGGGAAGGGGTGCAAGGTAAGGAATCATGTGGTAGAGCAATGTGTGGGGAGGGGGTGCAGGGTGAGAGGCAGTGTACAGCAGTGTGCAGGGTGAGGGGAATGGTAGAAGAGCAGTGTTTGTGGTGAGTGGGTGTAAGGTGAGGAGTAGTGTAGGAGAAGAGTGTGAGTGGAAATCGGGCACAGGGTGTGGGGTAGTGTAGGACAGTAGTGTGTGGGGAAGGGGAGCAGGGTGAGGGGTAGTGTAGGAGAGCAGTGTGTGCAGGGTGAGGTGTAGTGTCGGAAAGAAATGTATGTGGGAGCGGAGTGCAGGGTTATGGGAGTAGGTGGTTCTGGGTAAGAAGCAGTAAAGGAGAGCAGTGTGTGTGGGGAGGGGTTTCAGGGGGAGATGTATTGTACTAGAGCAGTGAGTGCTTGGAGGAGGAGCAAGGTGATGAGTAGTATAGAAGAGCAATGTGGGGGTAGGGGGGGCAGAGTGGGTGGTAATAATGGAGAGTAGTGTGCGGGGAGCAGTCATAGGGTAGGAGGTCGTGTAAGGGAAAAGTGTGTGATAGAAGGGTTTTGCAGGGTGAGGTGTAGAGTAGGAGAGCACTGTGCAGGAAGAGTATACAGGGCAATGCGTGGGGGCAGAGAGGGCAGAGCAACACGGGGGGGGGGGGGGGGTAGACAGAGAGCGCAGAGCAGTGCGAGGGAAAAGAGAGAGAGACCAGAGTAGCACGGGGGGGGGGGGGGGGGGTGCGGGATGGGTGCGAGAGACAAGAACAGAGCAGGGGGGGAGAGACCACAGGAACTGAGGTGGGGCAAAGCAACAGGGTGGGGGGGAGACAGAGAGCAGAGTAGCGCAGGGGGAGAGAGAGAGAGACCAGAGCAGAGCGGGGGTGCGGGGTGGGTAGGAGATACCACATCAGAGCAGGTGGTGAGACCAGAGCAGAGCAAGGGAGGGGGTCAGAGAGAGAGGGGAGGGAGAGGGGGCGCAGAGAGATCAGTTGGTGTTACAGCCATCTCTGGCACCGCTCAGACCAGACACTAAAAGTCATTAATGTGAGCGGTGCAAGGGCTAATTATTGTCCTAATGTTCCCCCAGTAACCCCAAAACAGTCCCCTGCCCCACTGTATTAGCCATGTATAGTCATATCCCCTCTAGCTTAATGAGTAAAATCAGGATGCGGGGCAAAAGTCATCCATGTTTGTGCACCCAAGTGTAGCCACTGTACACCCCCTGCAAGTGCAACAAATTGAAAATTTCCTATCTCTAAAATGGGGCATATTTTGTCCAAGTGTTAAAAAACTGTAACTTTCTCAATTACCTAAACCTCAAAAGGCCTTACACTGGAGCAAGAGGTGCCTAACAAAACAAACCGCTAGTCTTAATTTGTCCTCTACCCTGAGTTATGCCCAAAAATCCCTCATAGACTACATCAGAAAAGTGTCAGTTTTGACCAAACTAGAAGTGGGAGAAAAAGCCTACATTTTCAACTGCGGCGGCTGTGATCAAGGCGGTCAGCATACCGATGCTAGGATCCCGGCTGCCAGGCTGATTGCAGGCGGGCGAGCACAACAAAGCACCTTGCGGGCTCGCTGGACTCACCACGCTGCAGGCTTGGTGGCTTGCTGTGCTTGCCATAGATCCTATTCCCATTGTATGGGTGTCGTGGACACCCACGAGTGGGAATAGCCCCTGTTAGCCGGGATTTCGGCTGGCGGGATTGTGAGTGTTCGGGATCCCGGCAGCGGTATGCTTACCACCGGGATTCCGGGCACCGGCAACATAACCGCATCCCTTTCAACTTTATATTGTTCCCAATTACTCATTTTGTTAGTTTTTTGCACTGAAATGTGGCATGCAGCACCAAGCGACAGTTGTACACGACCATGCCAAATTTCAGCTCGGAATGTCCAGTAACTTTTAAGGGGTAGCCCGTCAAACACCATGCTCCCCTCTCAGAAATTCCCTATGAGAGAATTCTGTTTATTTAATTCAACCTTAATATAAGGGCATGACTGTGCCCTTATATTATTGAAGCAGAGGGGCCTTGAGGTACCTCTGATAATTATTTATTTATTTATTTCCAGTTATTTATATAGCGCACACATATTCCGCAGCGCTGTACAGAGAATATTTTGCCCATTCACATCAGTGATAATGGCAGCTGCTAGAAGATTCTCTTCCAGCAGCGACACAGTGGGCTTTCTGATTGGTTGCATTAGATGCGACCATGTCAGGGAAGGCCCTGTCAGGTGTGGTCACATCTGATGTGACCACGCCAGACAGGTGGTTAATATTGTACTGGTTCTCAATAAAAATACTTGAGTAAATGTCATTGGTAATACAGACAAATGTGCTAAAATTTTAGGATGTTTAATACTTTTTAAAGCCACTGTATGTGTGTACTTTGTGGCGAGGAGGTGAATCTGCAAAATGTTTTTTAGAGGGAACGTTGCCACAACATAGAATTTGATTATACATGGCAAATACATAACATTTCAATTGTTAAACATGTTACATTGTATTGTTGCTCCCTATAGTCTTCAGAGTATGAAATGCGACAATATGAACCTGCAAAATGGGTGAGCACTGAGGTGAAATCCATGAAAGACTGGGACAGTGCTGTCAGTGTCGGCTTCATGCGTCTCTTCAACTATATTCAGGGAAGCAATGCAAAAAGTAAGTTGTTCACATGCGAATGTTATCACATCTGTGTTGATCAGTAAAAATAACATCCTCCATGGAATTCCATAATACATACCTTTGTCACCTACAGCATAGCCTGTGAGGTGGCTCAAACACATAATTACTTCTGTTATAATGATTTGATAGATACATTTTTGATAATAGACCTAGCATTAGTGTATTCACTAGTTTTGATTACCCTGCACCAGGGCTTAACATGGTTCTGGAGAGGTGGGGGAACTCATCTCCCTCAACAGCTAAACCGAGCGCGGCAAAAGGGGATGTGGCCTCACCAGGATGGGGTGTGGCCACACAATAGTACCCCCAATTCAAAATAATGCCTCACAGTAGCACAATCTTATTCACATTGCCCCACATATTAGTGCCCTTTACACACACAGTGCCCACAGTAGCAGTGCTGCTTACACACATAATGCCCACAGTAGCAGTGCCACTTACACACACAATGCCCACAGCAGTTCTCGCCCCACACACACAATTTTAGATGTGGTTCGCAATGTAGCAGGATATGTTAAACAACCTTTGCTCACCTCTCTTATGTCTTCCATGTGTCCCATCTGTTTCCTTCGTCTGTCACTTTCCTCATGAGCCGATATCTTCATCCTAGGTAACCCTCTCACTCCCTATATACTCACTTTTGTGTCTGATCACCTGCATCTTTTTCTCCTTTACTTACCCCTACACATCTCCCTCCCTGCTACCCCTTCAGCCTCTGCTTCTATCTTAACCCCTGCACCTCTCACTCCCCTACCTCACCACTTACTCCTCTCATGTCCCTATCTCACTCCTGTGCCTCACTTACCCATCTCACTCCCTGTGCCTCACTCCATCTCAGCCCCTGCTCCTCTCACTCCCTGCTACCACTTCAGCCTCTGCTTCTATCTGAACCCCTGCACCTCTCACTCCTGTACCTCACACCCCCATCTCACCTCCTGGGTCTCACTCCACCATTTCACCTCCTCTGCCTCACTCTCCCATATCACCTCCTTTGCCTAACTACCCCATATCATCTCCTATGCATCACTCCCCCATATCACCTCTGCATCACTCCCACCCCATATCATCTCCTATGCATCACTCCACCTGTGCCTCACCCCCCCCCCCCCCCCCATATCACCCCCTGCTCTTAGCATTTCCATGAGACACAGTCTCTCTGGGAGTGGGACAGGGAGCATCAGCTGGGTCACAGCTGCAGTTCAGTTTAAGTTGTCAGCGGCTGCCAGCCATTCCTGTCGACCGGTGCTGCTGATCAGAAGAAGAGGCAGCTCTTTGAATCTGTGCACCAATAACGGCTTGCGAACACTTGGCAGCTTCTCATTGGCTGGCGGTGCGTGAGCCGTGATTGGCTCACGCAGTTTTAAAAAAAAGCCCGGCTGTCTTTTAATTGGCAGCTGGCCCGCCCATGATCCAGGATTGACTGGCGGCCGCTGCTAGCTTTAAAGTGCACTGAAGTTGGGCCCAGATGCTAGTAGCCAGACGGAGGCGGAACTGGTTCCGCCTTCAATTAGAGGTGACGGAATGCAGTTCCGCCACGTTCCGGCCCACTTTAACCACTGCCCTGCACAGCATCTTCCTGGGCTGAACTGCAATCTGCTTATGTCAGTCAAATAAGCTGATGTGCAGGATAATCAAATATCTACGAGTATTTATGCAAGATCATCACATAATGTATAAAAATAAAACTGAATAGTTCATATTTCCGACATATAAGGAGTATATTTAGCATTTCTGGATAACATTCTTGGTTAGAAGAAAGGGTCCTTTTAAGTGCGTGCTGGATCATGCAGAAGTGGTATCAGTTTTGTCAAAGTCGAAAAATATCCTGATACATATGCCTTGTACTAACCCCTCATGCACATGCCCGCTGCACGTGCACACGCTCTGCCGTGCGTGCACATATCCGCAATTTGCGTAAGATCGCTCCGGCGATCACGCGCGGTGTATGCGCATTTACGGTAGAGTTTGTAAGCGTCTAGCGTGCGACTCGATCATAACATATTTAACCCATATAGCGTATATTGTAGTAAATATTCCCCTAGACAATGTCAGTAAGTATGTTTAGTTTAAACTGTTCCTGGACAGAGAGATTCCTCTTTGCATGATAGAAAGGGTCAGACAAAGGTTGAAAGGTGGTGTTTAGTATCCAGCTGTAGGGTATTTTAATGGTAACATTTCGGTGTTGGTTAGGAAAAGATTGCTCACTCCTGCGTATAGTTATGTACAAAAGTAGTTTATGGACATTTACTGTATTTGCTGTTCATTATCCATGCGGCGGGAATCCTGAGGATACCTCCCACCTGAGCAGTTGGAGAAAGACACAGCCCACCTGTTCAAACCCACCTATGACCTTTTGTTATAATGCAGAGACACATTCCTGTGTCCAATGAACAATGAGATTATAGGGACCATTGTATTGTTACTGTATGCTGTGTATATAAGGACCACCATTGCCTGGGCCAGTCACTCACTCTCTCTGAAAGGCTTTCTCATTGAATGCTGAGGGCTGGATCCAGGACGCGCTTGCGAATCATTCCCACGTATGTATTGTTCTCTGTAGCCATTTTGTTATCCTTAGTGTTTGCCATTTATTCTCATTCTGTTTGCTTGTGTTTGTAATTGTATGCTATTGTTCATATTATTCCTTGTTATTCAGTTTAGATTTTGATGTTAGTTTTGTAGTGTATAAGCTGTACTGTTTTTCCCTTTTTACTCTAAAGAATCATCCACGAAGGTGTTAGAGCCGGAGTGGTTTTTAAACCCAAACCAGGTCTTGTGTTTTCACTAGTTGCTGTAAAGGGTTTTCTTAGCGTCTCCATCGCTCAAACAGCTTTCATATTATCAAGGTTAATAAGCGTTACATCATTGTAGTATTACATTGCTAAGGTTTAGAGTATAAGCATACCCTTACTGTGTGTTGTTAACAAGGTTTACTGTGTGTCATTCTGTGAGCGTCTGCGCCGCTCGTGTCTCACTCGCACGGCGCAGCGTCCGCTACGCCGATAGCGTAGCATTACGGTACTCGGGACGACTTTAGCGTGTTCGATACTAAGCGTGAGTCTGTGAGCGTACGTGTCGCTTGTGCATCGCGCCCACGGCCTAGCGTCTGCTACGCTAAGTGCGTACCCTTACGGTACTCTGTGCGCCAATAGCGTACTTAGTCCGTAAATAGTATATAGCTTATGTTTAAAGGTAATATTTGACATTATCAATTTCTAGGACAGCTCATCCTGTTGACACCTGGACACCAAACATAGGCCCAGATTTATCAAGCCTTGGATAGTGATAAATAGCACGGTGATAAAGTACCAGCCAATTAGCTCCTAACTGCCATTTTTCAAACACAGTCTGTAACATGGCAGTTAGAAGCTGATTGGTTGGTACTTTATCACCGTGCTATTTATCACTCTCCAAGGCTTGATAAATGGGGGCCATAGTTTTGATTGGATGCTCCCCCGTTATATAAATAAGATCATGGGTAGCCTACTAACTCCATTTTAAAGGTGTAGCAAACCAACTGCAGAAAAATGAAAGCAAAATTAAAAAACAAAACAAAAACCCACACACTAAAAGAAGGGTAGACTATTATACATATTCATAAGTGATAATATAAAGAAACTGGTGGAAGCTGTATTAAAAACAGTGTTGTTCAATAATAAACCAGAGTGACTGGGAGCAGTGTTTTATTTTTTGCCTACTCCAGTAAATAATAGACGTCCCCTGACGAGATAGATAAAAAAAAGAAAATGTTTTAATACTTATCTGTGCCCTGCTCCCTCAGTACATATGTGTGGTATCTACAAAAGGTGGGGTTTTTAGCACACCTACCAGAATGCACTGCAGTCAGTGTCGGACTGGGGAATGAAGGGCCCACCGGGAGGGTGCAGTGATAGGGGCCCATACTTAAGGGTGTGGCCAGCCTACAAAGGGGGTGTGGCCAGCCTCCACAGAGGCTTGAAATACACAATAGTCTAGTGCAGTGTAATGCAACATATCTACCATGTATAATACAAGTGCACAGTCTGAAACCTGATCCCTAGGGGAAGGAGTGGGCACTTAGGCAGTGGGGCCTATCGGTGGTTTCCCTGGTACCCCTGTGGGCCAGTCCGACCCTGATTGCAGTGCATTCTGATAGCCAACTACATTGGCATTTCTCCAATGTGGCCAGTAAATGTGGTATGTGTGAGTGATATACAGAACACATACATTTTTTGACTGTTAACTAGTTTTTAAATACTGATAAGCAAAACCACGCATTGACAGATCCTGCGAGTGGTGCTTCAGTAATAATCTGTTTCAGATATAATTTACTTTTAGTATAGTGGCTGAGGTGGGTCATTTTTATTTTACTTCACTGAAGCATGAGACCCTATTGCATTCAATATTCACCTGCACAGACTTTGTGTTCGAAAGAAAAAAAAACTGATGATGTGAATATAAGAAAATTTAATGTTTAGTTGCTCCTACTCTTATATTGGCTTTTTAGCATTTTGCAGAAAATTTTGATACTTACTGTCACTTAATATGTTTTATGCAGATGTTAAGGTCGAAATGACTGCACCAGTGACAACTTACGTGGAGCCTGGGGCAGGGCCAGCCTGTGAATCCACATTCACCATTTCATTTTACATTCCAACTGAACACCAAGATGATCCACCCCAACCTTCTGAAAGCAGCGTATTTGTTACAGAAAGACCAGGAACAACTGTTTATGTCAGGTAGACTCACTGTAAATGTCTTTATTTAATGTCTCGTAATAGGGATTCATTAGTTGTAAGTCTTCCTTTTGTGTGACGGTTCTGTGTTTGCAACAACCAATTAAGATTATAAAGAAAAGGCTCGTTTCAGGTCGCACTT